>NC_089753.1:25673912-26046412 GCF_040412425.1 Macrobrachium rosenbergii | reverse complement strand
GTAATGGTGCTTCTGGCAACGATATGGGATAGGCCACCACCGGGACGTTTTTAAAGTTTCATGGGCTGCGGCTTATTCAGCATTATACCGAGACCAACAAAAGATAGATCTATTTTCAGTGGCCTTGATCATACGCTGTACCGGAAATGGCGTGCAGAAAAGGATTGCGCCAAACAAACATATGCGCAGTTTTGTACCTGTTTCCAGAAACGAATTGGTATTTTCTGAAATTGATATTATTATTATGACTTACTATTTTAATGTTGGCATTACGTAACTTCTTTCTAATCACCATAATATTATTTTAGGAAGCTTGAATTTCTAGTCAGTGATTTTGGATTGTTAACATTATGGACTTTTGAATAGTTTAACAATTATTATTATTGTTATTATTATTTTTAATCATTGTTTGGGTGACTGTAACAAGATGGTGCTTTGGAAAAAGTTCCCTCAGAAAAATATGCCGAGTTGATGCCATCTTGAAAGCTGTGGTTTCAGAAATTTTATTATAACGTTTCATTCCAAGCGGCATTACGTAACAAACTCTTTCTCTTTCTCGCTCTCTCTCTCTCTCTTTTTTCTCTCTCTCAAAATGACTCTCTCTTTCTCTCTCTGTTTATTGAATTATACTATAATATATAGTCCTGAAATTCAGGGTGTATGCGTATTACTGTATATTATATATTTATACACATACATATATATATATATATACAGAGATAGATATATATATATACAATACAATAAAAGACATGGAGGCAAAAATATCAGTTACAGGGAAGAAAGATAAGTAATAACACAGTTTTGACTCACAGGGAGGGTATGAAAAGTGCCCTTCAACTCAATGACCGGGTTTCATTCACGTAAACCAATAAAAAAAAGAAAAAAATTAAATTAAATTAAAAGTGAGAAATATGACCCATTTTTAGTTTTCTGTGAAAGAAAACTATTGTTTGCCTTTGTCTGGGGTGACTGTCCGCACTTTGCTTTCCGTTCCCCCTCAGATCTTATTGTGTACTGCCATCTTGAAAGCTGTGGTTTGGTATGTTGGTCATCCGTTTCAATCCAATCATCAAACATAACAAAATTGCAGCCCTCTAGCCTCAGTAGTTTTTATTTTATTTAAGGTTCTGTTTATATAAACGTGCTTCCGGCAAAGATGTAGGACAAGCCACCACCGGGCCGTGATTAAAGTTTCACCGCGGCTCACATAGCATTATACAGACCACAGAAAGATAGAGAGTGGCCTGGATTATACGCTGTACAGAAAAGAGAGAAGAAAGAGCTCAGAGATTACTTGTTTCTTGTCATTAAAAGTTTCACTTTAAAAGGGATAAAATATAAAAGCTTACAGGGAAGAAAGATAAAATCTGGGGATAAAAGTTTGACCTGGAGGATAAAAGTGCAAAATCCAGATAAAAAGTATAAAAACTGGGGATAAAAATATAAAATCTGGGGATAAAAAAATAAAAGAATTAGGATTAAATTAAAAGCTGAGGATAAAATTTTAAGTTTGGGGATAGAAAGAAAAATCTGTGCCGGATAAAAGTATGTCCGTCCGGATTATAAAAGCTCCGGGATAAGATATAAAATCTGGGGATAAGGGCTATAAAATCTGGTATGGGATCATCCACCCTCCAATCATCAAAAACAAATTGCAGGGATAAAACCTGGGGATAGTTTTTATAAAATCTGGGGATAAAAGTATAAAACGTGGGGATAAAAGTAAAAAACTAGGATAAAAGTATAAAATCTGGGGATAAAAGTTAAAAGCTGGGGATAAAGCATTATAAAATCTGGGGAAAGAAAGTATAAAATCTGGGGATAAAAGTATAAAAACTGATTGCGGAATAAAAGTATTAAAATCTTGGGATTAAAAGTTTATAAAAACTGGGGATGAAAGTATAAAATCTGGGGATAAAAGTATAAAATCTGGGGATAAAAGTATAAAATCTGGGGATAAAAGTATAAAAACTGGGGATAAAAGTATAAAATCTGGGGATAAAAGTATAAAATCTGGGGATAAAAGTATAAAAGCTGGGGATAAAAGTATAAAAGCTGGGGATAAAAGTATAAAAATCTAGGGATAAAAGTATAAAAAATAGAAGGATTAAATCTATGTCTCCATCTAAAAAAAGAAGTAAGAGAGAGAGAGAGAGAGAGATGTCTCCATCTAGAGAGAGAGAGAGAGAGAGAGGGAGGAGAATCATGCTTTACATATTGTGTGACAATTTTTATTTATTTTTTATTTATCCATGATACAAAAATAATGGTGGTACAGAGTCCCATGACTCTCAATAAACCATTTATTTTTGCTCTCTGATGGGAAATACATTTTAGATGCTTCATACCGTGATTTCCAAATTTTCCTATTTTTCCTTTTTCTTTTTAGTTTTTGGAGAGAGAGAGAGAGAGAGAGAATGGTTTCTATCGTGAGTTACAAATCGGAATGCGTGTATTAATCGTCAATTGAAGCAATATATATATATTATATATATATATATATATATATATATATATATATATATATATATATATATATATAGAGAGAGAGAGAGAGAGAGAGAGAGAGAGAGAGAGAGAGAGAGAGAGAGAGAGAGAGGAAAAAATTGAGGCCCAACAACTACTTGAAGTCAGAACGGTGTTGAAGTCAGAACGGCGAGCGTCCAATCTATCTTCCGCACTCCATCAAAGCCCCGGGGTCTCGTTTATTCCAGCACGCAGCAAATTACACAACTTTTCCAGAGTTTGCTCTTTCTATTTCCTTCATTCTTCCTCTTCTCCGTTTTCTCTCTTCTCTTCTGTTTTCCTTTCTGAGAGAGAGAGGGAGAGAGTAAGTTCCCAAACTAGCCTCTTAAATATGGACTGTTCCGTAAAACCCGTCAGGCAAGCTCTTCACAAGCTTTGGAACTCCCCCTCCCCCTTCCTCCGTGTTTTCTCTTCGGAGGCTTTGGCATTCTCCCCCTTCCTCCGTGTTTTCACAGGCTTTAGAATTCTCCCCTTCCTCCGTGTTTTCACAGGCTTTAGAATTCTCCCCTTCCTCCTTGTTTTCTCTTCAGAGGCTTTGGAATTCTCCCCCTTCCTCCGTGTTTTCTCCTCATAGGCTTTGGAATTCTCCCCTTTCCTCCGTGTTTTCTCCTCATAGGCTTTGTAATTCTCCCCCTTCCTCCGTGTTTTCTCTTCAAAGGCTTTGGAATTCTCCCCTTCCTCCTGTCATTTCTCTTCATAGGCTTTGGAATTCTCCTCCTGCCTCCATGTTTTTTCTTCACATGCCTTTGAATTTTCTTGCCACTTTCCTTTTTCCTAACTTTTATTCTTCTGTATTTTATAACTGTTTTATTTCGCGGTTCTTCTGTCATTAATAGCCAGTATTTGTTCTCTCTCTCTCTCTCTCTCTCTCTCTCTCTCTCTCTCTCTCTCTCTCTCTCTCTCTCTCTCTGTACTTCACTGACTATGGAGGTTCTTGACTGAATTTCAAGAGATAAGAATGGGTGTGCCGTAAAATGGCTATTTATTCCAAATAAATAATTTAAAATTTTGCTCATGATAAAAGAGGTCATTAAGATCAGTACTGTCCTGAAAACCCAGGCATTTATATATATATATATATATATATATATATATATATATATATATATATATATATATATATATATATATATATAAAACACATGAAATGATTTTTGAGCTAATTTTCCTATATGGGAGTCAAGTGTGGATGCTGAATGCAAATGAAAGAAAAGATTAATTTTTGTTTAAGTAATATTTGTGGTATAATAAAAACTAAAAGGGTAAGAAATGTGGATATACATGAAAGTGGTAAAAGGACGATGGATCAGAGTATTTTGAGATGGTTTGGTCATGTGGAAAGATCAGGTGACAGTTTGGTGAAAAGAGCTTACAGTTCAGAAGTGCTTGGAAGAAGGGGATAGGAAGACTTAGAAAGGGCTGGATAGGTGGAGTGAAAGAGGTACTGGAAAGGAGGGCTCATGCCATCCAGGGAGCGAGAGAATGCGTTTAAGATGAGGTGAGTGGCGCATTGTATGTGGTGGTTTGAACGTCTTACTGATGAATCATGAGTAGGTGAATGAGACAGTCAGTGTTTATAGAAGTATATGTAATATATATACTCCGTAGGAGAGTAGTGCCGTCAGTGCACCTCACACGGTGCACTGTAGGCATTCCTGAGGGTTCTTTGCAGCGTCCCCTCGGCCCCTAGCTGCAACCCCTTTCATTTCTTTTACTGTACCTCTGTTCACATTCTCTTCCTTCTTACTTTCCTCAACCCTCTCCTAACAATTGTTTCATAGTGCAGTTGCGAGGCTTTCCTCCTGTTACACCTTTCAAACCTTTCTATTCTTCCTGTTACTTATGCCTTTCAAACCTTTTTGTTCCTCCTGTTACTTATGCCTGTCAAACCGTTCTCTTCCTCCTATTACGTGTGCCTTTCAAACCTTTCTGTTCCTCCTGTTCCTTATGCCTTTCAAACCTTTCTGTTCATCCTGTTCCTTATGCCTTTCAAACCTTTCTGTTTCTCCTGTTCCTTATGCCTTTCAAACCTTTCTGTTCCTCCTGTACCTTATGCCTTTCAAACTTTTCTGTTCCTCCTGTTCCTTATGCCTTTCAAACCTTTTTTGTTACTCCTGTTACTTATGCCTTTCAAACCTTTCCGTTCCTCCTGTTACTTATGCCTTTCAGACCTTTCTGTTCCTCTTGTTCCTTATGCCTTTCAAACCTTTCTGTTCCTCCTGTTCCTTATACCTTTCAAAACTTTCTGTTCCTCCTGTTCCTTATGCCTTTCAAACCTTTCTGTTCCTCCTGTTCCTTATGCCTTTCAAAACTTTCTGTTCCTCCTGTTCCTTATGCCTTTCAAACCTTTCTGTTCCTCCTGTTCCTTATGCCTTTCAAACCTTTCTGTTCCTCCTGTTCCTTATGCCTTTCAAAACTTTTTTACTCCTGTTCCTCATGCCTTTCAAACCTTTCTGTTCCTCCTGTTACTTATACCTTTCAAACCTTTCTGTTCCTCCTGTTCCTTATGCCTTTCAAAACTTTTTTTATACTCCTGTTCCTCATGCCTTTCAAACCTTTCTGTTCCTCCTGTTACACATTTCAAACCTTTTTGTTCCTCCTGTTCTTTATGCCTTTCAAACCTCACTGTTCCTCCTGTTACTTATACCTTTCAAACCTTTCTGTTCCTCCTGTTCCTTATGCCTTTCAAACATTTTTTGTTACCCCTGTTACACCTTTCTAACCTCCTGTTACGCCTGTCAAGCCTGTCACTCTCAATGTCCCTTTCTGCACTGAATGACCTCATCACAGGTCCCAGCGCTTGTTCTAAAACTTTATATTCCAATTCCAAGTGACATTGAGATACAGATATAAAAATTGTGCATGGAAAGAGAAAGAATAAAACTCTCTCTCTCTCTTTTCTTCTTCTTCTTCTTCTTCTTCTTCTTCTTCTTCTTCTTCTCTCGTTGCATCGAGATTGCACCAGTCATTTCCCTGTGAAATATGGCCACTTTTACAACCGGCCTCCAGAGCCTGTAATGAGAACTGGGAACTTGGGAGAAGAATGAGGCAATAATGTTTTATTTTTCTCGACAGGGGAACTTTGCCTCTCTCTCTCTCTCTCTCTCTCTCTCTCTCTCTCTCTCTCTCTCTCTCTCTCTCTCTCTCTCTCTCTCTCTCTCTCTCTCTGGTATATGTTTTTTCTGTATTCAGAAACATTTTATCACAGGCAAATATACTCTTTGAGGAATCTTTCTCATGCGCCTTTTTTTGAAGGTATATAAATGCATTTTTTGAGTCTCTCTCTCTCTCTCTCTCTCTCTCTCTCTCTCTCTCTCTCTCTCTCTCTCTCTCTCTCTCTCTCTGGCATATTTTTTTCTGTATTCAGAAACATTTTATCACAGGCAAATATATTCATTGAGGAATTTTTCTCATGCGCCTTTCTTTGAAGGTATATAAATGCATTTTTTGAATATCTCTCTCTCTCTCTCTCTCTCTCTCTCTCTCTCTCTCTCTCTCTCTCTCTCTCTCTCTCTATATATATATATATATATATATATATATATATATATATATATATATATATATATATATATATACACACACACACATGATTGTGTGTGCATGTGTGCGTGTCTCTTTTTATGACAGGTAAACACGACCTTTTCAGTCTTAAGAACCCTCCCACCCCCACCCCCACCCCCACCCCTCATTTAAGAGCCAGAATTATTATTCCTCCGGATCCAATTCCTGAGAAAACTCGGGAATTGTATCAACGGTGGCAGCCCTCGCCGGGGGAACGGGTCCTGTTTTCAAGATTGTTTATCCGATAGCAGAAATTGCCTGTGTTTTCCTGGGCTTTGACATCTCTCTCTCTCTCTCTCTCTCTCTCTCTCTCTCTCTCTCTCTCTCTCTCTCTCATATTTAAAGCACTTTTATCATAGGTAAGTATATTCTTGGGGAATCTTTCACATATGCAGTGTCCTCTCTCTCTCTCTCTCTCTCTCTCTCTCTCTCTCTCTCTCTCTCTCTCTCATATTTGTGTCATATTTGAAGCACTTTTAGCATAGGTAAATATATTCTTGAAGGAATGTTTCACATACACATTTTCCTCTCTCTCTCTCTCTCTCTCTCTCTCTCTCTCTCTCTCTCTCTCTCTCTCTTTCTCTCATATTTGAAGTCATATTTGAAGCACTTTTATCATAGGTAAGTATATTCTTGAAGGAATGTTTCACATACACATTTCTCTCTCTCTCTCTCTCTCTCTCTCTCTCTCTCTCTCTCTCTCTCTCTCTCTCTCTCTCTCTCTCTCTCCTTCCAAAACTTAGGAACAAGCACTGGCATTTCCAAGCCTTTGTCCGAACTTGTTCCGGAAAGTTGTGAAGGTGTTCCGAATATGATTCCAAACTCTTTCTTCTTCCTCTTCTTCTTCTGCTGCTGCAAATCGATCGTAAAGATTCGGGGAGGTGAATTGTGGGCCAAGTTAGACTTTCGTCCTTTCCCTTGCCCTTTTCTTGATCTTAAATTTCCTGTCCGTTATCTTGTCTTGATTCCATGTTTATCTTCACCTGTTCGGCTGTCTTCCATGAGCTCTGTTGTGCGTGCTACTCTCTTTGCAGGGTATAATCCATCCTTGTCCCCAGAGTCTTATTACGGCTCCAGAATGGATTCCGTGTCTTCAGAGAGCTTCCGAAACCAGCAACTGTGTTGAGTGTCTTTTTCTATAAGTAAGCCAGATGAATTTTGACTCATCTAGGCTATCCTCCGAGGACTCCGGAGGGAATCTTTGCTCCCTGGAGTCGCCGTGGATCCTCTTGTGCTTCCCAGAGAAGCCCAAAGTCCTTGCTTCAGAAAGTGGGCCTCTTTGCGGGCTTAACTGTGGAGCCCAGGGACCCTGGCTATCCAAGGTGACCTGCTCACGTCCTATCCTGTATAGGCCTGGAAGAGACAGGGTGCCCCTTTTAGGCCAACGTGCCTTCCGCCAGTTCGAATGGGGAATTTGAAAAGTAAACTCTTATTATTTTTGTTTGAATACCATTTGGTAACTGGTGTTACCATTTCTGCACCTTCCTTGCAAATCTGAATTATTTTGAATGATCAGATTAGTACAAAGATTGTAGTACCAGAGAGTCCAAGATAACCTTTATTAAACAGAATCATATGATTTAGTTTTGTATAAAGACACAACGCAGTTCCTGTTTTCTAAAGCTCCGTGAAGACACGGTACTCATTTAGTTTTGTATAAAGACACACAACGCAGTTCCCGTTTTCTAAAGCTCCGTGAAGACACAGTACTCATCCTTGGCTCCGGAGACTTATAGTTGGAGCCAGAGTTGGAGCCAGGAAGGATTCCGTATCTTCACAGAGCTTCAGGAAGCAGCAACTGCATTGTGTGTCTTCTTCACGACTAAATCAAATCAGTCTGACTGACAGAAGCTAGGGAATCCTTAGTCCCCTAGGATTGACGAGGACCCTCTGGTGCTTCCCAGAGAAGCCCAAAGGCCCCGTTTTGTGAAGTTGGGGCCTTTGCCGGCTTCATTTTGGGTAGCTCGAATTCCAGCGTCTCTGGATTTCAGATTTTTGCTTGCAGAATGAGTCCTTATTGGTTTGTTCAAAATCATTTCTGTCTGAGTCGACGCTAATAGTACTTACTGAGTCAAATTTCAGGATTCTCTTAGAGCTTAGCCTAAAGATATTGCTTTTAAAGTTGGGACAAGGTAAAGTTAAAGGAGTTGAACAGCCTAGGCAGTTAGAGACCCAGGAGAACGAAGGAAAACTAGAAGCACTGAAAAACATTGTAAGCATTTAATTTGCTTTTGTAAATAAAAAAAATAGTTTGGTATCAAGTGTTGTATGGGAGTCAAAGACCCTGAAATCTCTCTCTCTCTCTCTCTCTCTCTCTCTCTCTCTCTCTCTCTCTCTCTCTCTCAATTAAACGCATGCCACGTGATTGTACAGAAACAATTATAAGGCCTTGTTAGAAATTTTCGCTAAACTGAATGTTTCCAGCTCTCTCTCTCTCTCTCTCTCTCTCTCTCTCTCTCTCTCTCTCAATTCTCTCTCTCTCACACACACACACACACACACATTAAACACATGCCTTGATAAGTCCAATTTTTGCTCTCTCTCTCCCTTGATAAGTATTTTTGCTTTTTGCTCTCTCTCTCTCTCTCTCTCTCTCTCTCTCTCTCTCTCTCTCTCTGCTGTTTTCTTTTTGCCGGCTAACATCGTTATGTCCTGTGAAAACACACGGGGACGCTGGCACAACATTTCTGCTAAATTCTCCCAGAATTTTTCAGCGCCTGACAATTTTCCTCTTTTCATAAAAAAAAAAAAAAATTCAGTTGTTTGGTTATGTCCTCGCTTGTTTTTGTCCTCGAGATTTATGTTTATTACAGTTATATTGACCATTGTATGACACAATACGGAAATATGTTTCATTTCTCTCTGTCACTGTTTCGAATATTTTTCATATTCAGGTTTTATTTTCTCAATACTTCTTTCACTTGTATTGACTGCGAATAAAATATGAGTATATGAGCAGGTGAGTGTATAATGCTAAGACCATCCACTGTCATGTAAAAATTAGCGTATAGATAATGTTAAAAATAATCCAATTTAAAAAATAAATAAAAATATTAAAAAATTCTCTCAATTTTAAAGATACAAAAAAGAATAAGAATATATAAAAAAATCTTTATATTGATGAACACCTTTCAATTTTACACACGAAAGCTGCAGTAAAATCATATAAAACTGTTTCAGCTGCTAAAATACAAAATAAATCCAATCACGAACTATAGTTTCCGTTGAACAATTAAATAAAATTTCACAGCATCCGATTAGCTATGTCCATTTAATTGTCAGAAATCACTAATATTCTGCTTTGATAGGCAAAATCTTGATTAATTCTCCTCCATGAGAAAAAATATATATACATATATTGTTTGGTATCAAGTGTTGCGTTGCACTCATAGACCCTGAAATCTCTCTCTCTCTCTCTCTCTCTCTCTCTCTCTCTCTCTCTCTCTCTCTCTCTCTCCTAATTATCAAACACGTGCAGCGTAATCTTATATAAGACTGTATTTAAGCTTTCGGGAAAATTCTGGTTGAACCAATATAAAATGTTAAGCTAATGCTCTCTCTCTCTCTCTCTCTCTCTCTCTCTCTCTCTCTCTCTCTCTCTCTCTCTCTCTCTCTCTCTCTCTCTCTCTACCCTAATTAAACGCATGCCACCTAATTGCGCAGGAATAATTATCAGGCCTTGATAAGTATTTTTGCTAAACTGAATACGTCCAACGGACTCTCTCTCTCTCTCTCTCTCTCTCTCTCTCTCTCTCTCTCTCTCTCTCTCTCTCTCTCTCTCGGATAAGCTAAATCACGGGTGCCAGATGCACGAGCTGGAATATCAGGTTTTAACAGCTGCTGTGCCGCAAACAAGGCTCTCTCTCTCTTAACTTCCTAACTTTGGGCCAACTGGAGTTTCCCCGTAAAGTTGAGAAGGCCCAACTTGTTCGGCTACTTAGGAGAGAATAGGAGCCAAAATGATCGTGAAATTGAAGCTGTACTCTACTTGGGAGAGTTCGTTAGGGAGCGGACTGGGCTTTGCATTCGAGAAGGGAGGAAGCCGGGGCTTCCCATTCGAGAAGGGAGGAAGCCTGGGCTTCGCATTCGAGAAGGGAGGAAGCCGGGGCTTCGCATTCGAGAAGGGAGGAAGCCGGGGCTTCGCCTTCGAGAAGAGAGGAAGCCTGGCCTCGCGTTCGAGAAGGGAGGAAGGCGGGGCCTTGCCTTCGAGAAGGGAGGAAGGCGGGGCTTCGCATTCGAGAAGGGAGGAAAGCTGGGGCTTCGTGCCTTCGAGAAGGGAGGAAGGCGGGTCTTGCATTCGAGAAGGAAGAAGGCGGGAGAAGGGAGGAAGGCGGGTCTTCGCATTCGAGAAGGGAAGAAGGCGGGCTTCGCTTCGAGAAGGGAGGAAGGCGGGGCCTTGCCTTCGAGAAGGGAGGAAGGCGGGGCTTCGCATTCAAGAAGGGAGGAAAGCTGGGGCTTCGTGCCTTCGAGAAGGGAGGAAGGCGGGTCTTCGCATTCGAGAAGGGAAGAAGGCGGGGCTTCGCCTTCGAGAAGGGAGGAAGGCGGGGCCTCGCATTCGAGAAGGGAGGAAGGCGGGACTTCGCATTCGAGAAGGGAGGAAGGCGGGGCTTCGCATTCGAGAAGGGAGGAAGGCGGGGCTTCGCATTCGAGAAGGGAGGAAGGCGGGTCTTCGCATTCGAGAAGGGAAGAAGGCGGGTCGCCTTCGAGAAGGGAGGAAGGCGGGCCTCGTGATTCGAGAAGGAGGAAGGCTGGGACGTGCCTTCGAGAAGGAGGAAGGCGGGGCTTCGCATTCGAGAAGGGAGGAAGGCGGGCTTCGGATTCAAGAAGGGAGGAAGGTGGGGCCTTGCCTTCGAGAAGGGAGGAGGAAGGCGGGACCTCGCATTCGAGAAGGGAGGAAGGCGGGAGATTCGAGAAGGGAGGAAGGCGGGCTTTGCATTCGAGAAGGAAGGAAGGAGGGCCGCAGATTCGAGAAGGGAGGAAGGCGGGGCTTCCCATTCAAGAAGGGAGGAAGGCGGGGCTTCGCATTCAAGAAGGAGGAAGGTGGGGCCTTGCCTTCGAGAAGGGAGGAAGGCGGGCCTTGCCTTTCGAGAAGGGAGGAAGGCGGGCTTCGCCTTCGAGAAGGGAGGAAGGCGGGCCTTGCCTTCGAGAAGGGAGGAAGGGGGCCGCATTCAAGAAGGGAGGAAAGCTGGGGCTTCGTGCCTTCGAGAAGGGAGGAAGGCGGGTCTTCGCATTCGAGAAGGGAAGAAGGCGGGGCTTCGCCTTCGAGAAGGGAGGAAGGCGGGTCTTCGCATTCGAGAAGGGAAGAAGGCGGGGCTTCGCCTTCGAGAAGGGAGGAAGGCGGGGCCTTGCCTTCGAGAAGGGAGGAAGGCGGGGCTTCGCATTCAAGAAGGGAGGAAAGCTGGGGCCTTGCCTTCGAGAAGGGAGGAAGGCGGGTCTTCGATTCGAGAAGGGAAGAAGGCGGGCCGCCTTCGAGAAGGGAGGAAGGCGGGGCCTCGCATTCGAGAAGGGAGGAAGGCGGGACTTCGCATTCGAGAAGGGAGGAAGGCGGGCTTCGCATTCGAGAAGGGAGGAAGGCGGGGGGATTCGAGAAGGGAGGAAGGCCTTGCATTCGAGAAGGGAAGAAGGCGGGCTTCGGAGAAGGGAGGAAGGCGGGCCTCGCATTCGAGAAGGGAGGAAGGCGGACCGCATTCGAGAAGGGAGGAAGGCGGGGCTTCGCATTCGAGAAGGGAGGAAGGCGGGGCTTCGCATTCAAGAAGGGAGGAAGGTGGGGCCTTGCCTTCGAGAAGGGAGGAAGGCGGGACTTCGCATTCGAGAAGGGAGGAAGGCGGGGCTTCGCATTCGAGAAGGGAGGAAGGCGGGGCTTTGCATTCGAGAAGGAAGGAAGGCGGGGCTTCGCATTCGAGAAGGGAGGAAGGCGGGGCTTCGCATTCAAGAAGGGAGGAAGGCGGGGCTTCGCATTCAAGAAGGGAGGAAGGTGGGGCCTTGCCTTCGAGAAGGGAGGAAGCCGGGCCTTCGCATTCGAGAAGGGTATTTTTGTAACATGAAAATGAATTGTATAAGATCACATGCAAATGAATGTACAGAAAGAAGTTTTGAAACAAAAATAAAGAAATAGTAGAAAATTCCGGCACAAATAAGACTGAGTAATCTCTCTCTCTCTGTTACACTTGAGACTGCATCTTCTGTCAAGGAGACTTACACAGGTTCATTTGCAATTTCATGTCTTTATTTCTGCAAAATGTTTTTGAAGGTACAAGGGCAATTCTTTTGGCATTCTTTCCACTGTGTAGCTTTTACTGGCGAGGGGAAATTCAAGTTGCCTTAATTTTGCAAGACCATTGAACGAACCTTATAAGAACGTGCTGATAATTGAAATGACGTTTTCAATATCAGTTAACCTGTTTCACTAATGGTGGGATCTACTCTAAAGGCTCACTTTCTTTTTCATTATCAGACTTCTCCTTCTTCTTTTTCTTCTTCTGCTGCTGCTGCTGCTGCTTCTTCTTCTTCTTCTGCCTCTTCTTCTTCTTCTTCTTCTTCTTCGTCTTCTTCTTCTTTTGCTTTCTCTGCATCTTCACGAACACCCGTAATCCTCTTCAGCGCCTCGTTACTTCCCGCGGTAATCACTCCCTCCGATGATGATGATGATGTTGCTGGCTCACGTCAGATTTGCCTTCAAGGCTGTCCTGTGTAGAAGTGTTGTTTTGCTGTTGTTGTTGTTGCTGTTGTTGCTGTGACGCTAGGTCGTGCTAATCGACCAGGCAATCAGTCAGTCACATAGAGGAATTGGATCGGTTGCTATTAGGCGGTTTTTTTGGTATATTTTTGCATAAAACTGTGTCGTTTCTCGCAGTATTTTCCTAAATGTTTCAGTATTTTTATATTAAAATGGTTTTATTTGTGCTTTATACAGTAGATATATATGTATATATGTGTGTATATATTACATATACTTGTGTGTGTGTTTTATATGTATATATAATATCTTTTCAGTAAAAAGGTGTTATCTATTGCAATGATTTTATGGTCTTTTTTCAGTAATTTTGCTACAGAAAAGAACCTGTTTTAAAGAATCTAAACCCATTTAGCAGAATGTCAGTTAGATTGAATCCTAAAATAGACATCGATTTTGGTAAAGTTTCTCATATACATAACTTTTGGAACTTTACTGATTCGTTAAGAAAAATGTTCTTAACAATATTCCTCAACAATGATCGCACTGGTGAAATTCAAAATATGATATCTTAATCATGACCGAAGGATTTCGTGGTGGTCTTTGGTACTGAGGGATATTTGGAGGTCACGTGACTGATATATTGCCGTTCAGTGAGAGAGGGAATTTTGTAGGTCATAGGCCTAAGGTCATGAATGTTTGGGCGTTCTAGTATACAACCCCTTTCATTCCTTTTACTGTACCTCCGTTCATATTCTCTGTCTTCCATCTGAATTTCCTCAACCTTCTCCTAACAGTTGTTTCATAGTGCAACTGCGAGGTTTTCCTCTGTTACACCTTACAAATTTTTTACTCTCAGTTTCCCTTTCAGCGGTGAATGACCTCACCGTAAGTCCCAGCGGTAGGCCTTTGGCCTAAATTTGATATTCCTCTCCATTCCGTAGGCACTAGAGCTGAAGGATATTCGAATAAAACTTATAATAATCTTTCTGCGTTATGAAGTCATTTTTAAGAAGGATGCAACCTTAATTCGCTTCTCAGCAACTGATATCCACAGTCTTCCAAACAATCATTGACTGTATAGTTTTGAAGATGAAATCTTCATTCGTTCACAAACAATTGTCAACGTGACATTGAACCAATTCAGTTCCTTTCACTAAACGCTTCAGTCATTTGCACACCTTTACCAGCGATACTCGATGGAGCCATCTAGAAAGAAGGTAACTGAAGACTTATGTGGAGGTACTTTTCATTTCGTAGCATCTCTCCTTCCTTGATTTTTCCCTCGTTCCTCCGCTGCGAGGTAGACGCACCGATAGGGCCGAATTTAAATAGGACCAGCATCGGAGTTCATTTTACGAGCGCCCATAATCCATTTCAGTGCGTCGTTGTTGCCTGCAGACTAATGATTCCTCCGGCGAGGTTGCCGGCTCGGGACAGATTTGCTCCTTGTGTGTGTGCATGTGTGTGTGTGTGTTTTATAGACAGGACAAGGTGTTTTGTTTTATAAGCATGGTGGTTCTTAAGGTAGGGAGCCTAGGACCCTGACAAATATCCCCTCGTAGTGGGGTACTGCCGTTAGTCCACCTCACGCAGTATACTTTAGGTATTTCTTAAGGTTCTTTGCAGCATCCCTTCGCCCCCTGGCTGCAACCCCTTGCATTCCTTTAACTGTACCTCCGTTCTTATTCTTTTTCTTCCGTCTTACCTTCCTCAACCATCTCCTAACTGTTGTTTCATGGTGCAACTGCTTTGAGGTTTTCCTCCTGTTACGCCTTTCAAACCTTTTTACTCTCAATTTGTTTTTCAGCACTGAATGACCTCATAGGCCCCTTGACCTAAATTCCGTATTCCATTCTATTTCCAAATTTCCTCCTTGGTGTTTTATAGAACTTACGTTAGACGTGACATTCCAACGCTTCAGGAAAACGGGTACCGCCAAATTGGCACTCTAGAGATTGACAGGGCCGACTGTCTCGCTCACGGTACGGACGGAACAGTACCGTTCGTGTACCGCCAACCCTCGTTTACACGTCACCGTACAGATGAAGATTTAGGACGGCCATTTTTTTTTCACTAGGCCTATCAGAAGATCAGTGGAAGCGGCTCCTAATTGAAACGGAGCTTTCATTCCTTTTGCTGTACCTCCTTCCATATTCTCTTTCTTCCATCTTACTTTCCTCAACCCTCTCCTAACAATTGTTTCATAGTGCAGCTGCGAGGCTTTCCTCCTGTTACACCTTTCAAACCTTTTAACTCTCAGTTTCCCTTTCAGCGCTGAATGACCTCGTAGGTCCCAGTGCTTGGCCTTTGGCCTAAATTCTAGACCCCATTCCATTCAAGTGGAAATTATATGTTGTCAGTTTTGTTGGTCGAATATATATGACGATTCTCCAGAAATAATTTAAATATTTTTTAATATTTGAGATAAGAATATTTGATCAATTTGCGAAGGAGAGTAATATTTGACAAGAACAGGAATTCTAATATAAACAAAATACCTTACACTGTCTTTATTTAACATGTTAATAAATGCTATCGTTGTAAGTCCTCCCCAAATATTCCTTATTTTCTCATTGTGTCATTTTATTTAGTCTCCTGTTTCTCTATCGCAATGTAAAGGGGAGTGTTTAAAATAAAAGGAAGAAGTCTCTCATTCATAATATATATATATATATATATATATATATATATATATATATATATATATATATATATATATATATATATATATATATATATATATATATGTATGTATATATATATCACATCAGGTCCTTCATTGAAAAATGATTGAAATGACTAAAGACTAAGTAGGGAACCACAAATTAAGCCTACCGTGACAAATTTTTTGGAATCTGTGGTTGGTAGATGACTAGACAATTCGTTCATTTCCCGGACGGCCGTTTTCTATAGTTCACAAAAGGACCAATTAGGAAATAGATCCTGATTTCTTCATTACTTGATCTCGTCTCTCTCTCTCTCTCTCTCTCTCTCTCTCTCTCTCTCTCTCTCTCTCAGGTAAATTTGACGTTTCATATTAACTTAAAAAACTTGGTGAGCCATTCGTTAATTGTTGATAATTCTCTCTCTCTCTCTCTCTCTCTCTCTCTCTCTCTCTCTCTCTCTCTCTCTCTCTCTCTCTCTCTCTCTCTCTCTCTCAAATGAGTTTTACATTTTATGTGACCTTTGAAAAATGAACTTGGTAAGCCATTTCTTAACTGTTGATCATCTCTCTCTCTCTCTCTCTCTCTCTCTCTCTCTCTCTCTCTCTCTCTCTCTCTCTCTCTCTCTCTCTCTCTCTCTCTCTCTCTCAGTCCATTATTCCCCGTCCAATCCTACTGCGAAACTATTTTTCACTCTGGTGATTGAGTTTCCGGACGGGAATAATAGACGCAATCTGTTACAGCAATCATTTCATTTCCTTTTAATGGATGTTTACCGGCCCCCTGCAAAATTGCACATGCAATTGATTTATGCCCTACGGCCTTATTGTTGTATTTCCGCGCATGCGCCGTTTGTTTGCGTTTTTCGTTTGTTTGTGATATAAAAGAATAGGCCTAGGGAATTTTAGAAAGGTGACCAGTCGTTGCTAAAGCTTACGACATAACTTTAGTTCCCGTTGACAGTGGCCATGGGTCACACTGAGGGCCGAAAGATACCAAAAAGAGTGATTTTATACATATACATACTTATAGGCCTACTCCTCCTAGAAAGGATTCGATTCGGTAAGCGTGAGACCTCGGTTCTCAAAATTGATTTTAGGATGAGACTGCTAGCCCATCGCCTTCTCCTCCCTGGCTTCTCCCCACTATAATGAACTAACTACCAGGTGTACATAATTCGCTACTGGGGTCAACTGAGGTACAGTGGATATCTCAGTAGCCCTATATCGTCCCTTCCTGTTTGTGACGCCAGTTTAAGCAGCCATAAATCAATCAGTAAATCTCTTCCTGCTGCCGGTTTTGGGTGTAAAACCCCCTGACCTAATTTCATTAGAGAGAGAGAGAGAGAGAGAGAGAGAGAGAGAGAGAGAGAGAGAGAGAGAGAGAGAGAGAGAGAGAGAGCTAGCTACGCCTAATTCTAATCTTATTAGCTCCATTACTCTCAATCTTGCGTACGTAATGAATTCCAGAAGCGTTATTAAGCGCCTCCCACTGTGTCTTCATTAGACCTAATTGCAGGGTTTCCCACGTAACGGATTCGAGGATAATAATGTATACGATTGCACCTCTTCTCCATTAAAGGATTTCGCCAGTTAGCACGCGTTCTTCATAACCCAGCACATAATTATATATGTATATGTGTGTGTGTGTGTTTGTACAGCTATTTTAAACGCTGAACCGGTTTCCGGAATTTAATCAGAACAGGAATTATTTTGGGGTAGCACATCAGCGCCACCCTTCCCTGGTCGTTACGTGTTCATTAGTTTCCCCAAAGCATGCCACTCTAAGCGATATATATATACCCTATATGAGACTTTTCATGAGACATACGAGACATTTCACGAGTAGCTCGTTTGAGACTAAGATAGCCCTATGCCAGCGCGGGCTCTTAATCCAGGGCAGGCCGTAATTTTCCATGAATATTTTCATCAGCGTCCACAGAATTGTAAGGGGTACTAACTATTTTGCTAATTGGCTGCTCTATAGCATCACCCGTTTGCTATTGCAATGAATAGACGTACATTACATATAGTGAAGACAACCCCTTTTCCATACTTCAGACCAATATTATCGTATTAAATTTACCATTTCAGGAATACCTTTCGCATTCACTCAACGACCGAGCCATTTCCTTTCTGTCGTAAACGTCATGGTGAGATTATTCGAGAAATTTACCTTGATAATGAAAAAATTGTCGTTTTTTTCTATATTTTTAGTACCAGCCCCTCAGGGATGAAAATTAAAATTATAGGCAACAGACGGTGAATTTCTCAAATTATCTCACCAGTGCTGCGTTATATAAACCCTTTTCCATGTTGTTTAGCCAAAAAGTTATATCAATAAGTAATACCTTTACCAATATCCTTTTCCCAAATCATTGAAGACAGTGCACTCTTCCAGGGTCCTTGTTCGTCTACCTAATAAAGTTGAGTGTTTGAGCATCTTTGCAGGTGGTCGGTTATGTCCAGTTTTTCTTAAGAGGTGATGTTTTGTTTTACTTCATTCGTGGCCTCTGATTCGGGAATATACAGGAGTTTGGAGGTAAATGTTCAGTAAAAATAATCTAAATATAAATGTTTTGTGGGCCTAGGACAATTTTGAAAACAAAGTTTGTGCAAGGCTGAAAACTGACATTCCTAATTTTTAGGATGGCAAATGTCATTGTGATATTACTACACACTTTCGTGTCTCGCTAAATATATTAACCTTATGTTTTTCCCGATTGCCTATCCCGTGTTTTTAGCATTTTATGACCATCATTGATGGTGCAGTCAAACCCCCTTTTTTTTTTAAAATTTTTATTTTGATAAACTTGTTTTTTTTTGTGTTTTGAAGTGAACCAAAACGGTAATTGGAGGAATTTCCATGCCTGTTTTTACCTTTTAAACTTGTTTTTCTACACTTTTGTTCTGTACTGGTGTGCATCTGTTTGTTGTCGGCCAAGTGGAACCAAAATCTTACTTACTGTACTAAATACATGGTTTCTCAAAACATGGTGATTTGAATGATTTTAGTTTATTTCATCGCAAATGAATACTTATCCTTCCCGGCAATGATATATTGTATACAAAATTAATAAAACACGACTTGACCCTTCTCTCCATAGCTAATTTTCAGTAAACAGATTTTTGCCGTTGCTATGGAGAGGGGGTGCAGTATTGACAATTAATTTTTTAATTTTTTCATTTTGTAATGATATATTGTATACAAAATTAATTAACCTGTAATTAACCCCAGAAGTCCATCCAGCAAAACTGTTTCAGTAAACACATATTAGCTATGGAGGGGGATCTTCTGACAAGTCGTAATTTTATTAATTTTGTATACAGTATATCATTTGTGTTTCAAAATCATTCAAATCATCATAATCAACAGAAAAAGTGCATTTAATGTTTGTTAATGTCCATATGGGTACCATGGAATGTCCTCAGTGTTTAGTACTGGCCCAGGGGTACTAAACATACGTTAAAAGGACATTCCATTTGGAACCGTTCAACAAACAGATGTCTTGTGAAGACGTGATGGAAATTATCAAAACCCCTAAAAGTGTTAAAAAACCAATTGCAACCAAAAAAAAGGTTAAAACAGAGCTACTATATAGTTCTACCCCAAAATCTTATAACTGTACTAAATTATGGTCCCAAAAACATAAACCACAGATTAGCAGTAAGAAATATATTTGCTTCATGGCCATGACCACAAAACATTTTAAGAGGACAAAGATGTCACAAGGCCAATCAAAGATATACAACCTAACCTTACTTTCCATGACCTAAACCAGTATCCTTACTTACAGCAGGTGTAACGTAAACCAACCTAGGTCCTTACCTGGCTGGGTAGTATGAGGAAACCTAACCTGACATAAATTAGAATACTGTACTGGGCTGCTTCCTAACCTGACCTAGTGTGTTGTTTCCTTACCTGGTTAAGAAAACTTTGCCACCCTTCCCCCTCCCCAGAACCCTAAGTAGGCCACACCACAAGGTGTAGTAATAATGAGTGATAAATTTCCTGCCAAGGGCATGAACCTAACCTGTTCCGATTATTCATATATTTTATGTATTTTCTACCATTATTTTTTAAGCAGACCACTTTTTTTTTCCTTATATCTTAAAAATTAAGGGTGGACGCTGTTGGGAAGACAAGGACTTTTGGGTTGAGGTAAACCAAAAACAATTGACGTACACCATCAGTAATGGTCAGAAGTACACATATCACAAGTTGAGCTGTCTGAAAACTACATAGTTCATGAACATAATCAATAACAATGAAAAATGGAAAATATTAAGCATTAAGATATGGTAAAGATTATTACAGATATGCTGTACATCTTAGTGTAACCTTGACTTAGGTGCTTGGGGTCTTACTTGTTTGGGGGTTTTGCCTTTATAAGGCCTCTAACTAACCAGCCTAAGAGTGGTGCTAGAAATTAAGTAAAATACAGGTGTACATCCTAACGTAATTTAACCCAGGATACCAGGTTATACTTGGCAGGGGAGGATGGCTTGACCTCTCTGAAATCCCCAACCTACCTGACCTAGACAAGATAAATCATAATAGTGAAATAATGTACAGGTATGCATCTTAAACTAACTTAACCCAAGGCAGTGGGCTGCCTGGCGAGTAGGGGCCTTGTTCAGCCCCTCTTAACTTACTGGAAGTTACGTTTTGTTGGTCTTGTGCTTCTGTGTACAATATGTAATTAAGAAATGAGTAAAACAGGCTCAGTGATCACCATTAGGCTACCATGCAATTGTTACGAATCACAATTGTGCTCCTGGATGTATGGTTTAATGAAATGTCCAAACTGATCTTCCCCTTGGTGTTATAAGGTTTAGGTTTTTCATGTCCAATAGAAATGTTTTGCAAAAGTTATTCTACTAACCATACATGTCTGGCAAGTGAATTAAGCAGACAAGGCATCAGTTAGGTTTAATTTGTTTAACATTGTTTCCACTCTGTAGATTGATTAAAAGTTCAGTTGTTTGTATAGGAATACAAACCATTGACTTTTAGGTAGGAGTATTCATTAGTGTGAGCTTGAAACATTTCCTGACATGAAGTTAACAGCGCTTACGGCATTGTAACTTGATGCAACATCAAGTTACGGCACTGTAAGCGCCGTTAAAGTGCTGTTAATGGCAAAACACGACTTATGGCGGAAATTAACTTACAGCGCGGCACTGGAATGGATCCCCTGCCATAAATCGAGGACCTATTAATTGCCTGCAGATTCACGAGCCATGGAGTCAGTTGCTCCAGCAGCATGTGGCTTGACCTTTGGTTGAACACACTATGAATTTGCCATCAGTGGAGTCTCGTCTGCTGATGAGAGGATGAAGCTCTGGAGTTTGTTGTAAACCTATAGTCCAACTTTTTATCTTGAAGACTTGACCATAAGTATACACTTTTCAACAGGGAGGATGCCCACTCTGCAGAATGGATGGGTTTTGGGTTTCTCCTTACTCCTTCCAAAGAGTAAAGTTGGGGCAGCATTGAAGGGCATTGCAGCAAGGTCTTTAGGGATGGTTACACCTTTTATGCCCATCATAGGAAAGGCTCAGGTTATGCCTGGGTAAGTCCTTTCGGACAGTACAGCCTACCTTTCATGGCCTGTCATTCACCACATTCTGTACTCCAGTCAAGGCTTTTAGGATTTTTGGACTTGTCACTGTGGTCCCTCCTCACAACTACCATATAATCAGGGCATATTCTCCAGTGCACAATTTACTCCACTGTTTTGGCACTTCCTTGTCTAGGAGTAGTGCCTAACTTTTACAGACACCTTGTGGGTCTGTCTTTTTGAGAGGTAACAAAGTCCATTAAGCAACAAAAACCCTATATGTATTATAGCCTTCAGTAGATATCTGAAATTGAACAGCAATTCCACATAATTCCTAACCTAAACTAACCTGTACTGTACACCTAACATTCAGTTTAAGATTTTTAGTTGAAAATGTATGATATCTGAAATGGTAGCCAAACAAAAAACAATGATAGTAATGTAGCTGATAAGTACAGCAGAAGGCCATTAAGCTGAGGTCTGTAAGTTGAGGTGCTACTTATATGAAAAGTCGTTGCATAAATTTTCCCTTTCTGAAGATATTTATTCACACACGAGTCTCCCTTTGCGACCCCGGGAAATGACTTCACTGCAATAAAAAAAGCGAGGGAAACCATGGAAATGTAACTTTAAGCAATAAATGTTGTTCATATTTTAATGCAGTTGTGGAATGTTGATTTTAAATAGCAATGTAAGGGTGTTTGTAAAGCAGTGATTGGTATAAGACACAAAAATTACATTGTTATTTTATAGCACTGTTCATTTTCTTTATCATGCCATCCCATTACTACTCTAATAAAAATTGTGCTTTGTCGTAATTTACTCTTGACATTTCTTTATGGTAACTGGCATAAAGACTATTATTCTTTAAGTTATTCTTGAACAAAGATAATTTTCCAAAAAATATATAATAATTGCCTGAGGTGGATTTTGTTTGGACAAAAATGTTTTGCAGTAGGGAAAATATTTGAATTACACAGATTTTTACCCTTAGTTTTGTAGGTAATGTACCAGTGTTTTAGTTTTTGTCTTGTACATAAAACTGAATAAACTTAGCAAAACTTCAGTTGTAAATAAATGCAATACTGTACACATGTACTATGTTCAGTTGTAGAAATACTGAATTGTTAAGTGTAGCTCCTCAAGAATGTCAGTATACGTACTTACGCTGTTACTCACAAAATATGTCATTAAGCTATTAAGGAAAAGTGGTAAAAACCTCAAATTGAAAAGAGCAGAAACGTATCTGCCCATTATTCGCAGAAAATTCACCCATTCGCGGTATTTTTCACTGAGAAATATTCACTAATTGCTGTATTTTCAGATTTTTATGACTAAATGCACTTTTGTGATAAAACTATTAAAATACTCTGGTATAAGCATTTTTAGAGGGTTTTCTTGTGTTTAAACTATCAAAATAGGCAGTTCTAAGTGTTTTTAGAGGGGTTTTAAGTATGCGCGGGTTTTAGCTATTCGCGGGTGTGTGCGGTACACATCCCCCGTGAATACAGGGGGTTTACTGTACTTCCAAAACTGTTTGGAAGAAAAGATACTGAATGGAAATTAATTTTTATAGCTGCAAGGAATTATGAACAGTAGACTATTTTCTATCCTTTTCTCTCTTCACACAGGTCAACAATGGAGCAGATATCAGATAATCAGTTGGCAGCATTGCAGGGATGGTTGTAGTCAACTAGATGAGAATGGAGATATCTTAAGAAGGTAAATATGATGTGTTTTAGGATGATTGGCTAACTAAAACTATCCAGGAATCCTTTATAAAAATTTTCAGAAACGTTCTGCGCACAAACTTATTTTTATTGCCTTTCATCTGTACTGCAGATCCCAGTCACACCAACTTGTATTGGTCAAGAAGCCTTCACTGTGCATCCCTAAGCCTCCTAGTATGCCTTGAGAATGCCTCATACATTCTTGCTTACCAGGAGTGGGTTTGTGTAGAAAAAATTTTTGTAGTAAAAACTTTGTTTATAGTAACATTTATCATATATTGTCTGAATTGTAATTTGAGGGAGAGCGATATTAAGCAGGAGAGTGATGTAGGTGGACGGAGGGGAAGGAAGACAATAAGGTGAGATGTATTCTCCCTCCAAAGGAGCATTGTTGTCATTGTAAAGCAAAAGTCAGTTTCCAACAAGCAGCCTACTTAGATCTACGGGTAAAACAATCATTTTGAGTCTGCAGAAAAAATCAGAATAGTGCCAAACACCAGCAACATGTGTGAAGGTAGATACCACAGAGCAGACAACATTCAGTGTGATAGAAACATGAGGGATGATTTCATAAACATGGCCAACTGCAACAGTAGACACCAATGAGAAAACCTCCAGGAACTTGAGATTGATACAAGTAGATAAAATCTTTAGAAGGTAGAGTGGCATCTCCATGTCCCCACCCAAAGAATGGCATCAAGCTCAAAGTTACACTTAAAGGCTAATGAAGAGGGGCGAGAACAAAATGTTTGCCTTAATCTTGACCCAAGAAATATTCTCAAGCAAAACATTAACCTATAACTTGGGGTATAATCTATTGGAAGGAAAAGGAAATTTTGTTCGTTGGAACCAGAGATTTTTGATGGGCCATAAAGAGAAAAAGGGATATGAAGGGGGATAAACTCTTGAATATGTTTAAGATAAAAAACAACTGTATGTGCTGAACTAAAGAGAACATCTTGCTTGGAAGGTAAAGATAAGGTTGAATTGACAAAGGGAGTCACCTTTCGGTCACTGTAATCTGCCAATAAGTGTGAAAAATTTCTGAGAAAGGCAGTCTACTAAAATGGGAATAGAGGTTTTCAAGTGAGGGAATACCCTCTTCTTTACACAAACCAATGATTCTTTCCCTCTTGCTCAGATAAAATGTCACAGAAACCTCTGAAAAACCTCTTTCAGAGGCAACACTGGAAGATGAAGGGACTCAAAGTGACTGTGGAACTAGTGGAAGTTTGGCTGTTTCAGAAGAGATCTCCAGTCAAGTACACTTGGATTCTTGATGGCCAAGTCCAGGAGGTCTATTAATCACTTGTTCTGGTGCCAGAAAAGAGCAGTGAATTATCTGAGAGTCTGATGTGACTGGGAACTCCAGATCCTGGTACATCAACCTGAAGGGTGAAAAGGCTATCTGATACTGACAGCACTGTGGCTGTTGGCCACACCACTAGTTTTGACTGTAATGTGAGTGTTATTACACTTGACCAGCAGTATGTGCTACACTTGCCAGATTACCTTGCAGACGTTCATGTGGAGTAATGACTCCAGTGCAAGGTATGTAACAGCTCCAGCTGAAGGTACCTTCTACCTAGAATTGAATGTATGTCATGAACTTTGCTCCACTAATGACTTTATGTCCCTGTGCCCTTGCAAAGATCTTTACTGTCAAATGACACAGTGACTGAACATGTCCCCTGGGTTCCGAAGGTATGAAGTAGTGGTCATTTACTAGCATGACCTTGACACTGTAATGACAAGGATGTCATGGACGTTAGGAGACATAGGAAGATGGGTCCTAATTCCAGGATGTTGATATGCTGCTAAAATTTTTCAAGCAACCACAGACATTCACCCGGAGATAGGTGAGGTGGGGCCTCCAGCCTTGGGTTGACATATGTAGATAAAATATCACTGGGTCCAGCGTAACAAGAACAAACCTTCTCCACTTGCTGCCACCAGTGAAGATTATGCAGAATCCTGTCTGTGGCACCTGGAAGTTGTCCAATAAGTTGCACAAGCTACAATTAAAGGGAAGAGATGCTGAAATGGTTGTGGGGAAGAAACTGCTCTGTAAGAAGTTTCCAATAGCTATCTGCTGCTGCATTGCGTTGATCTGCCTCCCCAGACCCAAGTCCTGAGTGGAAGGGGTCAGATCAGACTTAAGGTTGACCTGCAAGTCCAAGCACCAGCAGCTAGTAGATGGGCTAGGCTAGGTAATGAGAGTTCCTCTTTGGTGAAGCCATAACCAGCCAGTCGTTGCTGATGAGGTGGCTGTAGTGTGTGGAGATAAAATATACACAACTAAACTACCAAGTTAGCACATCAGTGTATACATGATAGATGACAGCTCTATTTCAGGCTTTGAATCTAGTGTAACATTCAGAACATAAGGGTTTTGTAATATATTCAGACTCTTGCAGTTTAACAGAATCCATAAATAGGCTAATTATAATTCAATCATTCATTTATTTGTAAAGCTCAGGAGTAGCTTTTTCTCATTTTGTTGAAAAGGTCCATTTCTGCTGGATCCTAGCCTATGTTAGGATTCAGGGAAATGAGAAGGATGACAAATAGGGGAAAATGTTGCTCATAATAGTATATCAAGTGTAAGACCCATGTCATATATTTCAAGGAAATGGCAGTAGAGTCTCTCCTCTCCTAACCAACAATGAATATAAAAACCTAAGCAGCAATGCAACTTATTGGTTGTCTTCCTTCCAGACAGATAAGAAAAGCAAAATGGTTTCAAGTTGGTTGATCATTGGACATATTTGCCTAACCTATCAATATGGTATGGTGACCAACAATTGAGTGCTAAAATACAATGGAACTGCTATCTTAAGGGGGTAGTGTCACTACTGCATCTCATGCAGTACTCTGTAGGCATTACTAAAGTTTCTTCGCAGCGTACCTTCAGCCCCTAGCTGCAACCCCTTTTGTTCCTTTTACTGTACCTCCTTTCATAATCTCTTTTCTTCTATCTAACTTTTCACCCTCTCCTAACAATTGTTTCATTGTGTAACCGTGAGGTTTTCCTCCTGTTACACCTTTCAAAGCTTTTAGTCGATTTCCATTTTGGGTCTGAATGACCACATAGGTCCCAGTGTTGGGCCTCAGTCAAAATTCTATATTTGATTCATTGAAATTCAGGCACTCAATTTTTTCAAAATGGCATTAAGATTTTTAGATTAAAGCATTCATCACTTTTTCTCTAAATGGCATTAAGATTTTTAATGTAGTAGCCATGGCTATTCATTTGTAAAATTTTCATCACATTTTTCTCTGGTTTCTTAATGCAGAATCTCATTTATTTTCTTATAAACATAATGTTAATTGTATGAATGACTGAGAATAATGTGACTATTGAAAGTGAGATGCACAGTATAATGGTTTTATTTTGTAATGTTTCATGTTTTGTCATGATATTTAGCCATTTCATCATATAAAGTGTCAAGTGATCCTAATGTCTAGTGCCTGGGCTGTCCCTAAATTTCACACACCCATCCTTGAATCCTAACTGATATCTTGGATATTTCCCAAATAAATCTGACTAAGATATCTATATGTGCATCCCCGAAGATTTCAGTGACTTTAAATTCAGGTTAGTTTTATTTCAAGAGACTGCTTATGCATAAGACTAATTCAAGGTTAAGTTTTATTTCAAGAGACTGCTTATGCTTAAGACTAATTCAAGGTTGATAAAACCGAAAGGGGCTAGAGACTGCCGTTAGTTAATATTATCAGGAACAGAGCAGTTAAAATTTTCCACCAACGGATGAATAAACAAGTACTGTATCTTATTTACTGTATACTACTTTAACATTGCGCTTGATTTTGAATGTTTTATGCAACCCAGAGTTCTAGCGTTTTGTTTCACATCAGTTTGCAACAATCCCAGTGAACTTATGATCCCATTACTTTCTAGTAGGGGATTTCATTTAGACATTTTTAGTTTAGTTTGTCATATGAAGTAGCAGTAACATTTTTATAGGTCATAGAGCTTCATTTTTGGTCATTATCTTATTTGAGGGTAAATAATAACTGAATTTTAAAATAATTTTATAGTTCTTTGTAAAAATACATAATTTTAAATTTAGCATGTCGATTCCGAGTTATGGTAATCCAGGTCTTGGGATACTGAACTGCTGTGCAGGTGGTGCAGGAGGTCCACTCGTCCCCGGTGTGGGAGGTGGTAAAGTACTAACGCCGGGGGGAGGAATAGACGCCCCTTGTGCAGTAGGTGGAATGTACTGGCTTGGTGGTGCAGGCCTTGGAGCTTGTGGTACACTGGCCTTACTAGAAGGATCTTCCTGGGATCTAACGTTTAGTGTGTGTCTTGGGCCCGTTTGCCACGCATCGTCATTATCATCTGTCACCGATGTGTCTACACTCACCTGTTTTGTGAAAAGCATACGTTAATAATACATTTGCATTACGCTACATGCAAGTTTCATGTTACCCATTAATTCACAAAGTCCTAGGACAAACTAGAGCTGTTGTAAATTAACTGGGAAACATGCTTTCTTTAAAGGTAGAAAAGATAAATTACTGCTTTGAATGTTGATATTTTACATACTTTTATCACCATTCTTAGGTAAAGATCTATGTAAATCAGTTGTACTGTGTGAAATTGATGTGAGAATTTACAGTTATTCAACCTGTTTAAAATTGCAAAAGGCCATGAACTTTGTAGACTTGGTACATTAGAAGCAAAGTAGTCTTAGACTTGGTACATTAGAAGCAAAACAGTCTTAATCTGTGGATCTTATCACTTTTGTCTCTCATTACAGGTCAAGAGGAACTCTCTGGATGGATATGTCCAAAATTAAAAAGCTATTTCACAGCATCATCACCACAAAACATACACCTATGTTGTATTGTCCACTTCCACTTTTACTAGCTGCTGAATCCTTAATAAATGTACAATATCTCCTCACCAACGCTGCTTAGGTCAGATATGGAATAGCAGTCATTTGATGAAGAAATCCACAATGGCATAAGTGTAAATATATATTAAAAACATTGAAAACATGACATTTTAAATAAATTTGTATTTTTCATAACTAACCAACCATTGGTCTTAACATAAGGGAGGGACTCGTCAACCATCTTCATCCAAGAAAACTCCTCAGCAGTGACCCTTTCAGCCCCACTCTTCCAGGCCTGGGAGAGGAGGCAGAGGCAGGGCCAGGTGAGACTGACAGTAGGAAGGGCACTCCCCCACTCACTGCCATTGGTGGGGGAGGGGGGGGTGCCTAGCAAGCCATTGGGCGACTAGGCAGCAGTTCGAGGTAGAGACCTGGAGAGTAGATGTTCTCTGGGTGAGATATCTACTCGAAGGGCCCTTTAAGTTTCCTCTCCTACTCCCCGAGTGTCCACTTCACCAATCAACTTGTTCTCCAAGTTCAGCAAAACACCTAGCTCTTTGAGGCAAAGTCAAAAAGGAACCATGGAGACTGTGAAAGACTTATCTCTAAGATTTTACAGACGTGTCTTTCGGGTTCCCAAGGCTACAGGTGATTGGAAACCAGTAATAGACCTATCACCCTCAACCTCTTAATCAGAAAGACATGGTTCAAAATGGAAACACCTCGCACATTTCTTCAAGCCATCAGGGAGACAATTTCATGCTCACAATAAATCTGAAGGACACGTATTTCCAGATTCCAATACATCAATCTTCCTGACAGTCTCTGCTCCAGTCTGGGAGAGATAGTTTACCAACTTGAGGTTCTTTGCTTTGGTCTTTCAACTGCCCCACAAGTTTTCACCTTAATTTCAACATGGGCACATTCTCAAGGGATACAGATCTTAAGATACCTCAATGACTGGCTGGTGGTAGCAGATTCTCGGGTAAAGTTGACCTAACACAGGGACCCTCTTCAATTTTGTCATGGCTTAGGCATTGTGATAAATTTGGAAAAGTCATAGACCTCTTTACCTGGGTATGATGATAGACATGACAGCAGTGAGAGTATTCCCTTCAGAACAACAGCTAGAGAAGTTTAGGAACTTTGCCCATCTGTTCCTCCCCAAACAGAAGCAACCCTGCTCATCAGTGGCAGATCATTCTAGGTTTCCTGTCATCCTTAGAGAAGCTAGTCACTCACAGTCGAATACACATTCGATCCCTCCAATGGCGACTAAAGGAGTTTTGGTCCCATGCATAGAATCCTCCCGTTCCAAGTTCTGTTATCAGAAGAAGTGAGGAAAGACAGGAACCTGACTATAGGAGTGCCCCCTTCACTCTCCACCTGTAGAGATTCTACTGTTCTCAAGGGCTGGGAGCACACTTGGAAGATTTTTTTCACATCAGAAGTGTGGGATCACCAAGACAAACAGCTCCATATCAACATCCTGGAGTTGAAAGAAAGGGTAACAGGGCACTCTACATGGCACTAATGTCCAACAACACTACAGTGATAGCTTATGTCAACAAACTGGGGGGCTAGTGTCTCATCATCTTCACAACGACAGTACAACTGCACCAGTGGGCGGTCTCTCAATCAGTAGTTCTCTTGGCCAGATACATCCCAGGCAAGAAGAATGTGGCGGCAGACAAGCTGAGTTGTCGGGGTTAAGTTCCGGAACAGCGTGGTCACTGCATCAAGAAATGGCAGAAAGGCTTTTTCATCTGTGGGAAGGCCATCAATAGACCTATTTGCAGCAGGACACGACAAGAAAACTAGAGGTATTTTGTTCAGTCGTTCTAGCTCCCTGGGCCGTGGCAGAGGATGCCCTTCAACATCCTTGGGACAAACTAGACATCTATGCCTTTCCCCCGTTTGCCTTGTCCATCATGTCATCAATTTCCCAGAACCACAGGATTGACCCTTGTAGCTCCTATGTGACCTTGAAGAATGGTACCCCGATCTTCTAGCCTTACTGATAAAAGCACCGAGAGAGATTCCTCCTTGGTACAACCTTCTGTGTCAACCACACATCAAGAGATTTCACCAGTAAGTGGGGGCCCTTTCTCTTCACGGTTGGAGACTATCCAGTATCTTCTGCAAGCGAGAGGCTTTTCTCCCAAGAGCAGCAACTAAATGTCAGGCTACCTCAAGTGAGGTAACCATCAAAAACTAGCCAACCTCTTCAAGCGTGTAAAGTGGTGGTTCATCCAATGGGTCACTCCAATGATCGTCCAGACAGTTTGGGTGCTGTAACTTGGGATGCTGAAGGGCGTAACTTGGTTGCACTTAGCAACCCAAGTTGCAGGTGCCCAAGCTGATCTGGATGATTATAGGAGTGACCCAATGGATGAACCACCACTTAGACACTTGAGGAGGTTAGCTGGTTTTCTGTGGAGAACAATGGTATTACCTGAACTATGGAATTAGCTATCTTCAAATTACGACCAGTTTTCTTCTGTCAACAACACATTTTACATTATTTTTTCAAAACTTTGTACTTCAGCAGTGACTCTGAGAAGGAGAATTGGGTGGGTTCTCAAAAAATGAAAAAAGTTAAACCTATGGTTTGGAATACATTGTATGGTAGCAATGCTACATAAGAAGAATAAAAACACTTGAGAAAATCCCCTTTTTCTCTAACCTGGTACTTTCTTATTGCTTGATGTTACGTTTAGAGTAACATTCATAATATTGTAATAAAAAAAGTTACAATTGCAATTAGCAAAAACAAATTACTTTAGATGTGTTACATCTTCAAAGTGGTTACCATGTGCTGTGTGACACCACACCCAGCATTTCTGCAATGCATGGAAAGTTTCTTGTAAATATTGCACCAAGAATGTCAAGCACTATCCATGATTAACAGAGAACAACTTAACACATCAGAACAGCAACCCTTCTGGTTGAACTTCATGTTGGGGAATCTCTGAAGTTACAAGAGCAAAATCCATTTGTTGTTACTTCCAACCACTTCTGACAACAAGAAACAGATCACTACGACACATCACCAATGGTTGCTTGACATGCTTAAAGCAAAGACTGCAAAGAAGCATTCCATGCTTAACATATAATGCTGGGAGTGGTATACTGCTGCAAAAGGTAGCAACTTTTGAATGTGAAGGCTGTCAACCTTAAATGTAATACAATTTCTGTTCCTTGATATACAGTAACCAAACCATCATGGGATCCCCTACGCTTTAATGAAACTGAAGGTCTAAGCAATTATAGAAATAAATCGGGTAACCTCATGACAGTAATGGTATCATGCCACTTGAAAGACTTAAATCAAATATGGGTAATTAAGAAATAAAAAAAATGAAGTATTCTCCAAAAATTTCAAATAACTATAACCAAAGTTTCGGATGAGCTGTTTCTATAATGCTGTCATCTCTGACCAGCTTCAACCAGCTAACATCCATTTAAACAAATCAAAACTTTTGTAAAAGGTATGTGAATTCACTGCCACCAAGAGTACATTTCCTTCAGTAAGATAGTTACCTTTAAATAAACCCACCAAGAACCAGCTTTCTACATCACAAACTTAGTTTACATAACCTACACTTTCCTTTGAGACCATATTTAATCCAAGCAAACTTTAGTTGATCACATACAATTGAGACCATACTTTGAAAACTTTCAAAATACTAAACTATTTACAGCATTATTTACAGCACTTTAAATGATTTAAATAAATGCCTGATCAGTTTCTTACCTGATAGAGACCAGGAATTGGAAAACCAAGTAGAAATTGTGCTGCAAAAAAGTCATTATGAGGTTCAACAGTCTGTGTAAGAGTTTCATTGGGTTCAGTCTGGAACAAAAAGAATAATTTCATTAAACAACTATATAACTAAAGTGCATTTTTATACATCTCCAAGTAATTAAAACTGGACCAAAAAGTTAAAATGCATTGGCAGTGCTGATAGAATACAACAGACTAATTAAAGCAAATAGCTAACATTTTTCTTACAACTAAAAAGTCTGTCACCTCATCAAATAAGTCACACTGAGAAATGTAACTACTTATGTTACACTTATTCAAGTTAGTTAGTTATAAATGATTTGTTTAACCAGACCTCTGAACTCTTTTAGGGTACTGTACTTAGTTGGGTGTACTACAATTACCAAAATAAAAATCTCACCTTAACATCCAATGTATGCTGAGGGCGATTCTGAATTGTGGAATTCACTGTCAATGTCACTGAATGAACAGATCTGAAAAGACCTGGTCGTTTACCATGTCCAATAACACCTTCTACTTTAATTGCCAGCTGTGATGACGTCTGCAAAATGAATTGAAAACTTAAAATTTTCACTTTGTGTTTGAACTTCACAGAAGAAAAGGATCATTTCCAAAATATCCATAACACAAAAGTATAAGAATTGTAAAGATATAAGCAGAACTTGATTCACTCTTATATTACAAAATTTAAATTCAATGAAACTGGATGAATGTCAAAAACTGAAGATCCTCCACTCAATTACAATTTTAAGAAACAAAGTTGCCTATATCTTCCATATTCATTTTCATGTATGAGGCCATTATACAGACCGTTCATAAATGTTGACTACCAAGCACGTTATAATTGGTGGGGGATGTAAACACCTCTTTATTTCATTAAGAAAGCCACTACAAAACAAAAAAGCACAAGATAGAAAACTGAATATCTTTTGACAGTATGTTAGAAAGAAAAGTGGACATAACTCATTCTGGGGCATTCTAATGCACAAGAAGGGACCAATTCAAGCTTCCAGCTACAACTCCCACTCATCAGTATCAAAGCATGAAACCAAGTCCAACCCCAAACCTGTTAATTCTCTGGTCATCAATATTATAAATTGATACACATCAATCCAAGATTTGAGTCACAACCTAAATAAAAGAGCAGAGGAACCTACAAAGTTCCTGTAGTTTGTACACTTTACATAAAGCATAATTAAATGCTTTAAATAATATTATGAGTCCATTTTAAAAATATAATGAACACATATGCTATAATGGTTTAAGAAAAGAAATTATGTAAAGTCATAGCATAATGTAGTTCACAGAGACAGTATATCCATTCCCCACTTTTGCCAAGTTCAACTTGCACACCTCAAAAATGTAACCCAGTCATTGTTAGTCAGGAGAAACAACACAGGCTGAAACTATTACAAAAACTTAGCACTTCATGTAATGCAGAAAAAAGTCCAAAATAAGCATTCCAAAATAACAGCAATCAATTAAGTCCTTTTCTCATCACTGACTATGACTACGACTGAAATGTAGGAACAAAATCTGGAGTGCTCAAATATAGGATGGGTTTTGATTTCTTGCCCAATAATCTACAATCTTTGCAGGAAATCTCATGAAGTTGTCAAAAAATTCTGTAAACTTACCGCACTGATACACCACAATTACAGGATATGTTCCTACCTGAACTGATATAGGATCTCCAGGAGTTCTAGGTTGTGGGAGCAACGCTAAAGTAATTGTGGTCTTCTGTAAAGTTTGGAAGAAAAATCTTGGGTATGGTAATGGTACACTTGTCAACACTTCAGAAATTCCTTGCAACAGTTGAAGATGTTGCTCTCGTACAGGTTTCACTTCACAGCACACCTTAAAAATAATTAAATTAGTTAATTGTTTTACTTTACTATATGAAAAACTAAACATATAAACTTATATTTAACTTCAATATACAAATATTGGACACCACTAATGCCTTATAGCTTGACCCTACAAAATAATGAGTTTTAGATTTAGACGAAGCCTAACCTAAAAGCAAGAAGTAATAAATAAGATATGTTTACAATAATATACAAATTTAATGATTCCTTACTAGGGAAAATGGTTCATTATATCGGATAAATAAATTTTAGTTAAAAAGATTTAATGGTCATGAAATATTTGAATATTAAGCGACACATCCAATTACAGTTCTATATGGAAGGAAGAAAACATCCTCCAAGAAAATAAATTATGTTAAGATGTTTGCCACAACAGTAAATGTTATGAACATTATCCCTTCCCTATTCTCATGATTTTTCCAGGAATACATCCAAATTATTGTTTTTGCATTAAGCAAATAAAATACTGAGAAATTACTAAACAATTCCCCTCAATTCAACAACAGTTTAGCAGTTTTCAAGGATATAAACAGTACAGGAATATGAACAAACAGTTACATCAATGACAGGAACAATTTTACGAAAACCTACACCCAAGCAATTTCCTAATTCCTTGAGCTGGCCCAAGTCCACCATGAGTAAAAATGCAATTCTCTGATAAGCTGGATACACTTGACATTACATACGTTATTGCAGAGCATCCTAAACCCCTACAAATGGAACAGCCCCTCTTAGCAAGTAATCCACATGCACATGTCACCAAAACCACTAGTATTACTGAACCACAGTGACAGGATTGCTGTGATATATTTTGAATGCCAAAGATTTTTCAAAGCAGAAGCTTAAAACTGAATACTGTATCAGTTTTTAATACCTGAGCTAGTCGGCGCACCATGGAAGTAGCTTCCTCAAGGGTGGCAATAAGGGTATGTGTCTCTACGGAATCCCCACAGCCGAGTTTGCTTGTGATGGTGGTCAAGTCAGGTCCTGTGTAATCATCAGTTAACTGGCCAGCAGATGGTCTTGTAATGATTTCAATACCTTGGGCCACTAATAGTGACCCCTGCTGCAACAGTGCAATATTGCACAAAGTCTGGGGGTCTGCATCAAATACAGACTGAAAAAAGAAAAGTACATATAAATTCACCACACTGGCTTTGAATATTTACCATTACAGTACATAATTTTCTTCTTACATACGTAACTCAACTGACTGCAAAGTAAGGCGAATCATGGTAGGGAGTTTTTAAATCAAACTCACTATTACATTAATTTTCAGTAAATTTAAAATACATGTAAAGGAATATACCATATATTATTTTCTTACTGTTACTTTCAAAAGCTTTGATCAGTAATTAACATGCCATGATGTAGATAAACATTTTCCTACAATTACTTTTATGGATGAATTTTTTAAAAAGGCAAAACTGATGACCAATGTTACTCCATTTTGTATCAATAAAACAAAATGACTCAGCAAGAAAGGAAAGGCAATGACAGTAAGAATATTACAAATTTAAATACAAAATACAATTTGCCACTAAATTCTTAGATTTTATATAAACTATTTGTTTTGGGCCAACTTCCAGAGGTTAAGGCATCTTTATAAAGATAAGGGCCTTGTTGGAGAACTCACCTGATACAGATTTCCATACTGTGAAGCCAAGTTATTAAAATCCCTGGCTGACTTGGCAAGTTGCTGAGAAACTCTACCACACCTGAGCAAATCATCCCTTGCTGAAGTTGCTAGAGAAGCTGCAATTGCAGGGGGAGGGGCAGTACGTAGAGAGAGACATGCGTGAAGTAACTGAGCGTGGCACATGAAAGTTTCTGCACGAAGTCTGACATATTCTTGACAGAAGGTCATTGGCTGACTTGCTGTGCTTGCAGCCTGAAATTACACTTATCTCGGTAATGTGTCCTTATCACTACAAATTATTTTAATGAAACAACTGTGTATAACTCTTAGACTTGTAAGACTCACTCACAGGATTTCTATTTGAATAACAATTGAAAATCAGAGCAGGGTAAAGATGAAGAAGGTGGACAGCTAAGTAGAAAGATACCAAAGGAGTCATTTGAAAAATAAAAAGCAGACAGCAATGCTGACTGGGCCAAGATATGCTGCTAAGAATATTTAGTACTACCATGTTTACAAGGCACACTTTAAGTAGTATCCACTTCACAAAGAGTCGCTATTTAGAAAAGCAAAATCATACCTCAGAATGACTCTTGCTTTACAAGTATAGTGAACTATTTACAGTATATCTCAACATGTGGTACCCCCATATGAATATATGACAAACAAAAGGTCATGACATAATGTACATAAGTTTTCTGAGATTTATGCAACCGTTGTTAACTTGACCAAAAATGTTCAAGGATAGTAAAATGTGTTCTGTTAACTTGACCAAAAATGTTCAAGGATAGTAAAATGTGTTCAAAATCATCTACAAAATTTATCATTAGCTGAAACAATCTCTATGAAAAAAAAAGGGGGACTTTGCTGCATTTACTGAGAGCAGTATTCACTATTATGGGCGTAGTGTACTAATGGCTACAAGTTCATAAATAAAAAAATCTATACTTGATGATTTTCTTCAACAGTTAAACTATGCCTTCCTTACCTTGAGAGATGAAAGTGCTCTGTGCAAATGAGAGTTTGCTTTTGTGAGGCTGTCAGGTCTGTCTCTGTTATCCACTCTCTCTCCCGCTCTTTCTGTAAATGATATTGTGCTAGCTTCACCAGAGCTGAGTTCAGTCAGTGCTGACACCCAGAAGTGCTGCTGGTCAGAGCATACCCTCCAACTCAGCAAAACATAAATTCCACCTGCTAAGCTGTGATGTCCATACCTGAAATACAGTAATATTACAAGGTAAATACAACAACCTCTAAACTTATACTGTACTGCTTTACTTATCAGCTACAGGATAAGGGTTTTTATTTTTAACTAAACTACCTTTTCAGATGCAATATATTTTGTGGATAAATCTTAAAATGAGCAACAAATTGTAAAGTACAGTTTAGTTTAAGTAAGAAATTATATGGATTTACTTTTAGCTGTGGGATATCTTGAATAGGTCTTTATTACTTACTTAGAAGGCATGACCCCAAATCATATACTGTAAAACCTGAAGAAAAGTATCTGGCTGAATAACTACAACATACCTTGAAGCTTGCCGAGCCATACAAAATGCAGCCCACTGATTGACGCATTTACTAGCTGCTACAACTGCAGATCTTGCTTGAGTTGACCATACATGGCCATGGAATATTTGCATTACTAATGTAACCAATGTTACCTGTAATTTAATATCAAACTATTATTATCCTGTCCTTCAGAATGCTCCTGAAGTACTCTTCATCATTAATTTTTAATAGAGGTATCTTGAAATTCCAATTAAAAACATAAATAAAAAACAGCCAATCTGTAAAAAATTATATGGTAGCTATTTTCTTACATTCTTTATTTAACTTATTTTTACATTCTTTAGTTAACTTATTTTTCTATTTCCAGAGAAATAATGACCTCATCCCTTCTTCAGTAATGAAACTACTAAAATAATGAAAACTGACTAATAACTTACCAACAGCTTTGTTTTGTGCGAACTGAGGGGAGCTTCATGAGTGTACTTCTGGATAAATTTCAGAATAGTAACAAGATGAGGGGTGAGAACATCTCCATGAGTTCCTCCTAAAGACGCTAGCGCTTCGCAGATAAGCTGGCATCCGCAAACTTAAAATAAAAGAGTAATTAAATCAATGTTTGTTTCATTTATCCAATTCTAATGTTTAGATTATAGGGGCACATGCTAGAATTTATATAAAATAAAAAAAGTACAGTCACAAAGCAAACATTATGTGAATTTCATTATCAATACAATGAAAATCCAGTCCTTACCTGAAAGCATATTATCAGCTAATGCATCCTAATGTTTAGGTTTATAAGGGCAGACCTATTTTTGAAGGAAAAATATAACCTGAATCATGAATAATTTATATAAAATAAAATATTACAACTGATCTTCAGTATACTTTTGAGTAAAAGCAGAAACATTAATTTTATAAACAATAATTCATTAGTCAATAAAAGGTCTGCAAGTAAAATCCAACGACTCCCTATATATTACGCTCGACTTTTCTTGAAAGCATATTATCCCAATTTAATGGCAGCCTGTATCCTGTTCGGTACCATGAGTACTTCAGTGATACTCAAGCAGGTCGGCTGTCATTGTCGCATGCCCCATTACGCTTTCGTCTGGGTTTGTCCTTGCGCTTAGCTAATGAATTATGGCTAAAACTTCCTTATCCTTGGTTAAGAAAGCAGAAATTGTGACCCTATGGAAAACTGGCAAGTCAATGTCAGCTATTGCAAGAGAGCTGGGAATCTCTAAAGCACCGTCTCATTTTGCTCCAAGACAGGAGAAAATCATAACCTCAGGAATCTACAAAAGAACGGATAACATTTTAAAAGGATTGTTATGGAACATTATCAATGCCAGCCAAAATTTTCAGTTTCAAAACCCTGATCTATATTAACGGACTGCAACATCTTGCAGAAAGACCTTGGTCTTTATGTCGTGTTGCAGCAAAGAAGCCACTCCTCACTAAGCCTATGAAAAAAAAAAAAACAGGTGCTTTTTGCAGAAAATTGACTGAAAAGGATTGGGAAAAGCGATGAATCTAACATTAATTATTATAGCGCTGGCAAGAAAGTAATGATCTAAACGTTGCATCAAAATACACAGTCGTGAAACATCCAGCTTATGTGAGTCATGGGGATGTTTCAGCGGATAAGTGGGGTTTCTCCCAAGCACGACAATGAATGGGAGATTTAGAAAATGTCTTGAAAATTAAATACAAGGAACTTTTGGGCATGCGTGTATTTATGCAAGATGGAGCACCTTCACACCGATAGGTCACAAACCTTCTTAAGGAATTTAATATTCAGAAATTGGACTGGCATGGATCATTTAAACAATTGAAAATTCTTCATGAAAAAACACAAGATAAACGTCCCTCCCCAAATTCAATTGAGTTTTGGTTTGAAGACATGGATGCACAATATTTCAAAGAAGCACATTCAATGCCAAGAAGGTTGATTACTTAAAATAATGGAGAAATTCTAATTGAAAAAATAAATGAACTAAAATTTTCCCTTTTATTTTCTTTTTTATATCATTGCTATGATTTGTTTACAAAAGTGGGCGTTTTTTTTTCACGGAAATTGGGAGATGAAAATACTGTACTCACATGGATCACAATATTCTCTTCATAAAATTTACATGGATCACAACATTCTCTTCATAAAAACACAAGATAAATATCAAAACAGATGGTAAACTAAATGCAAAATGGTAAACTAAATGTAAATGGATACTACAAAATGAAAGAACAAAAAAAGCTAGGAAACTGAGAATATAAATATAACAATAAATAAAATATAAAAACAAAACTGCAGGCAAAGCTAGGCTTATAACTAGACAGCAGGTTGTATGCTTAATTACTAGTAGCCTTACCCAATCTGTACAACCTTTTTACCAGTAAAATTAGAAAACATAAAACATTGAAACATGAGATACGCAGGAAACTGAGTGGTCTGAATTGAGGCAACAATGAAGGGATTACCTGCCCCCATATTAACCCTTATTGATTCTGATGCACTTACTTGCAATTCTGATAACTGCAACGACATTATCAGTCAAAAATTTATGGCTAACTTCAACCTGCTATTCTAACAATTTATTTTAGTTGTTTTCCATTTTTGAACACAACAGAAATATCCAGCCTCAAAATGGCACCATAAACAGTATTATACAACATAAAATAAATTTTCAGTGAATACTGTAATAAAAGAGTGATATTTTTATGCCCAAAAGCTGTCAGCATGGGTTTTGCTATGCTATATGCAAGTTTTGGAACCCTCCCAGAATTGCAAAATGGTCAATCAAATAAAACAAAGATTCACTGGGCCTCATTTCCAACAGCAAGAGTTAAGGGGATCAATTTAATATATGATGGTAAGACCAGAAACACGTCCAAAATCCTTGTTTTTAAAATCAGTTCAATACTTATTTTGAAAAAAATCATAATGAATGGAATGTTGAACTTAAAGTTCTTCGGCTAGCACCCTGCCAGGCCGGAGTTCAAGTCTCGGCCGGCCAATGAAGAATTAGAGGAATTCATTTCTGGTGATAGAAAACCGATTAAAGATTCCACAAAGCTGTAGGTCCCCTAGGTAACCAATTGGTTCTGTAAAAAACAATAAGCTGTTGGTCAGCTCAGTGGTCTGTTAAATGGAATTTTTAATTTAGGCCAAAGGCCAAGTGCTGGGACCTATGAGGTGAGGTAAGATGAAAGAAAGAGAATATGAATGGAAATACAGTAAAAGGAATGAAAGGGGTTGCAGTTAATTCAGTACTACCAACACTGCACCACATACCGACGGCACTAACCCCCTAGGGAATGCATAATGAAGTAACTCTACACATTCTCCAATCAAACTTACCAAACACGTGCGGAGCCCACTCGGAACAACGCTTTCATCATTTCCATTAGATTCATCTACCTGAGAGGCACTGATCACACACTGTAGCAGACTAAGAGCAGCACAATGGGCTTCTTCACAAACAATGCTGTTCTTCTGTTCCTCGTGCCTGCAAATCAACATTTTATATTATATACAATTTTTATCTGCTATGCAGACAATACAGCAAACAACATTAAACATTTAAAATAATGAGGTGAATATAGAGATACTCTACTAAATATCATTATCACAAGATTTATTAAACAATAAGCACAAAGACCACTTCAAAACGATTTACCTCCATGCGATACTAACATGTAAATAGCTATGTTGGTGAAAAGCTGAATTGCTCGGCATGACACCTTTATACTCCCATCATAGACACATTCTCTGCACAAATCTACTAGTGCACACTCTGAAAAACAGTATTTCAAAGGCGTAAGATTCTACAATTGTCTTACGGCCGCGTTAAACTGCATGACAATACTTTTCACAAAAAAAAAGTTGAACAAAAGCTTTATGTTTGTATTTATACAGAAACAAATATGTGACATTCTTTCAAACAAGTTTTATGTCTTCTGAATGTCTCAAATATTGCTGTACACTTGATAAGAATAAGAAGTAACAATTCTTGTTATGTCTTCTGAATGTCTGAAATATTGCTGTACACTTGATAAGAATGAGACATAACAATTCTTGTCACTTGGGGGAAAGAAGCAGTGCTAAACCTCTCTCGTCATTTGGGCCAGATCTATGACAGTTAAGTGTTCTGACTCAGTAATATGATTAAACTAATTAATAATTTTAATCTTAGTCCCCACCTGGTGTTAACGAGACTGAAGGTAACGCTGGAGCGGATGTTAGGGACGCTAACACGCACAGGGCCGTAGTCGTTATTGCAGCATTGTGGCGAGAAGCCCTTGTGAATTCTATCAATGTCTCAACATTTTCTGCGGACCAGGCATGTGGAGCAGCTTCGGCCAGATATCCTAGCTCTCCGAGAACAGCCTGCCGAACCCCTAAACGGGCTTCACTTTTTAAATATCCCATCAAGAGATCCACCTAGAAAATTTTTATTTAAATTGAAAAATTCCATTAACCTTTCTCCATAATATTGTATTTCCTTTTAAAAGGACACAGACTAAAGTAAAACCTCAAGTTGTCAGTATTATGAACTGACAAAACTACTACATCTGCTATTCACTGCTACAAAAATTTTCTAATGAAGAAACTCTAAAACTGAAAATGAATTACTTCTACAATGTTCTTATCACATCCTTCCCTTTTAACCCATTTTTAAAGTACTCTACTGTGCATACTATCTGTAACCTTATTTCATAGTACTTAACGTTCAAGAATCATAAGCATCTAATATATTTCTAGAAGTCTGGCTACCATAAAACTTGTACTTTGTAAAGGAAACTTGGAGGATGAATAGATGTTTAATAAACTTTGGTCAGAATACCTGTTACACAAAAACGTCTTAGTTGTAGGCAACAAGGCACAAGAAGTTGTTAACGAGAGAAAGGCAGAGTACGAATAATGATGAAATACAAAGACTGCCAGAGTACAAATACTTGGGGGAATGGTACAATGAGAAAGGTGACAATTAGCTACGCATGCAAAGATGGGTAAAGGAAAAATAGAATTCAGGACTCATGAAATAATGAAATATGGAAAGTTATGAAAAATGGGAGACATGGACCTAGAAATAAGAATTAAAATGTATGGAACCATGGTAATTCCCACTGTCTTTGCCAACGAAGAAACCCAGGGAAGACAAAATGATGAAACTAGAAGGGATACTGTGAGTCATTAAATGAAAGGAATATTTGAACAACCATTGACTTGGCCATACTGAGGGCAAGTACTGTACCTGAAGCAGGTATGTGGCTTGTGGAAAATAATCAGGAAAAGGATTGAGAAAGGTAGTAAACGACCAATTAAGGAATCCTTGCAAAGAATGCTTGAAAGCAAGGAAGACAGATGCATGTATCAAGTACAAACAGTGCGCACACCAAACACTTCAAAAGGAAATAAACGACAAGGCTGTCAAAGGATTTAAAAGGAATGTAAAAATTAAGAAGACTATGCTGGGGTTTACTGATGGGAAGGGTAGAAAGAGATAATTAAATCAAAAGAACAGTTAAGCCCATCTCCAGAAGTAGCCAGCTGTATAAAGGAAATGAACAAACTTTCTGTAGGTCCATTGCTTTGCAGCATTTTTCATTCCCAGAGGTATTCACAAGCTTAAAAGAAAGCTGCTTAAACTTAACGATCAATTAATTTCATAGAAGAAACGGTTCCCTTAAAAATCAACAAAGCAAAAGATCAGATTACATTGCATATGGGGTGAAATTCAAACAGTATGAAGCGTGGTGCTAATCAACCTGCTTCATGTAGTACCATGACACTTAAGAGCAAAATCTTTCTTGACCAAAGGACACTGACTAAAAAATACAGCATTCAATTGTAGTTCAGAAGAAAATTCAAGAAATATGAAACTGATAAAAATCAGGGCTTTGATTACTAATGAAGCTGTATTTGACTTTACATGTTGCTACCAGGCCTAACATGAACAAAGAAGTACCTTCTATAGTAGCTGTTACTTGGGAACTTAAACTATTTGTATCCTTTTGATTCTAGTTTTATTATCATTGTTCTACAACCTGGTACCCTGAATCACAGGATACCTAACAGAGCAACTGAAGATGCTTTGACCAGCAATTATTTCCCTTCTCACAGATGAGGTCCATGCAAATAAAAAAGTGTAACATAAATAGGTAATCCAAACTACCCCACATGCAGTGACCTACATTGATGGTTATAAGAAATACACTTGCACAAGTGTAAGTTATTTTTTCCTGGGTAGGCCTTACACCCCAGTCTTCAGAATCTCCCTTCACTTTTTACCTATCTAATATTACTGAATTTGTTCATATGCTCACCTGCTGCGGGATGTCAACAAGAATATGAGCTGCTAACTGGGTTAGTGTGTGAAGTGTCGTTATTACCACCCGCTGTGTTGGATACTCTTTCAACAACTCTAAACATAAGCTTCGGACCTGGAAAATTGTACACACTCAGACACAGCCATAAAATAAAACTATTGAAACAGCCCTTTATACCTGCTGCAAAGAAATATTAAAAGAGCATAATGTACAATATCTGAAACTCTTCAAAGCAATTCTAATGGATCTTAACATATGAACCTTTATTTTACAGAAGTTCATTACTACTTACACTAATTACCAGGTACAGTGTTCCATATTGACAGTTAACCAGTTGACAGTAATAGTATAGCTAGCAGCGAGTGAATGCATCAAAAGGATAAATCACAGTTAAACAGTATGGGCTCTATCATAACACCCCTGTCTACAAGCACAGATCAATCTCAGACGTTTGCCAGTTTTTGTTTATCGTACTGTAGAAGTCAGTGGGATGGTTAGCCTGATGCCCTTACCCACCCAAGGCCAACTGTAACAAAACAAAAGCAAAGGAAAAATAGTGGGTTTAACCCTTATGGAATGATAAACCCTATTCTTAGGGAGACGACTACAAGAGGCAGGACAGGGAAAATGGAAGCAGTGAGTTCCAAAGCTTTGCAGTAGAGGGAAAAAGTAATCGAACTACGTACATTACTCTGAAATATTATTACCGACTTTCAAAAGTGGTTGGCTAACAGGTGTTAAGAAGTCCAAAATAACAATAACTGAAACAGAATCTAAAGTAAACAGACAAAGCCTACAAAAGAGATAAATATAAAATAACTGATCCAATGAAATGACTTTGAATAAGCCGTATCTAAACAAGAGAGACAAAAGAAGTTGCATCCCAAATATGAAAGCAATATTTCAAGCAGGGATCAACAAGTCCAAAGTACAGAAGCCAAGTCATCCGTAAATTCCTCAATGAACCGTGCAGCAATACATCCCTGAGTACGTGCCTTGCTGGTTTCAAATGATGCAAAAACTCTTCAAACTTTGTCAGAATAAAATATTGGGAAGGGAACAGAACTGGTGAGGAGTGAGCAGATGGGGAGCACCAGAATCTTTGACAGAAAAATTAACCGAGAAATGAGTACTGATAAGAACAGAACTCTCATTACAAGGACAAACAATCTGTCAATCAGGGCATTAGCAATGAAGAAAGTAGGATTAAGGAAAGATATTGAGACCTATTAGCAAAGGACCAAAAACCTTCTCTTCCATGGGAAATAAGACTATGATACTGAATTTACTCTTAGTATGGGAAAAATTCCAAGCAAATGTAATAGAGCCCACCTAGCAGAATAAGAAAAAATTACTAATGCATTTGCTCCACTGACTAAACAGCCAAAGAGCTAAAGCAATCAAAGAGAGTTAGTAGAAAAATTTTTTAACAGAGAAGGGGGACACAAATTATGTTTCAATAACAGAGCTTGGACAAAACAGTAGTTTGTTGTTAAGTTAAAAATAAAGTATTCATTAAAAATATTAAGAACCTCCAAAACAAAGCCTTACTTTACATGCATATTAACTATACACCATGTAAATATGAGAATAGTATCCCCTCAACTGCCATTTAATGTGCTTTCCTTTGCACCCCATCAATATAAGGAGTCATGGTAACCCAGAGAAAGTATTCAGAGCAGCAAACTATATATGGGGCAGACTGAGTCCAGTCATCTCCACAAGGCTGAAACACAAGGACGGTAACTATCTTAATTGCTTCTAGTATGGTAAGCATCATCCACAAATGTTCGCATTCACATTTTCAATTCCTTTCCAACTAATGTCTTCAAGTATCAGGTGGAAAACATAGTGCATAAAAAATCTGGACAAATTTGAAATCAATAATCAAACTATATTTCATACAAAACCACCCCATTAATAAAGTAAATATTAAATTAACAATCGAACAATGATGAAAATAAAGTGGCGAGCAGAGAAATTATGAACAATCAGTGTATTATGCTTTTGACTGTACTAAAATACTACTGCATTAAATCTTCACTTACAGTTGCAGCTGTTTCAGCATCATGATGCATATGTTGAAAAACCTGTATTAACTGAAGTTTCACATCAACTGGCGTAGCTAATCCTCCAATCATATGTGTGAGACGCTCACACATGTTCATGGCAAATGTTCTGTAAATGAAGACATGGTATCAAAAATTATCGCCACAGCATCAACAGTGAAATACAATAAATGTTCATGGCAAATGTTCTGTAAATGAAGATATGGTATCAAAAATTATCGCCATAGCATCAACAGTGAAATACAATAAATTTGCCTCTCAAATCTTTTGAGAGCATGAAAGAAACTCACTAATCATAATGATATTTGAAATGGTTAAGATCCTATAAGGAAAGTCATAGAACTGTCGAAAACTTGGATGGTTAAAAAGTTATATTTACAGTTTCTAATAGAAATGTATTCCATGACATTTTGAGGATCTTACAAGCACTCCCATGCTTGTTTTAAGTTCATGGAAACAACAGCAATAGACTCATGAAATTTTCTATTTAACACAACCTCTGTACAAGCATTATTTGGGAAACAATAATTTCTTGAGAAGAAAAATAAATTTTAACTGTTACATCTTTATGATACTTTGCCCTATTTCCTTATGCCTAAACATGATCACTGCCATATACTAACACACTGTAGATACATAAGCCTTCCCACCAAAGGGAACCCAACATTCTAGCAATATTTATACAAACCAAAGTCTAGACCAAAACCACAATAATAAGTAAACACAAAATTCTGTCTTCTACTTATCATTATGCATAATCTTGTTAGGTTTGTCATCAAAATAAACCTGATGGCATATGTGATGACCCTCTGGCCCATCACAAGTTTTAATTGGAAAACTATAGTGGAAAATCACCACCCCAAACAAGCTGGGCAAATATACTGTGTTTTAGGCAGGAATCCTAGGCCTCTTAATTAGAAATACAGTGAGACTTACTTTGATTTTGCAGCATATTTTTCTGAGGCCATTATAGCCGCTTGAAGCTCAACAGAATCTTTTGCGTCAAGGGCTTCTCGTATCAGATGCTGAACCTGTCTGTTTTCACCCACCACTCCCGACATCCACCCCAACGTACGTAACGTTAAGGCACGAGCAAGCTGAAAAGTATTGCTTTATTAGATCATTCTTTCCAACAAGTTTGACTAAATCCTGAAAAGTCAAAAAACAAATAACACAACTCGAGCCATCAGCACTTATCTGTTTAACTTTAAATACTAGCCATACTGGGAATACAATGGCCAATGAAAAATATGAAAGTAAAGTGTAACACATAATCATCAAGTCAAATTAGCTTCCTTTTCTCAGAAGCCCAATATCAAATTCTAATTACTGTATTACAAAAACCATGGTTTAAGGAATGGAGAATATTTTACTAACACTTTTGAGACATCACATCTCTTCAGCGTAGAAAACACTGGTACACACTTCCAACCCATGGTTTTCAATGTCAGACCAACATATAAATTCGATGAATGGTTAGCAAAGAACCTTATGCCACCTTTGGGAAAACCATCTAACTCTCGTGACTTGATTCAGAGGTGTAAGAATATACATTCTAATGGCAAACTGTTTGAGCTCAGATGCTGATTTTCTTGTTAAGATGGCTCTGGAAATAACTTTAGAATTTTGACAAATGACACTAATAGACTTGTATGTTTTAACAGAAGATTTATCCTTTGTTATAACAACATTTGTTGAGCTTAATGAATTGTAAACAGATATATAAATGTCCTGGTATCCACCATACACAAAAAAATATGGTATGAGTCTGGGCAGCCTACTTTAACCTGTCTTGTATAACTTGTGTAGTATTTTGGGGACGAACTCGTATATATTTCTAGTTGAAATGCATAAGGTGTGTAGAGGGCATTCTCGTGGTCTGGGCAGAAGATCATGATTTCAATACAGCCATTCTTTGATAGTCTGGACCGCTTACGTACTACTATATGCGTGGAAAACTTGGTTTTTGACATATTGAACCACAGAAATATACATTTTAATTATTGTAATTTAACACATTTTATTTATGAAGACAAGTAAGTTTTATTTACAGTATTCCTTTAGCTTAGGAGATTGGAATATCCGCTGGGAACATTACAAAACACTGACAATAGTAGACTGTTTTCAGCTACCAAAGTTCTACTTGTCAATTACTTATTGCAGATGGCAAAAGTGAGAGTTTATTTAAAAGGTACCAAGTGTGGAATGAAATAGTTAATTTTAGGGAAATGGGTAGCTTTTATCAATAATAATAAAAAAACATGAGGTGGATAGCTTTTATCAATAATAATAAAAAAACATGAGGTAAGAAATTGTCATTTTTATCAATAATAATAAAAAAACATGAGGTAAGAAATTGTAATATGTCTAACATTCTCTTTAATCATCAAATTTAATTCAACCACACAACTGACTAGCTTTGGGCTACAATGACTACTGCATATTGACTCATTCCAGTGAGAGTGTTTTAGTAATGTTATTACATTTATAATAATTATTTAGAAACAAATACTTTGGTCTGTAAATATATTCTACACAAATAAAATTTATCTTTATGCAACTTAAGTCTTAGCAACTCATTTATTTCACAACAAAGAGGCAATGTGAGTTTTCAAAACTATCTTAAATACAATAATACAGTTTTCTTATGAACATGGGTGTAGAATCCAATTGTACTGAAGCTTTGTCCCATTTCCCGGCAGCAAATAAAAATTTTCAGTGTGGGTAATAATAATGAATTTAAGCAAGACACTAGAATCCCCTTTCTTCCATAAGAACACCAATTCTGAGATGGAAGATCAGTGTCACTGCAGTATACTATATAATCATGGGAAAAGAAATTTTTTCAGCATCTTTGAATGAAAATTTTCACGGGTGAAACACTTACTGGATCGTTGGAGTGCATAACTGTGGTAATACGCCGAAGAAATTCATCAACATTTATAAGCTTGTCTAAATGTCGTCCACACGACTCCACTACTTCCACAACACATACTCGCACAAAGTTACTCCTGGAGAAGTAAAAACTGTATTAGAATAATGGTATTTTAACTGCAAGAGCATAAGCACTTATGTTATGTGTGTCATTTCAGTTACCAAGTCAGAGGAAAGTTAAATAAATGCTGGTACACATCCCAGACATTTATTGTTAGCTTTGACTATAATAAACTTTATTTCAATGATGCACCTCATCTGCACCTGATGCAGGATAAGGAATCAGAATTATCAAGAGCTTTCCATCTCAATGAAGAATCTACAAGATCATCTACTCAATAGGTGGTGTTTAAAACTAGTTTTTGCTTTTGACCGATATGAAAAGCTTATTTACTCTGAATTACTGAACCCTGTTCAACATAACAGATTGTTGGTTGTATTCCAATTCTGAGATTGCATTACTCATAGTTTCTCAAAACAAAGCATCAAAGGCATTATTTATTGCATTACAGACATGACTACACCATCTTTCAAAGCACTTACCCAGGAGTTTCTTGACGAAACACTTCTGCCAACTTCAAAAGAGCAGAGTTGATGAGGATTGGAAAGGGGTACCTCTCAAATAATGCTGGAAATTTTGAAATTGCTTCACACTGTTCTCCAGTTCTTGAGGACTTTAATCCTGACAGGATAAATATAAGAGAACAAAAAATTATAACATGATTTAAACTGAATCGAAATTTCATACATGTGCTCAATAATATCATTGTTATAGAAATCAGTACAATTTCCAGATACAAACAATTTTTAAGGAAAAATACAGACAACTGCTACAGTGTTGTAAGTTATAAGTAATATTTGACTGAAATTTATTGCAGTCACCATTTTCAAGAAAATAAATTTATCTGGTAGATAGCTTATTTTAAGAAATATCTTCAAAATAGCTAAATATGCAATAACCAACTGTTATACTTCACTTTTTGAAAAAACATACATTTTACCATTCATTGTAAAATGTTAGCTATTCTGTAGTTTAACAATGGCTTTTGTTCTTGATAAAAAAAAGTCTGAAACCTCTTTGCTCAGATATTTATAGTGTTAGCCCAGTGAAAGGAGAAATTGTTAAGAGTATACAATATACTGTATAAAAGAATGTATGACATTTAGGCCATATAACCCAGAGCTGGAACTTACTTCCCCAGCTACAATCAGTGCCTAATGTACTGTTGTTGAGATATAGCCTAGTTTCAAGAGGTTGCTCATTTTGAAGCAGATGTCAGTGTTTGATGGAGAAAGCTGGTCATTAATGTTAACGACAACACATAAATATAAAATATTACTGCCAAACATGGTCACTGAAAACTATAGCATAAAGTCTTGAATATTCTGAATGTCTCATTTGGGGTTAATGATCCTTCCCCCTCCAAGTAAGGACACAGCCTGCTAGGTTAGGTTAAGCAGAGGGTCTAATTCTAAGTAAGGGCCCAGCATCCTATGTTAGGTTATGTGGGGGTCTTCAAGGAGGAGACCCCATGGCCTCCTAGGTTAGGTTAGGTAAGGCCAATATAACCTGGGTTAGGTTAGGTGGGAGGCTCTGGTGGGGGGGGGGAATACAGCCCCAAGGTTATGTTAGGTTAAGCTAAATCGATCTTGATTCTACTCGTTTATAATTTTCCCCACCCAATTACCCAGCTTTCCCGCAGTAGTCCCCCGAACTGTAGGATAGGTTATAGTCTAAGGGTAGGGTTCAGTGGGGTTAATGTCATAGGTTAAACACTCATAGAGCACATTAGAATAGGAAAAATGGCATTTTTTCAAGTTCAAAATGCAATAATGAGGGTAGTTTGCAGAACGACAGGATCAAGCTATAGTCCACAGTTTCCGATGTTTAGAGTAAGGGGGTGGGGGGTTATGGGGGACGAAGCCCCTTCGGCCAGGTCAGGACATGGCCTTCTAGGAAAAGTTAGGTTTTCTTTCGTCCGCGGAACCTGTTCCTGTCGTTCCACACTCGATTTAAAGTGAAATTAAAAATGCAGGGGGCAAGGCGTCCCAAGGGAGGTCAACCTCACCTCAGGATCATGTGGTGGTTCTTACTGACCTCTGTCCAATTCCAGGAGCGCCGAATTCCCGTCTTGATCTTGGTCGCCAAATCCAATTTCTGGAAATGATATCGGCCTCATCAACGTCGAAGCCATCGTCCTTGCATGGAAAAATGGATCGTTTCTGGCCTAAAACGATACAAATAGAGTGAGACCGCGAGCGGACGTCAAGCCGACAGTCAAACCTCGCCACAATCAAAACATTACACGATTACACAGTTCCGATTCCGAACTTCCGAGGGACAGGTTAACGAGTAATTTTTCCTTTTATTTTCATTAATAAATTTTTGTTTTGATTAATAAATGTTATAATTAATTCTTTATATGTACATTTTCTTATAGAATATAGTATTTCACATGATGTGTTCAAATATTTATTCGTCGTAATCAAAATATTACACGATTACACAGTTCCGGGAGATGATATGGTCTCGGGCCAACGAGTAGGTTTTCCTTTTATTTCGAATAGTAAATGGTGTGTAAGTTCTTCTTTTGATGTAAAATTTCTTATAGGTTACAATATCTTACGTGGTGGTGTTCAACTATTTATTCGTGCAGTTAAAACTCAAACCTCGCCACAATCAAAATATTTCACGATTCCACAGTTCCCCGAGATATTGTCGCTGGCCAACGAGTAGTTTTTCCTTTCATTTCGATTAATAAATGTGGTAAGTTCTTCTTTTGACGTACAATTTCTTCTAGACTACAATAATTTCACATGATGGTATTCAAATATTTATTCATGTACATAAAGTTTACTTTGGTTAAATCGTTTTACTTTTTGTTTCTTCTTTTTTCTTTTTAGCTCAGTAAGATTCCCTCGCCATTTTTTCAGTCAATCTTTTATATTATTTCAGTCGCATTAATGTTTTTGATACAAGAAAGAAAGTCGCTGTTGGATGACAGACAAGAGGGAGCATGAATACACCTATGAACTCGATATTAAGTGTTGCTGGGTTTTTTTTCACAAGTCTGGGGAACGTATCTCCCATTATAGATAGAACACCACAGTGACAGCATGTTTTGCAGTATTCATAATAACTCATATATACATTCTTTTGTTACATAATGCAGATTTTAAGTACATTAATAATAGTATTATTATATATTTTTGTTCTGTATGATTAACTCGTGATGAATAAATCCGATAGATACTCACCAAAGTTGATTCATTCGTGAAATCAGAATCCTCACTAGCATTTATGTTACTAATCGAATTTTCAAGTTTTCTGGTTTGGAAAAATTGATATTTCCTAAAAGTACCGTGTTGTCGAGTCAAACTTCATTAGAGCCTCTATCTGATTTCTTGAATGCCTTATCTCCATCTCATTTCAATAATTTGACCTTAGCCAATTAAGCTTTCTTATTTTATATTGCCTAGGTCAGCCTTTGGGCGCTCCTCATATTTATCCAGCAAAATTGCAGAGTCTGGCTTCTTGTTTTATTTGATACACTCCTCTGTTTTCACCCTTCAAAGGGTGGCATCCCTTATAGGTACAAATCCATTCTAAGATAAAGCCCTCTCCTCTTCCATGAAACCTGCCTTGTGATATCAAATAAAATGGCTTTCTTTTTTAGTTTTCCATTTATTCAGCTTAACACATGGCTACATTCACAGAAAGTAGCCTGAAGCCACTCATATGACAACATCTTTGCTATTGCAGTTATCGAAAATTGCAAATGTAGTTAACAAAAACAGGTTGATGACACCTCGTGAGAATTCTTGTGTACATTTCCTTTAATGGGGTTGGACGTGATGAGTTTTCTTCACTTTATTACAACTGGTGCACTTTTTGCCGCAATCTCCATCTGGTCAAGATCTTCATCTTTGCCATTGCTCTACGATTTGCTTAAACTTTGCTAGTCTCACTGGTCTTTGTCCTATTACTTTCACGTTTCCTACATGACCAGTCCTCAGTGGTTATCAAAAACTAAAATTTCTTATTACCATTTAAATCCTGTAACTAAAGTTGTGGATATGTGCTGTGCTGAACATACACAGATCTTAATACAGTACTGATGGTCAGATCCCCATCAATACTATACTAACTTTTCTTTTCTCCTTCATCACTAACAGTTTTCATCCTCTTTTTACTTTCTACATCATGGTACCATTGTTTTAATTATTTTTCAGAATACTGTAGTTACAATGGTCTCCATCATTATTACACCTTTCCTCTTTTCACTGGATATAAATAAATTACTCCTATGGTGATGTTGATTATCAATACTGTACCACTATAATTACTATGATTTTGTTTTAATAGCAGTTCAGGTTAATAAAACTATTTTATCATTATCAAACTTTCCTAAAAAGACATATTGATCAGAAAACATATGTTGTAATGAGACTACTGTGAACCCTATAAAATTTTCACACTGCACTCAGAAAAAAATTAACATCAACAGAACCTCAGAATTACTTACAATAAAGACACACCGTATAGCAGTACATTAGCCTTAGTTGTGCAACTCAGATAATTTTAGATTATTCACAAGACAGTTCTGAAACAAAACTACACCATTGCTGTAAGGACTATACGGTAAAATGGCTGTTAGCCTTTGAACAAAAAACCACAATAACCCTACAGTAATAAGTTCCATGTACGGTATATCATTAACTTTTTATCTCATACGTGCGTATGCAAAAAATCCTACCTAACGACAACTCGAACATGAGGTAGACGCTGTACAAGCATGCACGGCTCACACAGCCCAATGTAAGCAATAGAGAGAGAGAGACTTCCTACCTTTTATACAAGCACACTTCACAAGGGGATTGCAAAAAAAAAAAAAAAAGGAAAATTTTTATTGTAAAACAATACAGTTATGTCTTACAAATACATCACTCAAATAGTGTACACCTATATCTGTGGTTTTGAATGTCCCAAAAGCTGCTGTCTTTTGTCTAACAAACACTATTTGGAGCCTCAGGTGCTCAGCAGTAATCTGCCTAAATTCTTGTGCAGTCTGGAAATAAGGCTGTGAGGCAGGAAATTCTTATGTGAGTGATGGGTTCATGCATAAAGCCTGATCTGGTTTTATAAAAAAAAAATATATATTTGGTTTATTTTACCACAACCACAACACTCATGCATAACAGAATCGCGATTTAGGTCAGAGGTCATAGCTATTGAAGAGCTCAGAATGATGACTGATCCCTCTAGTAGATAGGAAAGGAAAACAAGGTTCTGGTAACTCAGTGGTCATTATGTGTAAAGATGAACCCTGTGATGTATAAAATTAAGGTGCATGTATGTATATATACAGGCATTGCTATACAAAAGAGGATGCATACCACAGACATAGACATAGATACTCACAACCCTAGAGGTCTGTGTCTTTACAGTGTCATACGTAAATGGCTATGAAAAGAGATTTTAAGGAAGATGAGGAAGATGATTCCTTAAAGTCCTCCCCTAAATTGTAAAACTTGGTCTGGATGAACACTTCAGTTCCACATCTAGCCTACAGAACTCAAATCTTTCAAGAAAGTTGCACTATAGCACTTGATAGCAAAAGATAATTAATTCTTACTTTTTCAAAGGAAAAGAAGAAAGTGCAGTGCGACAGAATGGAGTAGACAAGGTCAATGCCCCCTCCGATGCACCAGTTACAAACCTAACTTCACTTCTACAAAAAAATACCTGTCTCTGAGACTGCTAGATAGCCTCCAGTTATGAAGTTGCAACAAAAAATCTGGGTAATCCAGTAAATATACATACAAAAATACATGATGAAAGTTACAGGCAAAACGAATCCAAATGATTATTTCTCCACCCAAAAAAACACAAAGCTGGATGGCAAACAAGAATAAACTTCAGAACTAGCTGTGCGTTATCTCATCAAAATTAAGCTTTAAATCCAACCTACTGATATCCAAAACTGTTAATACATCAAATACACAACAAAAATTCTTAAGAAAGCACAAAAAAAAAGCACTGTTCTTAAAAACCTAAAAATAACTATTTAAAAAATGGCACTTGAACACCAAAAGCCAGCAACTCCAAACACTGACACTACCTGTTACAGAGGAGACATCTAGAAAATCGTTTTACATTAAAGATGAAAGGAAAATTATGTCGAAAAAGATTAAATAAATAGTATGGAAAACATGAAATGGTGAAAAACAATGAAATCAGAGATTTTGGAAATCCTGCAATAGAGAACAATTTAGGAAATCTGCTCTACTGTTAACAGTGAGGCAGGTGACTGATAAGTACAAGAGATGTGTCTATAGGCCATCTGAAGACCATGATGGAATTGTGATGAAATATATAAATGTTAATAACACACCATACTTTAGCTACAAGGAAGATAAACATGCGCTATCACACATATAACAGTAATGGCCCATCCAGTCTTAAACCTATGTGATGAAAACAACTGATATTAAACAAGTTGATCAAGGTGACATGATGAGAGAGAAAGATGAGCAAGTAGGCAGAAATTACTGTAGTAGAGAAGGATGCTACAAAACAAAGGGCTGAAGGCCCAGATAATCACAGATAAAAGGATTAGGAAAAGACAGGAGTTCAAGGAGGAAGTGCAAATGACAGAGGAGAATGGAGAGAACTCATTTCATGTTAACCTCGAAAAGGGGAAATCCAACATTAATATTTTAATGATGATGACAATAAGATAAATAATTAATGCCCTTAAAGAAGAATTGACTTAGAACAATCTTATTTGTATTGGCAAAAACAAAAAACGGCGAAAACATTTATAGGTGTCTTTCTCAAAATAAAGACTGGCTAATAACAATCACCTCGCTCAATGCAAGACCTTATTTGTCTCACAAACATGAACACCTGCATTCTTTGCATATGAAAAGATTGTTTACAGTATGCTTGGTACATTACACTTCTTTAGTCTGCCATAATTTTCAACAAACTGAGGACTCACTCCATGTCTTGCTTTGATGCCCTCTAGTGAGATGAGACCAGGAATCTTTCTTATATCAAAACTCTTGTATAGAAAATGTTTAAGTGCATTACCAGTTTGAGTGATCCTTTTTCAATTTTACCAAATGTTTTTTTAAACTTAATTTAAATTGCATCCCCAAATAAAGTGAGGACTGCTTATCTCCAAAGATGGTGTTCTGGCAAGTACTGCAGGGTCAACTGAATGAAAAGGAACTCATGCCACCTACTTGACACAACAGTGACTAAAATATGTACTTCTTAAGATGCAACTTTTCTTGTGAATTGCAATTTTCCTAGGCATACAAACCTTCATCATTTATAGGAGTATCTCGTCAAGCACAAGCTAGTTCAGTTGCAGAGACTGTTAACAGGGTAGTTATGGGAAATGCACGGGGTGAACACGGGCTGGGGGTTATTTCCACCACTCATCTGATACCTCCATCACTTCTTCCTTTGGCTTAGGAGGAAAGAGTTGGGTGTGTCAGCAGTGGGACATTTGCTATAAGAGAAAGGTTTGTATATCTGGAAAAATTCAATTTACTTTACAAGAAAAATTGCAGTTTGTTCCTACAAAATATACAAACCTTCATAACATAAGCAAAGGCAGTCATCAACAATAAATATCAGTTTCCCAGTCACTAATGTGAGCAGGGACAGGATAATTCTTGGAAGCTCCTATACAGCCTGGCACTTCCTGATTTACAGGTTGATAGGGATCTGTGGTGCCAAAGTTTAGTAGTTTTTGTATGAACAATAAACTGGAAAAAAGAGCTAGACAGACCTGTTAACATCATAAGAAAAAATCTCCCTGACAACAGATTCATGTCTGACCCTGAAGGCTTTAAGCGTTCGTGAAAGGCAGCTGCGTTATGGAAAAACATGCATCCAGCCAGACCAGTGAGAATCATGGCCATAGGCTGTTCAAAGTATGGGAGAGAGGCAGTGAGAGGCTCGTGCACGCTGAGGGCACTTCAAAATCATGCCCACGATGAAACATAAATGAGATGTTTAACTGTCAAAATGGAGCTTGGGTAGCTGCACAATGCACTCAGCAACCACAAAATGTTCCAAAGGGTTCCCCTAAAGACTTATGTAAAACATCCCTCAAATGCTATACAGTCCTATTCAGATGATTGATATTCCTGCTTTATTACTGCCAGAAACCAGGAGATGGCATTCTTCAACACCTTTTTTTACCAGCCATTAGACATGAGAGGATTTAGTTTCCAGGCCAGTGTTAAGCCCTTCTTATGTAACACCACAGCTTGCATCAGACACAGCAGCATCTCACCTTGATCAATGTCACAAAGTCCCAGAGAGATGGAATGGTAAAGCTTTCAAGTACTGTACTGGATTAGGTTCTAAGTTTCTGCTACAAAGTCAGGGAATGAACAAGAATGAAAGTACCTTACATCTTCTGAATACCAGACACAACATGAAAGAATGTGTAGCTTTCCTATCCTCTTTGCCAAAGGTAGAGCTAACAAGAAGACTGTCTTGAGGGTAAGGTAGCTGTCTATAGCTTTACTAAGGGGGTTCATATGGAGCTTGACATAGACTGTTTTAAGAAGAGAAAGTGATCCAGTCTAAGTAATGATGCTCCAGCAAGAGACTGTTCATCTGTAGGGGACAGGTCTTTCAGTCCTCCAGCATGTAATACTTCCTCTGGCATGCAAAGGGGCTTTGGGGATCTGTTGGAGGAAACAGAATGCTCAGTCAAGAGACCACAGGATCTACCTCCTCCGACACTCTACAAGCAAGTGTGGACCTAGGCAGCCAAAATGATGGCAAAGTCTCCTGAGCAAATACAAGAGTCTGCTCAATCAAAGAGACGTTGTGCTTTGGAGTCACCTTTGAAGACTCCCCAAGGCCATTGCACTCACAAATTAGCACAAGATAGCTAACTCTATCTTGTGTGGTTCTGAAATTGTTAAGTCCTCAGGACATGAAGGCTCCTCTCCCAAAAAAAGTCAGCCCTTTCACCAAAGCAGAATGGGTACAAGCACCAGACCAACCTGAGGAAGGCTTACAGGAATGAAAGGGTATCACAATAACCCCAAGGAGGAAGGCTAGGTCCCCCAATCCAAGAATAAGAAAGATAGAGAAAGGCTGATATCCTTGTCTGCTGCCAAGAAGCCATTTACTGAACTAGCCTAACCAGAACTAGTACTAAATGTAAAGAGAACCAACCCTCTATCCATCCAAACCAAACCCACTTAGCCAATAGCTGAGGATATGCACTGTCCAGTATAAGGCACAGGGGTACAGTACTACACACTGATGTGGGGGTGGACATTCAGACTAAAACCAGGCTACCTCACATGAGTGACTGGTCACCAAAATGATGGACACCATGGTGGACACTAATCAATACTGACAAATTGGTAAAAGCATCAGATGTAAATGGGATGGGACACCAAGAGACAGGTTGGACTCTCGCCTCAAGAGGCCCTAACAGGCAACCAGTTGTGAACTTGCTCGTAACTTGCATTGTCAGTCCACCTTCCAAAGGACTGGTCTCAGAAAAGGGAACAATTTTTGTAGCCCCTCCTCTAGGAAGAGTGGTGGCAGCCCTATGTGACCTTCTCAGGTAGAAAACTACCATTCCTCCTCCTACTTCTCCCGCAATTCGTAGATCAAGAAGAGTCAGAAGAGGGTGAAGAGGCAGAAGAGGAAGAAGACAAGCTGGAGGAAGAAGAAAGGGAGGGAGAAGCATGATGACATTTTCAGCCTCCTTCCTACTTCCCAAGTCTCTTTTTGTGGTAGAGGACATGATCAAGGCATGCTTCTGGAGTTGCAACAGGAGCAGCATATGAGGACATCTCATCCCTCCCCAAAACATGCATATCTGTAACAGGGAGAGCAGTAAAATCAGTGCTGGTACCACTTGGAACCAAACTTAAGGCATTGAGCAGATAATCAATATCTGCACTCCTTTCAAGAAGTTCCTTAAGAAAATCATGGCCCATAAAAAAAAAGACACAAAATACACAGGAATCTAATATAACAGGTGGACATAAAATATGTTACACATTCACTCATACCCAAAACAACTTCTCACAGTCTGATCTAGACTTGGTCACAAAAACAGACACAAGTCTAAACATCCATAAAAGTCTACATCTAAGAATGCAGACAATACAAAAATACATCACCAAAATAAATGTAAATCTCAGAAATCTGAAGAGAGTACTGCAGGACAGCAACGTATTTACATCACAGTGGCCAAAGAAAAGTGATGGGTCTGTCAGGTGAGTGGTAGGGACTTGCCCTATATTAACCAAACTTACTTTAAACTACCCTCTTTATAGTATCAAAAACTGAACTAGCTTGCCCTCAAAGACACTCCTGTATAAGACAATGGTTTGTTCATTTTGTAAGAATAAATAATTTAACATAAACCCATTACTTTTCACACAGCTATTCTGTGTTGCAAAATCTCTTCCCATTCATGCCTCTGTAACAGAAAAGAAATAATCAGCTGACTCCAATAAGTTAGAACATGAGCATAAGGCCTCCTAGGTCTCCAGTGGCTAACTGATTTACTTTTTGTTTAGTCTGATCAAGCTGTCTTTCAAAACATAAACTTGTTTTACCCAAACTCCATTACTTTTAAAACTGTCTAGGTAGCAATTTTAGTGGGAGAAAAATGTCAATCTTAGTCTAAAAAGTTCCTGCCCTCTATACCAGAACTAATGTTAATAACTGTAGATGAAGAAGACTCTGGTGTATGCCCCTATTGTCAGAGGATCCACATCATGGATGGACAAAGGTCCATGCAGCCTTAAAGAAGGAAGTTCTTGAACAAGGACTGCAGATGTCATTGGTGCATAAGTGGTAAATATAGTGTGAGTTATTAGTGTAGCATGAACATTCTAGTCCTAGAGTGGTCATCAGGATAAAAAAACCAAAGTATGCATAGTAGCCTTCTAGAGGCTAAACCTAGACCAAAATGTAGGCAATGTAACAGGAACTGTCACCATGGCTGGTTCAGTCACTATAGTGATAATGGTCACAGACTGGTACTTAGCAGATGATCACAGATGACAGAGCAGCCCTTTAAAGGCTCGACAACAACTACAGGAGCAACTATCATAGCAGGAAATATTGCTTAATCAGGTTCAGTCACAGTAGCAGAAATGGTCACCAGCACCAGAGGTTTAATCACAACTATCACAGCAGGCACTATAACATAAATCGTCACTGGGACATGTTTAGTTACTGTATATGATATCACTGTCTTGGCTTCAATTAGAATGGTGATGGTTATGGAACAGATGTAATTGCTAGCAATTCTGCATGGAAGTAAAACCTTGGACAAAAATGATTTAGGTGAAGCACATCAATTCTCTTCAGAATTCCGCAGAAAAGTGGAGGGTGGACTCCATCCTTTACATTGACAACAACCATGAAGGCAGACAGATATTCTTAATTTACAGCATCAACACAATGCCAGGGTAGGCACAACTATCTCAACAGCAATGGTCAAAATCAGGTGGTGTGTCAGTGAATAATTTAAGCTTCAAACACATTCAAAACAGAGCTAGAAAACAAGAAAGGTGCTTAAATAACCTGCCAAATGTGTTTTAACACTGATATGAAGACTCATTCTAGAGGTAAAGCATGGAGTTATTTTACTTTATCATATCCTGTGGACAGATGACACACATATGTTAGGAGACAAACATGCAGGATGGTCTGCCTGCACAGAAGTCACTGAGCATGTATGTAGTAAAGCAAGAGAAAGTGAGCTGGCAATCAAAAGACATGCCACAAAACAGGAAAATGGGTTACCATGTCCATGGACAATTCAAGTGTGGAGTGAGTGTGGCTGGTAGCAAACTGTTGGGTAGATGAGGCCAGTAAGGTGAGAGGGTACCCCCTTGTGCCAAACATGCATGATGGTACATCAGAGAGAACACAATTCTTTTGCTGACTAGGGGACTGATGACTCCAGGGGCAACAAGGCAGGTAAGGCCACAGGTGTGCCCCTCAATTGGTTTGGTACCATAAGTAAACCCTGGGGTGGTTGGCAAACAAAAATCTGCCTCTATTTTATTGACAACAAAACAATTGTAGAGTGGTTAATGGCAAACAATAAAAACAGAAAAATACTATAAAAAACCTAAATAATTTGAAAACTCCTTAAATATTTGCTACACATTTGCATAACAGCAAAATTTACAAAAACAGAGATGTGTGATTACTGTAAAGTACTTACAAAGAGTTGCTGGTAAACCAGAAATCTCATATGAAGAATGGTATTCAAATTCTGAAACACTCTTCTACATTTTTCAGTTAAAATAAGGAGTGAAAAAGGCTTGAGCAGATTAACATTAAACTAAAATATGATTAGACAAAAGAAAATCAATGAATCTTGCTGAAGAAAACAAGCTAAGGAACACTGTAGAGAGCTGATGCCAGCTAGGCAAACTCATGATACATAAGGAGACTGGTGGATGGCTGCCCGAAAATCCAGTTGGAGCTATTGCCATGAAAATACTCTTCTTCCTTTGTGGATGGAATGAAATATCAAATTTAGGCCAAAAGCCAAGTGCTGGGACCTAAGTCTGGGGGTAACTGGAAGATGAAAGTTATAAACAAACAAAAAATGACAAGGTAGAGCAAGAAAATCACATAAAAATGAGACACAGCAACTGACGTACTCAATCCTAAAGACTGCATCCACTAACGACTGAACAAAATATAAACAGAAATCATTTATTGGTAAAAATAAGAACCTAATCAGTTTCTAAAACCCTATGAAAAAGAATAACCATGGATATTGAGAAAGGGCAAGATGTTAACATTCAACCCTTCATAAACAAAACCTTCTTTCATCATTATCGGAAAAACACTAAGTGTACACATAAAGAAACTCAGTAAATTACAAAATGATTGGTCACTAACCTGAAATCAAATACTGTTCAAAAACACAATTTGATTTTTCAATGAAATCTTTTTAGTGAATATCATTACTCAGTGCAAGGAAGAAGATATAAGAAGAAATAACAGGAAAAATGCACCCTGGAAAAACTCACAGTAATCCTGAACTATTTCTACAGTCTGGGATTCTATATGAGATGTTGCACAGACAACAGAAAGAATTCTATTAATTGACAGCTTGAGGGATCTTGCATGCATGTGCTAACCTATTGGAGTCAGCTGTTGTTTTTTTTCTTCTACAATGTTGTCAGGAAATTTGGGCAAAGCACAGGTAAGGCCAAGTTAAAGTCATGGGTCTGTGTTGAAAAAATACAAATATCCATTTATATTTTCGGATCTGTGGTCTACATTACAAAATCTGATTCCCAGTTTTTGGCATAAGCATTCTTCGCTACATTCTGATGTTTAGAGCGGATGTGAGTTGTGAGGTTACTTTGATTTTTGGTCTTATAGGGACAATGCGTACAAGCAAATGGCTCTTCTCCTGTGTGTGTTCTTATATGCAATTGCAGGTTTCCCTTCTGAGTGCTGCGATAAGGACAGTAGTGACATGCAAATGGCTTTTCCCCGGTATGGGTGCGCAAGTGAGCTTCGAGTTTCTGTCGGCAGGTGAAGATTTTCGAACAATAATTACAAGGATAAGACTTTGAAGCATCAATTATGTTTGTTTTTTGTCCTTGTGCATACTGATGAGATGGCTGTTTGGTGGGAAAACTACTTCCTTGGTCACTGCCACTTATCTGAAAAGAGAAAAATGACAAATTTTAAAGTAATTTGTATTTTTCCTAACACACAAACTTGAGGTCTTTACACATGGGATTAACTTTTCAGAGAGCTGGAAAAGCAGCCGTCAAACTTTTGCAAGGTGGTTATGATAATAGCTACTGATGGTAAGGGCAGAAGCACCGCCTATTAAGTTGGTGAGTATTCAATTCTATGCAGTTTACTTTTGACCACCGTCTCATTGAGACGTGTTTCTTTCCTCCGACCTGCTGATCTACTTTTCTCTTCTCTGTTTGAATGTATACCTTTGTACTTCCAAAATTTGGGCTGAAATGCAAAGTAGAGTATTTCACATTTTGTTCACTCACTGAAACTGAACCCACCATTTTTTAAACATATCTTGTTACTGATATATAAATAAATGCTTACTAACTGGAATGCTGCTTTCCACACTAAATAAAAACTTGGTATACACCAGATTTGCTTAAAACAACATGGAATATTTTGTAATCTGTCCTTTACAAGAAACTGAAAGAATAGTCCCACTCCTAATGCCATCTGTGAAGAAATCTATCATAAGGCATATGATAATATTAGTATTAGAACCCACTGCCCTACTACTAAAAAATTTCTGACAACTCTATTTCACAAGAAACACTTAAGTACCTTTCAGGGAAGGATCTTTACTCTTGGTATTCCAGCTAAATCCTGATGCACACTGAAGAAGCACAGCATCCAGTCAAGTGGCTTTAACAGGCTTGGTGTCCAAGTTGTGAAAAAGGCCAAAAAGCGCTAAACAATAACCGAACTTTCAGATACTGAATAACAGTGGTTCTACAGATCCTGAGAGTAACTTGTAATGGATATGTGCTGAATGGTTTGTACTTTATGAATATATCAGATCTTCATTAAAATATTGTAATTACTTAGAATTTTAACACAGTAATTGGTTAAACTGGAAATGTTGCAGATAAATTGACATTTCTTTCAAGGATTTGTTTCCAATACTTTTTATGTGTGGTTGGTTGCATTCAGGGATTGGGAAATATAGGTTATTTGTCATATGCCCATAGGCTGGACAAATGCGACTAATTCAAAGACAGGGGCCCTACACAAATCATAATTCAAGGGATGAAACCTATCCTACCAAAAACAGATAACCATCACCACCATAGTGCCCGAGCAAAGCACTCTGAAACACAGAGCAAAACTTAAAAATAGTTAAATAATCCTTGAAGATCATTTACCTTTGACACCCAGTGAAATTTAAACTATATAAAATCTGACCCTGAGGTGGTAACAACTACAAAAAAGGACCGGGTTGATAACTGGATCAATGACTTGTGAAGCATCAGTGTAGGTAGCACCCACTTCACCTCCAAGGTGCATCAGTGGGCTACCTGGCAGATAGTTCCACCTATTGTTGTGGACATATGTCTGTAGAAGGGTGATTGATATTGTGCCAAACACTTCACTCTAAAGCAGCCTGCTTCTCTATTCAAGCAAAACCAAGAAATTTTGTTCCTGACTGCAAAGACTTACCATATGTGATATATTTGACATGTGTAAGTTGGATGCATACTGTACAGTATTGTGAACATTTTGCTTATCTGGTTCGTCTCAATTCAATCATATAGCACCAAGAATATACCAAGAATAATGGGAATAGGCAACTATATAAATCAATGCAAGAATGATTGTAGAAATCTTATTAAAAGCATCATATGTAGGAGAAAGGTTGTGAATTTCTGATGACCTAACCTATATGGAATACGTATATCAATCTGAACTTTAAAAATGCAGCAACAGGATTTCAACAGAAACTTATTTCAAATGTGTACAAAAAACGGACAATGCTTCATTTTAGCTTTACATTCACTACATTCTTCTCAGATGCACAACACAACCGTGACCATTTATAGCCCAACACTCACAGTTGGCAGGGAAAGATCCATTACTGTAAGTATGCTTGTACTACAACATGAAAATAACCACAAACCATAACATATTGGTCAGTAAATGTCTGTCTTTTTCCTTCCTCAGTAATTACATATTTTGAAAATTAAATAAAAGAGAGCCATCTTGATACTTAAACCATTATAAACTAAGAGGATTTGTCATTTTACATCTGGCTTGAGAAGCAAAATAACGTACGGAGAATCTACTACCCTAGTCACTTCCTTTGGGCAAGTACAGAGGCCGTTAATATCAGTTATCTAATTTATCCCTTCATCTTCAACTAAATAATGCTGGTTATTGAAGTCATAAAAATAAATAAAATACCACATTAATTAGATCATTTTAATTGGATATAGCTCCATACATCTAGATACATTCCCTTACGGTAGTGTAAAATTAGTGGTATTAGTAGTATATCTAAACTAATGATGTCACAAATTTTTGCACTTGCTGCAAACAAGGTACAGTATGATAAAATATGGTCTACAAACACATTAACCTCTACACTAGTTTCCTTTCAGTTAATAAAATTTAACTTAACCCTTACTAAATGTGAGACATAAGTTTTCCATTCTTTGTATAAACTCTACAGACCGCAGGTGACATTTCTCAAGAGTTATGATAACTTGGGGCAACATTCAAAATGGTTTCATGTCTCCTTAGCAAATGGGACTTCAAGTGAGCCTTCAATCGAGCATAGTAATTGCAATGGGGACATTTGTAAGGCTTTTCCCCAGTGTGAACTCTTATGTGACGTTCCAGATCTCGTGGAGAGTAAAACGAAGACTTGTTGCAGTACTGACACACAAGAGGGCCGCTACTGTTGTGACCAAAGGCGCCACCTGACCCACTTCCGACATTATGGTCACCTCCAACAGTTGCTGCTACAGCCATCATCCCCACCTAAAAGAGAAAGCAGCTGTTGAGCAGGGACATAATTTCAGAACCACAAATGCATTTAAAATTTTGAACCAAGATAATAAATGATATACGTTAACTTTATCCCTAGACAGATGAGTCATTTCACATGTATTCACCAGTAACAGTACAAAGTCTTTGTGAAATATGATGTAATGAGGTATTCCAAGAAGCTTAAAAGTACAGGGCATGTGGCAAACGTACAATGATTTGGAAAGAGCTTCTGATGAATATACAAATGAGATTCTTGAACATTTATATATACAAACAGTTATAAAAATAAGATAACTTAGTGAGAAAAGCAAGGTTATGCGTGAGAAAAAATGGAATAACTCTGACTGAGTTATTCCAACTTAAAGATAGAGATTCTTAAATGCTTTCCATGCAAGTGTGACTGCTCTGCAGTCTCATTTGATCGCAAAATCCTAATACCTTTCCCCTTAGGGAAACAACATCCAGTGCAAACTAATAACTGCCAGTGGGCTAAAGAGCCTAGGGTATATATTAAATTATGAGAGACTGCTAGGACTATCATTGCTCTGAAGAGCAAAACACAAAAATCAACCGAGAGAAGGGTTTCTGAACTGGGAAGTTACTATGTTAATTTAGTTCAAAACTCTTCCTTTCATACAACATCTATAATATGTTTCCATGTTCATGGCAGCATCCATAAAAAAGTGAGGCAGAGGAAAAGAATTCCAGTGACAACAGAGAGAAAAAATAATTAAATAGCTAATTGTACAAATTACTTTGCATATATAGGGGTTAAATCTAAAACCAAGCCTTCATATATGCTTTAAAAATTACTCGGTAACAATAAATTCACTACAGTATAACTTTGGATTAATATCACTTCAATTTTAATTACTCCATGAAAGTTCTACAAAAGAGTAAATGAATTTCACACAACAATCACCAGAACTGTAGTAAATTGTAAAACATACTTGTGACACCAACATGCTTCAAGGTATATTACCAAGAGGGTTACTAAATAATACACCAAAATGATTAATTAGCCTTTCTCCCCTGTCTCAAGGAGTTAGAACAAGGCTTTAACTACTTATTACCTTATTAAAAGTGATGAACCAGGAAGTCCACTATGGACTGTCCCATCACCTACTGCCCAATAACAACACCTTGCCTTCTGTTTGAACATTATAGTTACCTGTTGTCAACTAGCACGGGGGGAAGGGGAATAAAGGGAACTTGTGTAAAGCAACAGCTTGTATCTAAGAAAATAAAAGTTTAACAGATGGACCTCTTGAGTTGGGAAGTGGTTCATGACCACTGAACTTCCATATGGAATCCTCGTATGATGTGCATTTCCTCAATGTAACTGGTTCTGCGTGGTGATCTCTTCGTGTATAATGCACAAATGGGTGTGTTTTAACATCTCGTATTTTCTCTCCTACAACACTAAACAGAAGGATATTTTTGAGAAAGTCATAACTGAATGAATTTATGATAAATCATAAATTGCAAGACCCTGTATTGAAACCAAGCGATTATGTATTGGGATATAAAATGATGAAATGCAAGGACACAGTTCTAAGGGACAGCAATTTTATTTACATAACATTATATAACAAAGTATATACAAAAATGCCTCATTAAATTAATCCTCCTCAAAGACAAATCTTATATTTTCAGCCTAAAAATCAACGATACAGTACAGAAATAAATACAGAAAACTGGCAACATTAAATGTCATATAACCTGTCATTTGTAATGCGTTAATGAAGATGGGGAAATGTAATTCCATAAATCGAACAGGTATCGAATGTCATGGATACAGCAATCTGAGTTTTTTCACTCAATGATCTTGTTGGCTCCTAGGGTCTCCTTGTGACTAATTGGACTGTTACATGTTTCTGAAGCACTGGTGTGGAATGACATTGCCAGTCCGATTCCCATAACACACCAGATGATCGCAAGAGCTTTTGTGACAACAATGTCTGCCTTTCTGTGGTGGTCATCCAACATGATGACTGAGAATTTCAGATTTCTATACTTGTGGTCTTCAACACACTTCAAGAATAAACAACTGTATGTCATATTCATAACTAAGTTGCAGAAACAGTTATTGTTTATGCTGAGGTTTGTACAGAACAGAGTGAAAGAGTGAACGATAAATCAATAAAATGTATGGCTCTCATGAGCATTTTCCAGCAACCCTTCCTTCTGTATTCACTTGCTGCACTAAAATGGACTCAGCCTAGTATCCAGTCCCTGGTAATTCCACTTGCCAGCTAAGATGATTCACCCCAGTGAACAACTACAAGTTGCAACTAATGTATATTTACATTATAACATATCAGTCGCAATTTTTTACTACAGTACTCAGTAATTTTTTTTTTATCAAAGTGGCTACTTATGAATTTCCCAAGGCAACTTGTGAAAAACATTATTCAATATACTATGCATAACTGAGCTCTAACTAAACTCAAAGGGAGACTTTCGTTTCATAAATGCAGAAATTCTAAATGATATGGGTTTGTTAAACAATGAGTAATTATATTATTCATATTTTGAGGGTTTGGAGCAATAAATACATTGGCAAACCAGCAGGACAAAAATAGAACTTCTGCCAATATTAAGGCAACATACAGGGAAAGGGGGGCATTAATAAAAAAGGCAACTTTCAGCCATACAAAGATCAGAAACTATCTCAAATTATCTTCCTATGCTTTATCAAAAGTTTCAAGATGTGATGATGACTTCATTCAAAAGCCCACAGTAGTATCTAGCCAATGAACCTCAACATACAGAGTAATAAAAAAAGCGTGACTAAAACTTAAGTACTGCCTTTCAACAAAGTAAACATTAATATAAAAAGCATGACAAGGGTAAACTCAAGTTTTCTTTAATCTTTTACAGCTTATCAATTCATATGAAATAACATATTTCCTTTTTCAGCAGCCCTCCAAGGGAAGGTATACAGTTGTGTTACGATACAATGCAACAGGTCAGCAATATACCAAATTCTTAAGTGATCTGTATTTTTCCTAACATAAGAACCTATGCTTTCACAGATGGAGTAAGCGCACTTAGAGCGAGCACTCATCTATGAAAGTGTAGGTTCATACTCGTGTTGGAGCAATTAAGTATCATAAGGTAGTGCAAATAGACTAGTGGCACATTCCTGGGCTCTCTTAGGTTTCATTAATATTGCAACAAAAATTTATTGATACTTAGAACTCGGTTACTGTGGATCCCTTTAGCAACAAATTAATTACCAGGAAGAGGAAGTATATTGCTGGTATACTTTCTGGAGAACACTGAAACAGTTAACTTCTTCAGTTTCATAAAACAGGACAGCATACAAAAGACAGTTAACTTTTAATACGCAATAAGTCAAATCCATGTCACCGAGAGGACTCCAGTACCCAAAGGGTTTCAATGACGAGATCACTGTATTCTAAACACATTTCATCAGTACAAGATGGCAGTATGAGAAAACCAGAACTTGTTTGACTGCAAGGTCATCAGTATTATGAATCGTAAATACAGAACTGAACTACAGGTATTATACAGATAATTTCACTATTATCACCTTCATAAACTTCAAAACAACATACACTGGGATAAAATGATTTTCTGTACATAATTAATGGAAACCTAACAAAACCTCTGTTAAGTAGTAGGCAATACACAAAAATCATATGTCCTAACAGCAGGGGTTATCATTACAACATTATATTTAGCTTCATGTATGCATGTACGTTTGTGTGTGTGTATGAGGCAGTCCCTACAAACTGTATGCCTATATTGTATATGTATCAAAATACTGTACTGCTAAACCCATGTTGAGAAAATAAAAAACTCCAAAAGATAATAGAAAATTTCATTAAAAATGACACTTTAAATATTTAAGAAAATTTTTTCAGATCTAACTTGTTTGCTTGAGCAAAAAACTCACTTTAAAATTCTATAGAGTTGAAAGAAAATCTGTAAAATCATAAAGTGTTCAGGAGTAAAATCTTTACAGTTAGTAGGGACTACAGTATCTGCACAGGATTGTTTTGCGTCACTAAATATAATTAGGCCAACTCTGGCTTCAAGACATTTTAAAGTTATGGACCATTGTAACAAAATATCAACATAAACGTGCAATATCAAACCCAAAGATAAAATCAGAAAGAACTAACTATGTTCTATTTAAAATGAGCTATGCTTTTTATAAATATGAAGTCTAAGAAGGTCTGATCGTCCTGAGCAATATGAACAGTATGGGCAGGTGTATGGTTTCTCGCCAGTGTGCGTTCGAACATGCTTCCGGAAGTTATTCTTGTGGTTGAATGTCTTCTGGCAGTATTCACATATAAAGCGATCAAAAGGCAAAGATGCTCCCACCAGCCCCAGTCTGCAATCATCCTAAAAGGAAGAACATATACAGACAGTTAGAGATCATTTACTGAAGAAAAAACCACTATGCAACCAAAATACAGTACAGTTGTTAGCCTTTCTAATTTTCTATATATATTACTATAAATTAACAGAGGACATGCCAAAGAGTTTTGCAGTTATGACTTCCATGCATAAAGAAAAAGTGGATGAAGACAGAGGAAATAGTCCTAAAATATGCCGAAAGGTCATCTCATTCAAAAAGGAGGATTGTAAAATCTACAGAGAAATGTACACCCTAAAACATTATTTTGAATTATAGTGATTTTGAGTAAGTCCTTACTTAAAACTTTACACACTGATTATCCAGTACAGTATGCAGTCATTATAACAAAAAGATATTTATGTCATTACTGTAATTAACATCCCATTTGCTCACCGCAATGGGGAGAAAATATTGACAATTGCATGTTGTAGTAACAGTAGTGACTATTTATTATTGTTATCATTATTAGGTAGTTTACCAAGACCTTAGTAAATCTCAACCAACTTATGGATTACAAAATGCCTAAGGGAAATGGACAGTCTTGCAAGGTTTCAGTGTATTTACCCCTTGGGACACTAATACCCAATACAGTATTCATTTTTAAATATAAATTTTTTCCAATATTTTTTCCATCCTCTCCCTCAGCTTCAGCAAGATTCCTTCAATAATCCTGTCTTAAATCCTGAATTTTACACAGAATTTATTATTATTATTATTTTCAAATAGTAATCCTGGCCTAGTAAATCTTCTCAAAGACTGATGCTATCAAAGAGACATTTAACACCACCCAGAGTGATCTCTGATGATACTGCAAAATCTAACAAGAGTGTTTAGAGATCGCCAACGTCCATCAAAACTAACTTGAATATGAGGTATAGGCCTGGGCTGGCTCTGATACTCCTGTGGCTGTGGGTCATAATTGCTGTTTGGAGCTGAGAGTACAGAAAGAACACATCAAGATGTCCCGTCTTCCCAGAAAGCTAAGCTTCTATCTCTCCCAAAATTGAATTACTTATTGCCAGTCACAAGGTCAATCTCTTTGTTAAATTTGTTTAAAAAAATACACATACTCTTGCATAATCCTGATAGCAAACACAAATATGTGTACAAAGGGACAAAAACCCAAACCAAAAAATAAAATAACCTCCATGCTAAGTGAGTGGGACCCATTCCTGTTGTCAGGTCATGCTGGTGGAGGGCCTTGGAAAAAAGATAATCTGAAGCTGCACTACTGCGCCATACAAAGCAACTTCTTACGGAGGATGAGGTTTGAAGTCCCTAATGTCTGCAAGAATGAGGAAACACCTAAATGCCTGGAATCCAAGAGACCTGTGACAGTGGGCCTTAGCAAAGTGAAAAACTAAATGTAAATGACAGCTATTCACAGCATAAGAAAGTAACAACCCTAAAAGGGACATGATTTGCCATTGAACTTGGGACAGAAAAGTTTCAGAAGAGCCTTAGGAAGGAAAGGAAGGTACAAAGTGGCATATGCTAAATTAGAAGGCAATGTGTCATGATGAGCTGACATTGTGAGTATATGCACCTCCCTCCACAAGCAGTGATGAGATCAGTGCTGGAATGAACAATACTGTGGTACTATTACTGCTGCAGGTCCATCAAGCATTACTGTTCCTGGTGTGTGGTCATGAAGTGCCATCTAATGTTCCTCTCTTTTTAACACCTCCTCACTCATTTGACACATGTAACCCCACAGTCATATTCTCCCCTGACAATATCCTTGGGGGAGTCTGGCCCACTCAGGCTCCAATTCTTTAGACACAAAATGCTGCTTGTGAACATACGTTTTAGAGCTCCAAGGATGGCGCAGGACTATGGGTCTTATGTGACTCAGTATTTTCATTGAGGAAGCTAAATATATGGCTTCAATACAAATACAGTAAATACGGCTCAAAGAAATAAAAATATCTCCAGTAACATGAAAAAAAAGGAAGTGGCATGAATCAACTTTGTTTGTTCTCTTCACCATGGGAGAAGCAGTTCTGTGCTCTTGTGGAATCAGATGAAAGAATCAGGTGGCTCTCTGATAAATGTCCTTTGTGTGACCCACAAAAAGTAACTTAGTCAAAGGTAGCAAACGTGGCCAAAAACACAACAAAATATATATGATAATCTACTGCAAATGAATAAACAGTTTCTCCAACAAAAGTCACCCAAAATACATACAGGTATAGCTAGAACCCCACATAAGTGAATGTCAAACAAAATGGAAAACAGGAGACAGCCTTAATGTATAAAGTAAAGATGCAATGAATAGGATTTAAATTTTCCTAGCGCTTACTTACAGTTACAGCTAGCTATAAGATAATGGAAGCAGGCAAGGTCAGTGAAACATAATACAGTAATGACATGCATACAACCTAAACTCCAACATGCAATTATTTGACTTGAACTGGAAGGTAAAAATGTACATTATACCACCCCTGGTAAGCAAAAAGAACACCTCTAAACCAGTGCTCCTGATGCCAGTGGAAAAAATAATTAACACAAGCCAGTAAGATCAACCAAAAGAGTGAGAAAGAAATCTGACAAAGATTTTAAAATGTAAATGTGAAGAGCTGATGAAAAAGCTGTTATTTTCTGACACAACAAAAGAAGCATAGTATTGTCATAATATTAGTGATCAATTGAGTTATGGGTCATCTTCACAGAGACAGTACACATGACATCAGCCAGTCAGTTACTACAGGTAGTTCAAGATACCCAGCAGCCTTTAGAAAATCCCTCATACTTGCAGTCTGGGATGTCTTTCATATCTATGGTACACAACTGTGGGTGGGTTTCTATCTAGACCTAAATGATATCACTGATAATACTGACTTGGTATCAAAATAGTATCATTTTAAATAACTCCACAAGCTCTGAGAGTTGTCTTTTTAACAGCATCTTCCTTCGTAACAGAAGAATCTAGATAAATCCAGTGGTCATATGACAAAACCTTTAAAAATGGAGAAATTCCAAGTTTTCCCCGTCACGGTTTTGACATAGTTCATTTAAGTGAACATAATTCTGAAGCGATTAATGATGGTTGAAGCGGCTCCCAAGAAATGTATTTGAACAGGTCTGCATAACTTAGAAAAATGCACCACTAACATTAAAAGTTACTGTTGTAAATTGCTTTACTTCACGAATACTATCTCAAAATTTTCACACAAGAAGCACAGACAAAAGAGTACAATACATATTCAAGCTCTCACACTTCTGGGGATAAAAATAATAAGTAAATACAGTCAGACCATTACTATCTGAATAGTGTTTCCCAGAGAGAGGTTGATGGTTTACCTAGATGCTGCTGTATATAATTTTATATAATCTATCGCATAACTTTAAAAAATCTTTAAATAAAGTTTTATACACTTTCTAGTATAATTTTTAAAAATCTATAAAACATTTCCTTCCATTGTATAATTCTAAACAGCCTCTACAGCTATTGTTTCTAGACCTAGGAATAATAATTTGCTACCATTCTTCATTCTGGCAAATAAAAAAAATAATTGGCTTTACTCTCATCTAATCAACCAAAAGGTTATCTCTCTCTCAAAAATACGTAATCATATGAAAGAAGACTCACAAGATGAAATCGAACAAAACATGCTCAAACCATCCTCAACAGGATATACAAACTACTGTGTCAGTTTTATTATATATTAATTATAATACTGTACATGTTCTTCCTTTCTTGGCACAATACTAAAACAGCATGGTACTTAAAATAGCAATTAACTTTAGGATTAAATTGTAATGGCACACATGACTCATAAACCATTTATTCTCTTGGGCTATTACATGTACAGTAAACCCCCCGTATTCGCGTTCTCATGATTCGCGGACTCACGCATTCCCAGGTTTCTCTGCGGAACATATCTAGCCATTATTCACGGAAAATTCGCCCATTCGCGGTATTTTTCACTGAGAAATATTCACTAATTACTGTATTTTCATGAAATTTTCATGAATAAATGCACTTTTTGTGATAAAACTATTAAAATACTCAGGTATATGCATTTTTACAGGGTTTTTCTTTGTTTAAACTATCAAAATGGGCAGTTCTAAGTGTTTTTAGAGGGGTTTTAAGTATTCGCGGATTTTAGCTATTTATGGGGGTGTGGGACGATCCCCGCGAATCTGGGGTTCACTGTACTGGGCTCGAGTATTCTACTTAAAAGAAATCGAATTCTTAATCTGTAATAAAAATAGCAAAAGCAACTACGCTAAAAGCTTTGGCTACCATAATTTGTTGGTCTATTTGCTTTACCCATAAAATATACAATACAAATTTACAAAAATGCTTTTAATACTAAGACAATACAATATATTATATAGGTCAAATGAAAATGCAATTCTACAAAGTCTTTACAACCAATTTGCAGCTTCTTTTACACTGTACAAAAATAAAATTGTTTTCACTTTGGCCTTTGTTCTAGTGTCAGGAAAAATTTATATCATGAATTAGAGAGCAGCTTATCCTTGGCAAGTAAGGACTACCACAAACTGGAGCTGAAGTCACCATTTTCCTCACCCACAACCTCTTTGTTCTTCACTGTTACATGAAAATGATCTTTAAGCAAACTGAAGGGGAGCAAAGAGGAACTTTGGTGTAGTGAAATGTGCTATATTTATGTTAACAAAATTAGTACAGTACTCGCCACACCCTATTACTGACATACGTGTTATTTATGAAAAAATTCTTTTGATTCCGGATGGGTGACAACTACTCAAAAGAAAGGGAACCTTCTTCACCCATCCCATGACCATATTTGTTTCTGTCTTCAAGGGTGGGAGATAACTGCCAATACCTTTTGTCACTTATGTACCATTTAGTTAATGACCGTGCTACTTCTGCGTGTCCTGAACCACGTGCAAGCAAACACTCACCCTCATTATTTTCAAAAGACTAAGCTAAGAAGAGAATTGCTTATGCCTCAACCAAGTTAAGATAGCCAGGTAGTTGGGTCTGAGCAATGGCAATAGTTAAAGGCTACAGAGTTTTATCCTTACATGCACATTACCCAAGAATACCTCTGAGCACCTCAAAGACAAATGCTAACAGAAAGATTGTCCTGAGTGTCAAGTTCTTTGAAGATGCATGCCTGTCTCGTTAGGAGCTGCTCCTAAGCTTTATACGACAAGAATTGAGACCTATTTTAAAACCCTCTCACCTTTGATAAATGAGAGACAACATCATCTCATCTTCTCTGAGGTAGTATAAGTTTGCCAGTAAGACAAAGTGAAAAGAGTACAACTTTTCTTTGCATCAATTCCAAACACGTCTGTTTGGCCTGGTGAAATTAGTGTGTCAGACACCTAGAAGTGGCAAGCATTATAAGAGCCTTCAACAAAAATATCTTTCTTTTAGCTTGCAGACTAAATAGCTTTCAGGCATATGGACAAATTGCTTTAATGCTTTAGTGAAACCTGCTTAATGAAAGGTTGTTGCATAATACTAATCAGAGGTAGAGTATGTTGTATACCAGTCACAGTGAGCCATTTGATATGAACATTACTATAAGGACAGAGGTCATATCCTATTCAAAGTCATAACATGAAAAAAAAAAGACATACTGTTTCCAGCTCATGTTAAAGTTCACTTCTAAGGCTCCATGCCTTATAAGAGAAACTTACATTGTTTCCTTGAAGATAAGGCAGAGATAAGGATAATGTTTCTGGAATCCACAGAATCTGAAAAGTATTTTTGCAGTCTGTAACAAATATCTCCTTGATCCTCCAGGTGTGTTACTGCTATTCTGTTGTTCAACACATTGCTAATATTCACTGCAAATCTGATCCTGGGAAGTTCTGACTCTAGATGATTGTCAATAAGAGGATATTTTATCCAAAATCCAGTTGTACATTGCTGTCAGAATGGGGGACATGGGATTTTCCACTACCATTAAGGTAACTTCTATGATGTGGTGGTGGTCTAGAGCCATCAGCTATAACTCTGATGGATATTGAAATCTAAGATCAATCGAGATGAAATGAATAACGATCTTTCATATCACCTCCTATGAAGCAGTATTCCCTGTTCTGAAGAGATGTATACTTTTTAAATCTCTCTTCCTGTCCACCCCATTGACTATCAGACTGGATATGGATAGAACTCTTCCCTTATGCACCATATGGGGCCTAAGATAAAGTTTAAGGTCTGACTTGTCCTAAGAGATAATGAGATACGGGTAACTAAATTCACGTGTACAAAAAGGCTCCATCTTAACTGTTACAGTAGTCTCCCTCATCTGAGTCATTGAGAACCATAGTAATTACTGTAAAGCTTGCCTGGGAGAGAACTTACAACCACCGCTAGAACCATAACATGAGAATCAGAAATCAAGGGACCAGAACTGACGAACTTTTCTTCTCAGCTTCATCTTCAGGAAACGATGGATGCATGTGTGTTAAGACAAATCTTTCAGTCTGAAGGCGCTGTGAAGTCTTCCATATCATTATCTGTAGACAGGAGGCAGTGTTTCCATTCAAAAAGGAGTCTGCTGAATAAAGTGGCTGAACAGACTTATGCCTATGTTGGGTTTCTATTCCAAATGACTTATTCACCTCAAAAAGATTCTTTCTACTGTCCATTTTTCCAAAAATGCATCAACTATAAAACCTGGGATAAGATGGTTCAATTCTCAGTACACAGTATCTCTGAAAGCACTCAAGTTGAAAAGGGTCCTCTTGGTCAATCTGTAATGGAGTAACAACACCTTGACAATCACACACCTACCAACCACACTCCTCTCTACACCCAACTCTTGTGAAAACAACCTATCCACAAGATGAGAGGTAATAACCATTCCTCTAGGTTTGGTTCACAGGTCTTTGTGATCATCCTTTCCTCCCTCTGGATTTGACATACAGCATTCTCAAGGAGACCTAAAACACCATCCAAATTGCAAGTCACGAGAGGAAGTAGTTTTGGCACCTACCTTGTGGTAAACAAGTGCTTCATCCCAGAGGAGCAGGGTCAAATCTGAGGTCAGATTCACAAACTCGCCTAGTTGTCATTCAACTAAGACCTCCCTCTCCTTTTCAAAGGTGTCGTAAGTGATGGTAGTGGAAAGATTAACAAAACTGCAAGGCTGCCTAGTCCCTAGAGAAAACTATCCTCTTTGTTTGTTCCATAGCAGATCTAACTTGATATAACAGCCAACAGAGTAAACTTTATTAAGTAAATGATAGTTAATCCCAGCCAAGTAGATGTAACTTGAAATCTCTTGGAATTCTTCTTCAACTCATGCAGATGGCCAGGAACTAAAGCTTGCTCTCAATGGTGCAGATAACTTGTTAGTTCAGCACTGACTCTTGGTAAAACTAATGTTGGTTTATAAGAGTCTAAGAGGATTTTTGATATTTGACAGGCTTGGAGGCTCTCAAAAAGTGGAGAACTCTAAAAGAATAATAAGCACAATATATCCAAAACAGAATAACGAATCTAGCAGTCCTGAAGTACAGCGCCTCATGTTGCATTATTGTCCACCCATTCACTCCTAAGGCCATTAGGGTGGGTTTGGAAAAAGAAGATGGCAAACCATTCAACTCCCTCATAAATTCTGTCATCACTGTCAGGTTCTACTGTTGTAACCAATGGCTACACTCAATAAAGTAATGGTTGTCCTCCACACAAGAAAAAATTACTACTTAGCTAACAAAATGTATCCCAAGATAAAACATGCACACCATACACCAACTTCAGAAGTGACACAAATGTAGTAAAAATTGAATATAATAAACTTATTAAGTAAGACTGAAAAGCTTTCTGAACTCTGAATAGCAATACACAGTAAACTGAATATTTAAAATACAGTAAAAAAAAACTTGCTAATAAACACACAGTCTAAGCATTTCTAGCCTTTAAATATGGGACAAATGAGCATAAATAATTATAGTTATATACAAGCCCCATATAAAAAGGAATCAGTGTCTAGAAAGATTCATTTCACTCCACTCTACACAATCTTTGTCATCCTATAGAGTTCGTTCAACTATGAAGGCTTAAGGAACACAACATAAGTAATTTACTATTCTTATTCTAAGAATAGTATTCTAAGCACCACTTTTCTTATGGGTTCATTCACTCCTCTTAATAATTACACACACACACACACACACAAGGAAAGTGATGATATGGTACCACAGCCATCACAGAACAGATAATGAATTGTAACATGACTCAAAATGGACATTTTCTCACAGTCCTACAATGAGTTTTTCCTAGGCTAATAGTACTTCTAACACTGGCAGATGCATTATAATATTATATCTTTCAATAAAGAACTATTTTAGTTTTTCATCTTTGCTATTATTCATCAATATACACTGGATTACAGGTACATTTCACAAGTTTCATTGGCAGGTTTTACTGAAATAAAATAATCACAATTGTGTGCAAAATTTTCTCACTAAAGAAAACTAAAAACAAGTACTGTACCAGTTACTACCAAGATGTTTCACAATACTGCAGAATATAGGTTAAACATTTTTTCTTAACCTCACCTAATTACCATTAAATAGTATAGCCAGACTAGAGTCAAGAACACTGGCTGTTCTTCAGAATGTGCATTACATAACATCTTTCTCATGAATTGTAGCTGAGACAGATAATGTTTTTTTTTTACACTTAAAAATAACCATGAATTAATAGCTACTTGTATTCTAAGGCAACCTTAGTTAAGATCCTAAATCTCTCTAACGGACCAAAACAAAACTTACAATACAGCCTGAGAAGTGATAAATAAAATATTTTACTAGTGATGAATAAAAATATTTTACGCCAAAGAAAAATTTATTGGAAATTACATTACTGTACAAAAAACATGTCTGAATACATTATTTTACATTGTCTAAAGAATTTCATTGAGAAATTTCTAATGCATCACAATACTTAATTAACATTACAAACGATACCTGAAATCTACTCGTTACGAGAATGTAACCATTAGTAATCTCAACAGAAATAGACAATACCTGTAAATTGAACTTCCACTTGCTGTGTCACTTACAGTAGTAGCATGTAAAACTGCTTTTTAGCACAATAATTGTTTTCTAATGCACATTTACACTGGCGATACACTGTAAGACTGGTGCTCGAGATTAGTTATGAGAGAGATTAATAACTATCCAAGTACCAGTTCGAGTTTTGTGGGGCATGCTAGGTTTCCCAGTTCATGCCAGCAGCAGCAGCACACCCAAATTGTTAATAAAAAATATACCTCCAAGGTACAATACAAGCTACTGTAAAAGACAGACGGTACTGCAATCTGCACTTATCAAGTAGGTTTATCCACAAAGTCTGGCGAGCGCTTATCAGGATTCGAGACGTCCACCTTATGCACTTTGCGTATGTGCGTCTTGAGGTTTCCTTTTTGAATTGTGCGATAGGAGCAGAAGTTACAAGCGTACGGTTTTTCTCCCGTGTGGATTTTGAAGTGGTTCAGGAAGTTATGTTTGTGATCAAATACGTGGCCACAGATAGGACAAGGGACGCCTTGACTTCCCAGACGGGCCGATTGCAGCTGCCACAGCAAGGATCCATCCTATAACGATAGATATACCTTAAAAAAATATTCCTCTACTTCCGTTCTAGAAGTACTTTGCAAGAAAATAACTAGACAGGTACCATACAGGACTGCAGAATATTCACATATACGACTCTACTTCTATAAATGCAGCTCTTATCTTAAAAATCTGATTTAAACTACACAATGGAAAACCTCATCATTAAAAATTTTATCAATAAATGCCATTAACATTTTCATGTATTAAATCTTTTTCATGTATTAAATCTTAAGTTTCACAATAACTTAACATTATATCACATGCCAAAAGACCAACGATCCCAGCACAAATCTTGTGAACTCCACCATTCAGCATTTGTTAAATTCAAGTAATTTATTTTTCACAACAGTTTGGCAAAACCAAGCTAGCTAGATAGCTATTATCTTCAATTGCATTTCAATCAAGTTCAATTTCTACAGTGTACAACAAAATCGCATATAACAGCAATGTAATTTATATCAGCAGTGCCATTGCTTCCCACAAAAGCATAGTACAAAGTATTTGGTTTTCATGGTAACAGTAAACACAACAGTAAGCACAATCTTTTTAAAGCAAAATATTTACTGGAAAGAAAATCCTTGGCCACAGAACATTCTCTCAACCAGCTAAATTTGCTTTGACATTTTCTTCAAAAGTTTGACAAAAGATTATAAATAAAGTAAGACTTCTAAATAAAGACCGAAATGGTGGAAAAAAATATCCCGTACTTATCATGAATCTAGTCATTGCAGTAAACAAAAAGGTTAATGAGTTACGTGGTGAATGAATTACAATTAATCACCAAAATCATCCGAATGCTTCCCTTTCTACAAACATGAGTGAAAGGGATTTTTAAAACACAAAATCTTTGAAACATCGTATTCCCAACATATACCAGGAAGTCCTGGGGAAGCAGCTGGAATGTACCTGGTCTATGTTCCAAATAATCAATGTTTTCAAGACGAAAAAGTAGCTTTATCAGTCACTATCCTACCATATTCAAAAGACTCCATAAAAACTTGGAACCTACAATATACACTCACGTTATGCATCACTTTATGAGGAACTATTAGAGTATTTGGAACAAAAAAAAGTTTTCCGTAAGTTTAGTTAGTACAAAAAGATAAGTAACTCCTGGATTCAACATATGGACAAAGGTCACCAATCATTAATGTGACTATAGTCACATATATGATTCTGTCTCCTGATTATTATTATTATTATTATTAGCAACAGGTCAAGACTTTTTTGATGCATGATGGTTCTCAAGAAGATCAATCATAACTTCTCAAACAAGGTATTAAACAAAAAAATTCTTGGTAATGCTATGTACGGCATATTCTATCCACTATTAAAGTAGCAAAAAGGAAGTCAGTCTGAAATGGCATGTTTGTCCCTCTGAAGAAATATATTAATTTAATTTTTTTCAAGCTTAGAGTACATATCCATAATGGTACTGTTTCACAATTTGAGTTCACAGATTCAAAAATCTGTACAGTACATTGCACACCGCAATGAGCTGTATTTTTCTACCCAGAACGACAACTGCTATGAAATAAAATCTGTGTACTTGAAGGATATTATCAAGAAAGATAATCAGTTAGATCTCACTAGACAGACACCTGACAACGTGAAAGATTCCTTAGCTCAATAGATTAAAAAAAAAAAAAAAAAAAAACTGATGTGGAACTTTGCAAAATATCATTCAACTGTCTTTAAAGGCTGAAGAACTGATCAAATCTGAAGAAAATTCCTGGTTAAACATAGCTGAAAGAACCTCGATCTGAATGCTCTGCACTGTAGGTGAAGATGAACCAAAGAGATATCAAATTACTTTCTCCATTTATGACTCCGGGATGCAGTCAGTCTCTGAGCCCACATTATATAAAACTTTCAACCATCCGTGAAAAGCTAGAAACCATGGATGTAGTGGTCATCAGTCCATATAAATGTCCTCTTATCGTTTAATCTTCAGTAACTTTTCAGCTGGAAAATTATTATAGAAATCATTTCTTCTTTAGGGAACGTACCAGATGCTTCATTATCACAGCCTAGGAGAGGGATGCATGCATTAATAACTTGCTTCCATATTGTAACAATTCATTTTAATTTACTGAACTTGTTAAAACTGGCTTTTCTGCAACTGTCCCAAGAATAATACTCTAATGAATGTTAGAGCACATTCTTTAATCACTGAATCTGGAAGGTTATCATTCTGTCCTTTAGCAGTTACAGCTGTTGCTCAAGACTGGAATCTAGCAAAGCCCAACCTGTTCAAGATATACTGACAATGTTAGGTTGTAGGTGAGTACCATAACATTTACAAAATGACATAATTTACTGCTGGCTTTTACTAGTTTTCACAAGTGTTTATATACAACTCACTGGATATGTGTTTTAGAAGTACACTACAGTACTGTATTTATAAAGTATGCATGCACTGAATGCACGTTTTGTGAAAATATTTAAACAGAATTTTCAAACAACAATGGCATTAGCTGTGATGGCAGTCTAGAGAAATATACTGTATCTTTCAATCAATTAATACAAATCACTGCAAGAAGTTTTGTAAAATATATCTAGTCACACCATTAAAGATGCTCCCATCCTTGGACCTTTCAGTTACCATACAAACTCTTCAGAAATCACAATAATTCAAACAGCTCTTAGATAAGTGAATATTTAGACAGAAACAAGCTTCCTAAATAACACAAAAGACAATTTCCATCTCCGTAACATACCACTATACCACTGAGAAAGTTAATTTAGAAACTTCCTTCATTTCTGGTTACTACCAACCACACACTTCTGAGAATATTTTTACTTTTATATGCCAGAAGCACCCATAAATGATAAGATCAAAAATTTTTAATCAATTTGTATTTTTCATAACTTACAAACCTGAGGTCTTTTGCGTATGGGGAGAATCTCAAAGTGCCTAGCAGGATCCGGTTTAGAAACAGATAGCCTGACCTCTCTTCCCCTTCGCATACGCTGTGATGCATCAGTTATCTCTCAAATCGTCTTCAAGCAAGACGTGCGCTGCCCTATCTAGCATAGAAGCCAGTTTTTTTTACATACATCTTGTTCATTCTTTGCCTTGGCGTTCTGGTTTTTTCATTCTGTTTTTGTTTGTGTGTTTCTGTGATATATTTGTGATTATCAGTGCGTATCTGCATTCGAGATGCAAACCCATGAATCATCTAAGAAGGCCTTGCCTCAGAGGAAATGTCCTGGGGTAGGTAATAACCCTTGTTTTTGTTATCTAGCCTCTCTCTATTCTGATCCTCAATTGACTTGTAGCAGATGCAGAGCACATGATTGCAATGTAAGTAACCACTGTTCAGAGTGTCGTGATTGCCTGATATACACTTGAGCTTGATTAATTAATTGATTAAAAAGTTATATGGCATGAAAACTGTAGAATATAAACCACTACCTCAACTGACCAGTTACTTTTTCAATTTACACTGGAAAAAATCACTTGCAATTTTTGGTTAATAAAGGACATTCTGCAAGAGTACAATTCATTTTATGTTTTGCTCTCAAGGGAAGACAAAGCTTAATTCATCTGAAACTGAGTGAAGGGCAGCCTCTGTGCAAATCAATGGTTGAATTTTATGGAAGAAATTACTTCAGTACATCAAGCACACCTGTCTATACAAGACAAGAACACTTTATATTTACCTAAATATGGAGGCAATAATGTAGAAAGCAGCACTTCAAGAACTGGGATGACACCAAATTAACATGAAAAATTATCAAATCTGATCATTCAGAATGATAAACTGTTTTTGCGAAGTGATAAGTGAATGGTTCAAAAGGATAACTAAATTGCAATATTGATTAAAGATACAACTTGGATGAAGTGAGAAAAGCAAATCTGATTAAGCACAGAGAAAAAATGACGGGGACGGGTGTAACAGTAAAGGAACACAAGTTTTGTTTCTTGTACAGACACATAACACTTGTGAGTGCTGATGGCTTACTGTCATCCTTATTTCCTTTCAGATACCCACACACTTGTCCTTGTTGAGAAAATTAACATTCAGAGCATCAGTTTCCTTTTTTTAACAGCAATCAAAGGAGATTTGTCTAGTCAGTCATCCTGCCACCAATCTTAAACTTTCTCTTCAAAATCACAGGTCTTACTGTTTCCTTTTTTAATGAAACCACTCTAATTATTATTCTCTTATTAAAAGAATGCAGCAAGATGGTGTGTACATAAGCCTACCAATCAAAGATTATTTTTCCTTGATACCACATATCCTGTTTAGAGGATGCAATGGCTTCAATGACTCAACAGAATGGATAAAGTACTATATTTGATAAGTATTTTCATGTGTCAAACAACTGATAACAGAAATTACTGGTATTTCCCATCTAATCAAAAATATATAAAAAGGGATATAGTGCACATTCCTGGGTCGCTACAAAATCATATCAAATCAAGAACAAAAAGTGATCTCTAATAATCTTGTATTCTATTCTCCCTTTACAGAGTAAACAACATGATTTTCAGAATATGAAGAATACTGCAGTTGACTGAACACTTTGATTTGTTTTTTATTCAAGAGTGAATTTTATTTTTTAATAAACCATTTTCATAATTTACCAAGGTATAAAAGCCAGCATGTTGATGGAAGAATTTATTTCTGTTTTGTTACTGAGATAAATACATTAAATATAACATGGCTATTGAAGAGTTTAATTTTCATAATTTCAACAAAAGACCATCATTGAGGACTACACTCCAGTGTGAAATGAACTACAGTATCAGTAAAGTCACCTCTCAAATGAAAAACTACATTTTTTCCTACCAAAGTACACCTACTTGTAGCATACATAATTCAGCAAAACTTTTTTCAAACACTGATGAAAAACTTTGTTTTCTGCAGATTGTATGTGCATGCTACCACACACAAAAATTTTTTAAAGGAACTGTTCTCAATAATGAAGGAGATTAGTATACTTTGTACATGAAAAGTAGAATTCAATGCCAACTAACAGTCTGATACTAATTCACGCCGGAAGTCCGTTTAACAAATGTCTCCAAAGTTTTAGGAAAGTGTCAGGGTGAAATCCACCTCATTCATTTCCAATTTATGAACGTTCCTCATATGGGTTTTCAGGTTGCCTTTCTGAATGGTGCGGAAAGAGCAGAAGCTGCAGCTGAATTTCTTTTCTCCAGTGTGTGTGCTGTAATGCTTGACGAAGTTATTCTTGTGATGAAAGATATGTCCACACACAGGACAAGCAACTCCTTGGCCTTGAGGACGAATTGCATGCTGCTGCCAAACCAGTGACCCAACCTAAAACAACAACAAGAGGTACTACCTTTCAGTGTTATTGTTTTCAAAATCATCTTTCACATTCAAGTCAAGATATATCAGCTACCAAAAAACACCCAATACTGTCTTATATTCCTTGTGTTTTTCTACACTTTAAATATTCATGACTGCTTTTATTAAATCATTCGTTTTATTACTGAAACAAGAAATGTGATAGGCAACACTGGGAACTACAACAGTTCCTTATGTAACACAAAACGCCACTTCTCACATAAAGTTTATCATCATACGATGAATCACGCATCTGGTGGAATAACTTGCCTTGATTTGGGTGAATATACTTACGCTCATATATATATGTGATAACTATGAAACAATAGCAGACCCACTTCTATGTGAATGGACTAATCTCATTCCAATTCGGACCATGTACTGATGAAAAATATAACCTCAATATTGCAAAACTTTTTATCTAAGAAACAGGCCTGATCATATTTGTTAACTTCTCCATACACATCAATACTGAAAGGTCATTTCACAAGCAAATCACACTTGAGTTCAGGCAGTCTCTGGTTATCGGTGGGGGTTCTGTTCCAACAATGTGACAAATAAGCGAAAATCTCCGATAACCAAAAATCAACGATTTTCGGGGCTTATCGGCGCTCTGTTAGGTATGTATCGGCACCAATACCTGATTATCAGCAGCGATAAGCAGAAATCGGCGTATATCACCACCGAAAATCACTGATTTTCATCACCAGACAAGCCCCACAAAACTGGATCGCCAATAACCGAGCCCGCCAATAACCAGGGACTGCCTGTACAAATAAAAAAATAACACATTTCAAGCACAAAAAAAATTATCTAAATTTCAGGGAAAAATAAATAATGCATCTATGTTTAAAGAGAAAATTCTCCATCATAGCAATGACAGAGCTGCAAGGCTATCATCCAAGTCCCATAAATTTGGAAGAATAAAGGGAAGGCTATCATCCAAGTCCCATAAATTTGGAAGAATAAAGGGATTTTGACAAAGGAAAAATCTATTTCTGGGGGAAGACCTGTGTCACCCAGTGAAATGGTTCCAATAGCACTCATTTCTATAGGTATAACTATTGTTAAATATACCAGAGAAAAAAGCTATCCATAATGCCGGGGTTACTACCCCCGGATCGCTCACCATAACGGTGTCGGTATGCACTAGGGGTGAGTGGACTCCACTATCACAGGTCTTCGTCCAATAGACCTCAATTTTCACAAAACATGTAGGGCGACAAGCACAAAAACACATTAAACCCTAGTGCAGCTGTGCCGTTTCTCATCTCCTTGGCATAATAGAGTACTGGATGATGATGGTTAAAAAGGTATATCCTTGGTACTTATCCATTCTTGTTCTTACTAACCACAGGTTGCCAACATTTGTTTTTTCCGTTTGCCATGAAAAATCAGTTCATAGCAAGAAGCTCCTAATTATGAATTAAGCCATTTGCAAAGTTATTTTTCATAGAAAAATACACTGTTATATATATATATATATATATATAAAAAATCAAACATTTAAAACTCTGGGAAGAATTTCTATGCTTCTTAAAACAATCTTGAATACTGTGTGTTTTAACTTACCTAAGTTAAGGAAGTAATAACTAGAAAACTGTGCAGACTGCTTAAAGGGCATCAGCTATAATTATCAAGTGAGGGTAAGTTGATCCCAAATAATGAGAAAACTACAACCTGTAACCCCAAAGCTTCAGGGTACAGAAGCAAACCTCCAAGCAAAATATTGGTAGTATTAAATACCGAATAACTGGTGTCATTCATCAAACCATTTCCATCAACAGTAATGCATCTCTCTGCAGCTTAGAAGAAGCCTTCCCACCAAAACAATATCCTTCATTAGTAACATAAAAAGATCTTTGACTCTTTAACCCACTGACTGTGAAATTTACAAGGGCAGTCGTTCTGTCTTGCATATTGTAGATCACCTTGCCTTCAATCTGAGCCTAGAATACCTAAACACAAGCAACAAAAATACCAAAGATGGATGCTTATGCCTTTTAATGATTTGACGATATCAGCTGGTGCAGTAATTACTCAACTAACCAAAAAAACCAAACTTCCAGGACTGCCCTGAGGAGTTCTTTCTTTAATAAAGGTTTGAGTTTTTAGCTGAAAACAGATGTAGTTGGACATAGCGGAAGGACAGGGCAGAAGAACATATGTTGGGTAAAAGGCAAACCAATTATATCTTGGGGCAGGGGGGAACGCTGCTAAACCCTTTTCCTTTGATCTACGGTGTACCATGCAAGGAACACTGTAGGAAGTAGATCCCTCTAAAAGACTTATGAACAACAGTGAGGATATCCAAAGAAACTTTAACCAACAAATATTCAGGGTATGTCCATTCTTGATTAAGCTACTTTTGAGCTCTCGCAATCAGTAAAAATCATCAGGACACCACTGAAAACGTCTTCTTGAAACACTCATAAACATCTACAGGTAACATTGAAATAAAGATGTTCAAGGCAAAAAATGGTAGGAAAAAACTGACTATGCGGAATACGACATCCACACACGCTGGTAAATCAAGAATATTTTTCAGATAAAAGATGAGCTTTCAATCAATAGATGCACACATGATCACACAGGAGCTCATGCTGCCATCTACACCTGTAAGCCTTAGAACAATACAGTGGCCTAATGTTTTGAAAGAAAAAACAAGAGGTTTTATACACAACCTCAATTATTTTCTCCAGTAAACTTCCTCATTCACTCATGATGCAGCACTCATAAAAAGCCATAAACAGGCGAGCTATGAAGCGCGTGAAAAATCAGGGTTTGTAACAAGTTATAACCTCTGAACAGTGGTCCATGAAACAGTGATTTAGTGACGGAAACCAAGCAGAATGTTTCCTTCGAGAGCAAGTTGCACAGATGGGTTGTGTGCATGGGCCTGGACCAGAAATGAAGGAAAGAGGCTGAAGACTGCCTTATTTTATATATAATTTTTGCAATTGACAAGACAATAACCACCCTATTACTGCTTTTTTTCAAGATTTACAGTAGTGTATACTTTTACGTCAATGTGACTTTCTAATTCACTTAATTTCCACAATGATATGACAATGTCAGTGTCTCTAACCACAGTCTTATTCATATATACAGTAAACCCCCAACCCCCTAGATTCACGGGGGATGCGTACCACTATCCCCCCAAAATAGCTCAAATTCACAAAAACTTAAAACCCCTCTAAAAATGCTTATAACTGCCCATTTTGATAGCTTAAACCAAGAAAAACCCTGTAAAAATGCTTATGCCTGAGTATTTTAATTGTTTTATCACAAAAAGTGCATTTATTCATGAAAATTATATGAAAATACAGTAATTAGTGAATATTTCTCAGTGAAAAATACCATGAATGGGCAAATTTTCATGAATGATGGCTAGATATGTTCCACAGAGAAACCCACGAATGCATGAGTCCATGAACCATGAGAACGCGAATACGGGGGTTTACTGTAACTGCCTATTTTCATAGTTCAAAACACCAAAAAACCTCTAGAAATGCTTATATCTGAAAATTTTAATAGTTTTATCACAAAAAGTGCATTTAGTCATGAAAACTATATGAAAATACAGTAATCTGTGAGTATTTCCCTATGAAAAATTCTGCAAATAGGAAAATTTTCGGCAAATAATGTGTACTGTATACACATTCCACAGAAAATCCCGCGAGTTGCTGAGTCCGCGAATTATGAGAATGCAAATCCGGGAGTTTACTGTATCAATGCTATTTCTCAAAACTTTCTACTCAATATTTATTGCCTTTTCTATACCCTCCTCTTAACGACCAACCCTTATCCATAAACAGCAACAAATCAAGAATCACCCACACCAGTCACTCAGATGAGCACAAACAATATTAGAAGGGGTAATAAATTTGAGCAATTATTCATCAAAATTACCTGAATTCCAAATTAATGTACTGTACAGTATATATTTAATGAAATGCTAGAGAAACAGAATACTGTACAGTAGAATATGGATGAAGTTCTAAAACTGAATACAGTGCTAGTTTCACTGAAACCTGATAAAATGTCAAAAAACTTCATACCTAAAACTAATGAACTAAGAAATCTATATGTAACAGTTAAATATCAACCTTTGTAATGTGCTGTTTATACCTCAGTTTTTATATCTTGCTATGTGAATTTCCATTAAGTTTTAAGAATACTTCACAAATACAAATAACTTACTTTTTCCTCATTAAGAAAAAATTTGACCAATTAAATTCTTTTAGATAATTTATTAGAAAACAAAGTCTGAAAATATGTATTTATTCTTTGAACTACTACCTCTCTATAAAGACAGCTGAATTCCCATGTTGGCATGGGGAATTTATTTAACATAACAAAGAGGTAAGTTTGCTCTAAAAGAAAAAGGTTTCAAACAATGAATACCATAGGCCTAGTCTATTGTGTATAAAAATGTATAAACGTTTGAGGAAATTAGCTGAAAAATTATGTAAATGAGCTCATTTTTGGTGCTGTCATCTTGCACCAATTGGCAAAACAAGATATTTGCCAATTCCAGTCGTATTTTTTTCAGGAAATATTTTTGTAATTTATTGTAACAAAAAGTGTGTTGTACTGACCTAATATGAGTCATGCAATACAGAACTATGACTAAATCTGAAGAAATACTTCATATTCACAGTATCACATATCCTGCCTAGTTGAGAAAAATTTTAAATTTATATTTTTTTTAATTTCAGTTTTTCCTTTACCAGAAAGTTGCCTTAAATCAACACCTACCAAATAAAAGCTAGTTTCCTAAACTGAAAAATCAATTCTTCTTGTTTCAAACCTACCTGTTTTGTTACAATCCTGATAAAAATGTTTTCTCTCAAGTAACCTATCAAAATTTTTTTCAAATATTTTAGGAACACAACAGACTTAAGTCATGTGTAATTTGTTAGGAAAACATGAATGAAAAAAGTTAAATCCTTTGCAAAGGTTACTACATTGTACTACAGTACTGTATACCTTGACTTCTGCTACCTGAGCCATATCTTTGATAATCTATAAAAGTGGTTTGGGACAACAGATCTTGGAATAGTGGATGAATAATAAAAGATTGGTAAGGAGTAAAGTGTATTTCAGTATTGCACATCAACAACTAATGCAATTGTAATCTCATTAAACTAAATATCACAAAGGTAAAGTTAATGTTGAATTGAAATCATAATGTCGAACAAAACATTTAAGAAGCGTCAGGGGGAATGTATTGTGCGTGATGTCGTCTTATGTGGGTTCTCAAATTACTATTCTGTGTGGTTTTATAGAAGCAGTACATGCAAGCATATGGTTTCTCTCCTGTATGAGTATAGTAATGCTTCCGCAGATTAGTCTTGTCCCGAGCCACATAGCCGCACTGATTGCAAATGTTGTGGTTCAACTTCACAGACAACCCTTGAGCTTCCACAACCTCCGAGCCCTAAGGAGAAGAGAGAAGGGAAACCTTTACCATATCGAACTAACTTGGCACGTAAAGTGTTATAATTAAACATTTAGCAATCTCATTCCTGCTTACTTTATCAGTCCCTCTGTTGCCTAAAATCAATGCACGGAGAAATATAAAATATGAACAGCAGAAGAAGCAAAAGTCAAGATTCAAAATGAAAAACTTTCAATTTACAAATCTGAGCTCACAAGAAATATAAAAGAAAGCTTACATATCCAATGTGTTATCCAAAGTTCTTCTCCTGTACTTTCCAACCCTTGCTTGACACCTACTTATGAACTTACAGTCACTCTTAAGATGATGTTAGGCCACATTTGAACATTATTTACACCACCTTTCAAAAACATCAGATTGATTGGGAAGGATGTGAAAGATGCCACTTAATTTTTAATTTTCTTGATAATTGTGTCTGCTATATCTTAAAAAATTTCTTGCTACCATCAACATTGTGTAATGAACTTTTATCACACACCACAATTTTTACTTACGAAATATAACTCAAGCACTATTAAGAATGAACACCAATGGACTCTCTTTAACCACAAATCATTTCATATCAAACGGTGTATAATAAACTTCTCAAAATCACTGACAAAATAAAGTTGAAATTGAAATTAATTCCCAGAGAGCTAATAGCACTAAAAATTTACAAACCAAGTTTAAATTTGAAGACTGCATGTTAGGACTTCAGAAAATGCTTCCTCACTTCTTAATATAAGAAATATAAGTCTAATTTAACGAGGTAAATTTGCTGCAAGTAAATTACACAGAGATGTTTAACTGTTACAGATAAACTGGTATCCAGAAGGGATGGTTGCCCTGTATTTTGAAACACACAGAAACTTCACATGGTGCAAAAAATTGCCAGGAATATGCTGGATACCCCAAGAGAGATTCACACAGCTCAATTGCAAATGGTGGTCAAGACATTTTTTCGCATATCTGCAACACAACAAATAGCAAAAGAAAGAAAACAAATCCAGCCTTAAACTTTACCTTTAGAAAATCATTCACAATGAACTGCTACATTTTCCAAATAAGAGATACTGACACTCACCACAATTATTGTATAATGTATACCATGGTTATACAGTACACATAGTGTTAGTTAAGGAATAGATCACAATAATCTTTGTTTACTTTGCACTGGAGAACAATACTACAGTAATTGTTTTACTATGACTTTTGACAACATACTGGTCTGCATGCATTGTGTTATTTGCACATCTGCAGACTGCATTTTATAAAGATTATGCCAGTAGTGTGTTCGTGTTGTGTTCCAATACCGAGGCTACTGTTTCCAGCTATGTTTGATCTTTTGGCTATGCATCAGAGTAGGATCACTGTTTCCTGGCCCAGCCTGCATCTTCTATGACTGACTTGCAGGGGTCAGCACTCTGCAGAGGACAAGTAATGTACACGAGGAGTGGAGGAGAGCTTACGAATATTTCTCTTCATATGACGCTTCTGCTCATTGCACGCCTAACCCCTCACCAAAACTTCAGGGTTGCAAAGTGGATTAGCAGATGGCATGCACCATGACTCCCATAAAAGTTTCTGCTGTCTAGGATGCCTTGCCAACACGAATGAAGTGACTGTAGTTGACCTGGGAACACCTCTGGTGTGAAAAAGCAGTGAAGTAAACAGTTCCACTTCACTAGAATCCACAAATGCAAGGGAAGATGATCAAATCAGTGGCCCTCAATACCTAGTACTTTGTAGGAAGTGGGCATTCCAATAATTAAATCCCAAATCAGGATATCCCAGAATTCTTATATAAAAAGGGAAAAATGCAAAAAAAAAAAAAAAAAAAATTAGAACCTCTATGTGAAAAACTTGGGCTCTACATAAATTTGGCCAAGCAGGGTTCACGTATTTACAGACTATTTGAGACAACAGAGACAGATAACGACCATGAATACCTATAGCCTCCTTTGCTTTCTGTGTTTACTTATTGGAGAAAATCATAGGTAATGTAAAATTCTTTAACCATGAACAAATAAGGTGGGAAAACCATTGCTCAAGTAAAAATCAAACTATGGCCAAATGTTACAAAAAGCTGTTGTTCACAGGATTTAAAAACTCAGAGTGACCTACATTTCAATGCTTTCTGTTCAAAGTACTTGGAATGAGCTGTATTTAATTGTTTCATTTTAAAGTCTACAACTGATTTTCCAAATATGTTGATCCCACAGATTCAAGATGCCACGTCTGTCTGGGGGAACCAGATGTGGCCAGCAGATCTAAGGTTGTCTTAAATGCAATGTGGTCACCCAATTGGCCAAAACAGCATAAATGCACGTCCGAGATCTGAACTTACAATCAGTAAAGTACCGTAACTTTTACGACAGCAAGATTCCAATCTAAATGATAGCAACATCTGTTAAGCAAGTTGCACTTTTAATCTTTCTCTGAAAAACTCCATTCCACAGTTATATCATGTGATACAAAAGGCTTAATAAGAGAACCATATGACTGACAAGGTCACGCAGCAGGGAAACAATCTCAGATGTCTATAGCCTTACGTTGAATTAGCGTCACACAGTAGTCAATAATGGAAGGTTTTCATTGGAAAATCCGACTAATTCAGTGGTGGGGTCAATCTCAATATCCACTATATGGTAAGGAAGGGGCCAGGTTTATCTGCAGACCCAATGAACAGCTCAAGTTCAGAACAAGCTGCACATGTGCTTCCTTACTCCTTCCTACAAGAACCAAGACCAACCAGTCATCCAAACACCTGCAATGAGCCAAGGGAGCCACATTTTTTACGAAGACCTTAGGGGATATACAAAGACTGAAGGACCTGAAACTGGAAAGCACAACATAGTCAAACAAAGGCAAAAAGCTTCTGGAAAAGTGATAAATTAGATCCTTCCGGTCTAATAAGGCAAGGGAGTGCCCTCTACAAATTGATCTATGGACAAACTCCACAGTTTACATCAAAAAATAAAGAAGACAAAGGAACCTATTGACAAAGCTAAGATCTATAACCCACCTTCAACCTCATCTAGAATTCACATAAAGGAAGAGCCAACAGTGGAATCCCAGTTCCTCCAGGTGAACCTACTTGATGGCACTTTTGAAATGGAGGCCATTTAGTCCTATAGTCATCAAGGACATACAATTTCACTGGACAAGATGGAAAGGACTTAAAGACTATCAAGTCAATAACAATGGGATAGGAGCTACGTTCAGAAATGGAAGGCAGTAGCCACTGCAGACCCAAAGGTTTTGCACCAATGGACCCCCAAACCTTCAAAGCCCTTCAAGGCATGCCCTGAAAGGAGGAGTGCTAACATGAAGGGACGAAAGAACCTCATCAACACAGGCAACTTACACTGGTATCAACCCCAACCAAAGCACCAGAAGGACAACACAACACTTAGCACAGGAAATCAAAGCAAAAAAAAAAAGCATTAACAAATGAATGCAAAGGAGAATTTTAAATGAGCACATCACAAAAACAGGAAAAAAGAAATAGCCTAGGTGGGAGGCACAAGGAGCACAAGCTGAGCAAGTGTGGATGATCTTTGCAAGATCTTTCAGCTGGTGTCATTGGAGCCATTTTACACAAAGTAAGGCTACTTTATGATTACTGGGTTTGTAAGAACATATTCTTGTGTCTTGCTAACTGGTAACTGGAGAGGACCTCTTCCATTCTGAAGTAGCTACTTGATTAAATCCTGTACTTTCTGTTATAACCGTTATTATTTTCAGCTTTGCTAAAACATCACTCAAGCACTTTCTTCTAGGTTAAAACTCATTCAAGCACTCTCTTCCAGGTTAAAACTAGAAACATGGCTGACATCCTCAAAAAATAAGTTCCAATACTGTATAAACCTGACAGATTTTATCAGTGGTCTGTATATTGTTCTTGAAAATTTATATACTGTACACACATAGAGAATATACTTCTAAAGTTCTTCTCAACCTCTACAATGCAGAGAAAAAAAAAAACATATCTGAACACCCAATAACAAGTAAACCAAAACCGTTAACTTGTGATGGGAAATGACAGCTATTAAGTATTCCAAGCAGCAGCCATTTCATTTTGTCTTTGAATATTCAAAGTTCCTGGATGAGGATGGCTCACACAGCTTTGATAAGTAGCAACACTCAAAATCCTTGTTATACCCTGCCATATAGATTACTTCCAGTAAAATCTGACTGGAAGTTACATAATTTACAAGCGTAAAACAATTTCACATGCAAAATTATTACACTAACTTCCCTTGTATCTTTATCAATGGGTCCAAGAATGGGGGGGTGAACAACTGTGCAGAACAAGTATGGGAATAAATCCTGCTTAGCCTATAGAATAGATTATCCCCCCAAAACCCCTAGCTAACCTGTCATTCCTAGCCTACCCTATACTAACAAACCCTAAGCCAATAATACCTTTGGAATCACTATCAATATGAAAAATTAAACACTGAAGTTTAAAAATAAGGCAAATAAAACTATATTTCAAATAAAAAAACACCCATAAATTTGTGCCAAGAAAAACCTGCTGCAAATTTGTGTGTAAGTGGTATGTTGTTGTACTTGTGTGTTCTGTCTTCTGATCTTGTATAGGCATGTAACGCTAAAATAAAAAAGAGAAATGAAAGCTTCATTACATTTCATATAAGTAACTTAGGCTCCTGTATGCATGACCTGCTCCTTGGCGTGGGTATGTTCATTTGTTTAAGCTATTACACTGCCTGGCTTACCACAGCACAGTTAGTTAGTTATAAATGATTTCTTTAACCAGACCGAACCACAGCATAGTAGTACATATGTTACCTTTCATCAAGGCTTAAATGTACTGTACTCTTTTTTTTTTTTTTATTAACATCTTAAGGTATACTCTCCCAACTGGCATGTGAAAAAGTACTTATTTATATAATTCTGTGAGAGAGAGAGAGAGAGAGAGAGAGAGAGAGAGAGAGAGAGAGAGAGAGAGAGAGAGAGAGAGAGAGAGAGAGAGAGAAAATTATATTGCATATTTTAATTGCACTCTCCAGCACACACACATTACAAATGATTATAAAAAGAGACAAGGAAAGCAACACAATCAAAACATTTCTCAGAATGATATAATTCAACGTATCCAGTCTACCTATAAATTTGTACTAACTGTCATTAAAGAAGAGGTTTTGAAATGGAAAGACAATTACTTTTAGCTCCATGAGATTTTCTGTAAAATGTCCAGGTATCCAGAATGGAAAATTGTTTTTCATCCGACCTATATATTTCATTCTCTTAATGACCTCAATAAAATATAACAAAACTATATATTACAGTTGTAAACTACTGAGACTTAAGCTTACAAGAATTGGGAAAATTTACCTTTAAATACTTTACATAAAAAAAAAATTGGCAGGCAGAGTTGGGCAGTTTGTTCTTGGGTCCATTATATAACTAGGGAACTTTGTTTTAATATCAAAATCTGCAACAATGTTGGCAGCTACAAAGGCTAATAAATTATTCAGCATTTTATCAACTTTCAAACTCTTATTTCTTCAGCTAAAAAAAATTCAGTAAGAAGATACTTCTTTAAGCACGTGATAAACTTAAGAACATTAAATTTTTCAAATTCCCACCTGCAAAATATTCGACATTTAAATACTTTAAAAGCAACATATCCATTCCCATACTCTGGCTACCAAGCTCAGCTCCGAGGAATGACTGCTAGCTAATTATTCTCTCTCTCTCTCCAGGTGTGAAATAACTTCCTTGTTCCTACATTCCATCCTTTTCACCTCACTCCCGTTTCTTTATACAACTTCATTGTTTAAATTATTTTAGGCTTTTTTTAATTATAAATTATGTACAGTACACGCAAGCAGTGTACAGCACTGACAACCGATACTTCTCTGCGAATGTCCATCAGTAATCTATTTTCTCATTTCAGTTTTAAATTTCTCTATTTCGTAATGTTCTTTTCTTTAGCGTCACCTCACATTTTAGGTATGATTATTCACAGCCAATCTCTTCCTCCCACCGTATGTGCATGATAACTTTCCCTTTTTTTCATTTTGATTTCTTCAAATTTCTTTTTATAATAAAAAAAAAAAGCTTCTTTAAATAATTTTAAGTTAGTTATGCTATAGTACACACATAGGTGCAATTGCCAATGACATGTCAGCGGTCTGGAGTTAGTTGTGTGTGTGTGTGTGTGTGTGTGTGTGTGTGTGTGTGTGTGTGTGTGTGTGTGTGTGTGTGTGTGTGTGTGTGTGTGTGGGGGGTTGCTCCATACTTGTGCAATTATTGCTTTCATTTCTATTGTATTATTTTCTTTGTAATTTTTTTACCATGCCATTTCTTCTCATTAAAAAATTTAAGCTTCCTTCATGCTTCACATGACGTATGGGGGGGGTCACAATTCAATTTCTAAGCGGCTGAGAATTTTTCAGTGGAAAGTGCAGATAAATCATAAATGACCATCAAAGATAATACCATCTGAAGTTAACCACAAATCTTTGTGTCAAATCTATTATATATTTTTACAAAAAGACCCTTATCTCTGACTAATTATATGCAAATATTGTAAATTGAAGCAATTAAAAAATCTGGAGTGTAAAAATGTGACAGAATGAAAACCACACCTTCATGACTAGTTTAATTCAATTGAATAACCATACAATTTGCGAAACATCTGGTATAATACATTTTAACAGAAATCTAAGGATTAAACTAGGATTATAAAACAGACATACCTGCTTATAGTACATCTAGCTTCACAAAGTCATATGCAGACATGCACGCAGACAGACTTATCACTTGCAGAATAGCCATATCAACAGTTCTTCAAAAATTATACATAAAAAACTGTCAAATGCAAATGAACTTACTTATCGTAAAGAAATATAAAAAAAACCTTTCAACTAGAACCCTCACTGCAACCAATGGCTCTTTTGAAGGTGTCAGTCACTCCCCTGGAAATAAATACTGTACCAATTTTTACACTTCTCTCATGTGATTGTGTGTACAAGCTGTCTGACTGAGTGATGAAACAAGAATTAGCTAAACAGTTTACTTATATCCTGCAAATACTGTAGTCTTTTTTTTTTTTTTTTAACATGTTGGTCTGTAATTTCCTTATGTAACAGCTTCTTGTTTATGAATGCTTGATAGAACAATTAGGACCTCCAAAAAAATAACCCAGATGATGATAATGACTGCTGTCACAGCTAACTGCTAGACAACTGTGGTAAGCATAGTATTAAAAAATTATATTCTGACATATCTGAAGCCCCGCTGACGTCACTGAAAAATTATCCTTTACTTTCAAATTACATGATGCTATTTTTTTTGAAATATTAAAATATCAGGTTTGGCTCTATTGAACATAGGAAAACTGTCAATCAGATGCTATTAATATCAATGCTTAAATATGCCGCAAATATGAGTTGTCTACAGCATACCAGTAAGAGAAAATGCAAACAGTGCAGTACAAAGTACTTTAATTTTAATTTTATTCTCTTTACAATGTATTTAAAGTTTGTTTTGTTCTTTTGTATTTACAGAGCATATACACACAATTACACCCTTGGAATTTTCATGAACCTCACAAAAAAATGTTCTACTTATCATCTGTCATCATTAAAACACTAAAAAAATTAATTTCCATATACTATACTTTAACGAGGGAAAAAAAAAGACCCTATCACACACAACCATATTGGCCTGCAGATGGTGCCTGAATTCATAATTCACATCTGCATCACATCCTCTTCATGCACTTCAGACTGATGTGCAGTTCTCTCTCTGTGCAAACGTTTGATGTGGGCCTTCACATTGTTACTCTGATTAGACTGATAAGAACAGTAATTACAACCGTAAGGCTTCTCTCCAGTATGAATCCTTTTATGACGCCGAAGGTTAGCCCTATCCCGAGCTTTGTAACTGCACTGACCACAGAACAGCTGCTTCTGTTGTAATGAATTATCAACCATGCCATACTGATCTGCTGCCTGCCCGACACTGGAGATATTCCAGGAGCCCTATGGAAGAGAAACATGGCAAGCTCATCATTAAGGGCATTAAGTGTCGATAAGAGCGTAACTGAATTTTCAACAAGCGGTTCAATGGCCTTCCATTATATACATAGCAAACACTGTTTTTGTCCTTCATGTTACTGAAGCGTCACATACACTAAACCTTTTGGGTTGACATCGGACTTCCTTTCAACAAACACATCATCTTTATAGGCAATGAGTACAGAAATTCTCAAGATAAACAATTTCTTGAACGTCAACATAAACTAAATAACAGCACACTGTACAAATGTCCTCCATGATTTTAAATGAATCAGTCTACAAACGAAGACCTGCGAAATGTTTCGTCTGGTTCCCGCTGAGTAGGCACTGCTTGTGACTTCTCTGTGGAACGGTGAGGCCGCGAATGGACTCTCCGAATGTGAGTTCGTAAATTGCTGTTTTGAGTTGAACGGTACGGACACCACAAACATACATAAGGCTTTTCTCCTGTATGAATTCGTAAATGCTTCTTCAAATCTTTCCTCTGTCGTGCCAGGTGTCCGCATATAGGACACACATGGGCGTTTTGAAGGGTCTGTGTTACCGCTTGGCTCAGCAACTCTGTTTGGTTAAGCAAGTCCCTCTGAACTGTGGTGCTGCTTCTTCCCCGAGGGCCCTATAAGAAAAAATGGACAGTTCAGTCCTGGGCCACGTCTCAGTTTTCTTATTAAATACTGAATTTGAATAACAAAGACAACAATTGTACAAATAAAAATTGAAAAGTATCCTGTTCCCTACACAAATGAACTACTGTAATCAAAACATGCTGCTGGGTGATAAAAACTTTTAAAAACCTTAAGCAGAAAGTCCCACCACCAACTCTCTTTATATTTCACCTTAAATACAGTATAAAAATAACCAAACTGAAAAAAAAACTCTGAGAATTACAGAATAAGGGTGAAATCGTAAACTGACACCAAAGGAAAGGTTAGTACATACAAGAACAGTACTGTAAATTTTGAATGAAGTTTAGAAATCACTGAAAATAAAACTCTAAGATCAACTAAATGGGACAAATAGAAAAGCCGACATCCAAGTGCTCCTTTTACAACGAATATGCATCCAAAGCATGCTCAGTGTATGTCCTCTTTGTAACCCAAGCCATCTATGAACAAGCCCTAAAACCGTACACATTATCCATCACAGAATATCTATAATAAACCATGCACTAAATTTCCACATCAATACCCTCTGGTAGTACTTGGTTACGAAGTCGTGAGGTTTTAAACGAAAGGACACAAACAAATCTCCTTAAATACACATTAAAACAAACTTTTGAAAAATCCAATTTCAAACAAAATACAAACTATAATGGGTCAAAAGAGATTTAATGGATAGCTACGACTCCTAACACATTAGCCACTGAATCTGAAATGCGTAACAATATGGCAAGGGTCCTGAAATCATCAGTGCTCCTATGAATTCCATATGCTTTGGCACAAAGTTTTTTATTTTCCTGTTTAACATTAAGGCTGCTTCTATCATGAATTTAATACCTTTCTCCACTTCCCTTACCAACCTTAGAAACAACTTGGAATTCCCTTACCAACCTTAGAAACAACTTGGAATAAGAATAGTCCCTCTATAAAAAATAAAAAAGGATTTTGACAACGGAAAAATCTATTTCTGGGCTCGACCTGTGTCACCCAGTGAAATGGTTCCAATAGCACACATTTCTAGGTATAAATATTGCTAAATATACCAGAGAAAAAGCTATCCATAATGCCAGGGTTACTACCCCTGGATCGATCACCACAATGGTGTCGGTATGCACTAAGGGGCGAGTGGTAGCCACTATCACAGATGCTTCGCCCAACAGATTTCTCCATTCTCAAAGCCTTCACATCCCAATAAGAATAGTCCCTCTATAAAAAAAAAATCAAGTTCTTCACATCCCAAACTATAATTTAGGTGGTTAATTTGCAGATATCATCCTTAGTTTAACTTGAACACTAATTCTCACTATAAACTTGCATATCTGACCCACTACCTTCTTCTTCATATGACCTTAATCCCATATTCCTATGGATTAAGTGGCTCAGGTCTTCCTTCTTTACAGAATTCTATCTAGGGCATTTGCATATTCTATGCCTAGTGATTTCATCTCTCTACGTCACGCCACCTAAAATCCCTGCGAACCATATGAACTACACCACCTCAACCTACTTTCCCTGGCTTTATCTGTTGTTTGACATACACCCACCCTCATTCTTATTTGCTCGCTTTCAATTCTTTCCAGTAATGACGCTCCAAGGATCCATCTCAACATCCTTAACTCTGTCCTTTCCAAGGTTCCCCCCTCTTTTTTGCATACTGCCCACGTCTATGTATCGTACAGCAGCACTGGTCTGATCACTGTTTTGCAGAATTTAATTTTTAGCCTCAAATTATTCTTCTTGTCAGGAAATCACCCCTCACACCTGTCTCTATTTAGTCAGGCTACTTTAATTCTCTGCCATACATCCCTCTCGCCTCCATCCTCATCAGTCATGACAGAACCCAAGTACTTGAAATCTTGCTTTAGTTCCTCACCAGCTCTTGATGTTAGTTCCTTCTTCCCTTCCACGGCTTAGAAGTACTTGAGTTTTGGAAGCACAAGGTCCTACTCTTTCTATGCCCTCCTGCCATGCTCTGTACCTCCCGTCCACTTTTCGTTCTGTTTCTGCTTTAAAACCAGGTCATCTGCAAAACAGCAGATCTTGGAACATGTTTCCTATCACGTTTACTCAGAACATTTCATTACGACTACTAAGAGGAATGGGCTTCGAGCTGATCTTTGATGCAATCCAATCTTAACATCAACGGCATCTGTCTTCCTGTATTTTGTCCTTGCTACTGTTCTTGCTACCTTATATATTCCCTTTTCCATACTATAAGCCTCTCAGAACTCCTTTCTTTCTCAAACCCCTGTAAACCACTTCCCTGGGTGCTCTGTCAAAAGCCTTTCCCAAACCTACAAAACACAGTATAGCTTCCTACTACTCTCCGAAAAATTTTTCCCGTGCCTGTCTTGCAATTTAAACAGCATCTACTGTGCTTTTCCCAAGCACAAATCCAAACTGCATTTTGTGGATCTCAACAATTTTGCACACAGTTTATTACTTTTCCCTCTTTCCACTGTGTTCCATAAGCTTTAATCCCCTACAATTTCTGCATTCCATTACATCTGACCCACTGGAGAGAGAGAGAGAGAGAGAGAGAGAGAGAGAGAGAGAGAGAGAGAGAGAGAGAGAGAGAGAGAGAGAGAGAGAGAGAGAGAGAGAGAGAGAGAGAGAGAGAGAGAGAGAGAGAGAGAGAGAGAGAGAGAGAGAGAGAGAGAGAGAGAGAGAGAGAGAGAGAGAGAGAGAGAGAGAGAGAGAATTCCATATCCATACAGTAAAGGGAAAGGAATCTCTCGCTAATTTTTTGTAAGAGTGTAAACCCCAATGTGTATATGAATCAAGGTATGTGTCAATGGTATATAACTCAATGATTCACAATAAGCATGAGAGGAAAGTATATGTGGGTAAGTAATCCCTTTATTACCCTTGTACTATGATAAAACAATGAATGTGATGTATTTGTCTTTCCTGTAAGCTACCAGTCACTCAAATCACTAAAACATTTCACAGATGTTGTTCTGAAACTGTTGTCAAGCCATGCAAGATAAACAAAAAAAATGAGGTTCCTTTCCTTCGGCTCTCACCATCACAAGTACTGCCCCGTACACAGACACCATTCATGCTTCGCAAACTTGGTACCAATTGTATCCACACTGGTAGAGCTGACTCTTGCACATTCACTCCTTATGTTAACTCCGATTGTTTAGCCTATGAAAAAGATGGCTATAGTAACACTTCTAGGAGCTTAAATCTTCTCTTCTAGGTGGTCCTCATGATCTGAGGAAGATTCTTGCAATATGCTGTTTAAGATGTCTTAAAGTCTAACACTGTAATGTTGTAGTCAACAGCCTAGTTTCAGAAAAATGTTTGTAAATCTTGCCTGTATGATTGTTCTACTTCATAGGGATGCTATGGTCAGTCCTGGTTACAGTCCTCAGCCACAGATTATTGCCTGATGATGAGACGGGGAGAAAACTGCTGCTTGATCTCAGGTTCAAGACCTTTTATCCGATGCCAGATCAAAAACATAAGGAAAATGGTGTCAGATGGTGGTGCTTCTTCCTCTCAATGAATCAAAATATTGACTAAGGCTGCCCATGCATACGAAGAAGGAATGAAAATATCTTGGCTGCTGTCTCCAATGAACACAACAGCCATGATTATTCCCCTTAAAAAGGTTTTAAGAAAACATTGGATTTCACCTACAGTCAGTCATGGACAATGGACAACTGAACATCTATTCAAAATGGACTGCCTGATTTATGGTTCTCTGGGTGTTGTAACACCAGAGGTCACTGACTCTGGTGTTTGTTAAAAGCAACTAAATCAGCTGTACTAACAACAACAAAATAAAAATTCAAGATATACCTTCAACAGATGACCAGCCTCTGAAATAAATCTAACACCACCAATGGTACTATATGCAAAATCCTCTCAAAGAAGGTTGGCAAGGACATATCTGACGTCCTCACCACTAGCCTTAGGAAAGGCACTGAATTCTAAAATCACCTAGACTATGGCATTCAGCCAAAAAATGCAGCACAGTTAAAGGGCTCCAATATCCACTTCCTATCATGCATGTGTATGTAAAACAGAGTGCCCTATTTGTAATTTTCTTGACACCATCTCCGTTCTTACGGGTGCACAGTACTTTCATACTTCCAAGACACTAACACTTGTCACCTCCAATTTATTTTTGAATGAAGACTTCCAACAATATGTACTACGTACTGTACTGATATATGCTAGATTACAAACTAACTTCAAGGTATCAGGCCAGAAAACACTGCGCATTTAAGGATACAGGCAGTCCCCAGTTATCGGCGTGGGTTGGGTTCTGACGGAGTGGTGATAACTGAATATCGCCGAAAACCAAAAATTGGTGATTTTTGGTGCTTATCAGCACCGAAAAGCACAGATTTCCAGTTATCGGCACCTCTGTTAGGTATCTATCAGCGCCGATAAGCGGAAATCGACAATTTTTGGCACTGAAAATTGCCATTTTTTGTCACTAGACAAGCCCCATAAAACCAGATCGCCGATAACCAAGCCCGGCGATAACCGGGGACTGCCTGTACCTCCTTGGAAGTACTGTACTTCAGTTGCTATTCGCTTTGCTAACTATGCTGCTTCACTTTCATGCACACCTACTTGCACTGGAACCCCACAAAATTTGCTTTGTATTCCTGAACATTAAACAATGTACAGAAACCAACAATTTCCATTCAGTAAAATGATTTCTGCATTATAAAAATTAGAAAAACTACCCTTCTTAACAGTGGCTGTTTTATCAATAGGTGCTAAACTCCAAATAATTCTGCAGGAACAAAAGAGGTGGTACAGCAAGGTACTGAACAGACACTACTCTACATACAACTGAGTTCTGTTCCAAATGGACATTCGTACACGTCTTGAATTGTTCGTAAGTTGGTCTTCATGCATATTCAAGTACAGAAAGATATAATCAATACAGTACTGTACGTTTTTTCATCCTAAAACGCAACACAGTACAGTACTGTACAATGAACATACAGTACTGCATTTCATAGAGTGCAATACTTTATTAATATGAATGATAAATAAAACCTAAATAAATTGTGATGGTAATACAGTTGTTTCTTACTGAACACAATTTTAATTTATGATCACATTTGTTCGTATCTCTGAATGTTCGTAACGTGAATGATCGTTGGTAGGGTAGTGCCTGTACGTCTTTGCAACGAAACTCTTCACTACATAATCCACATTAAACACCAAAAACGGATTTACATCTGTATAGCTAAATTCAGCATGTTCTATAAAAACTGAATGACAACCTCTTCAACCAGATTCTTTGTACTGTAATACCAATCAAGTACCTAAAAATGACACTTCTGTGAGTTGCCACATTGGGTTTCTGTTTCTACTTGAACATGATGGATGGACTGTGAAAAACAGGAAATTTACCCCAGGGAAAAAGCCTATCTGGATACTTTCATATCTTTCCACTAGCACCACTGGTCAAAACCTAGACATCAAAAGTTGCACCTACACTTTCTCTGGATTCCAAGCGTACAAACTGGAAACCTGACTCATACATTAGTCATACTGTGAAGCACATGACGGGATCTGATATCAATGGTCCTCCAGCAGAACAAAAGAAGACAAAATGAGTTCAGCGACTGATGAGTAACATCAAAGGCAAGGCTCCTTCAATAGGTGATGGTCAGTCAATGTTTCACCTGCTGAGACAAGATCTCTATAACCTAACCCTTGGCAACAAAGACCCACCAGTGGCAACAACCATGAATATGAAACTGACACGGCCATTTGCTCTCACACTCGAGACATCCAAAATAAATTCTATTATCAAGACAGGCCACAGTTTGAGAATGAAACCTACAAGACTCTCTCTCCATGGCAGCATAATCTCTGGAGATGGGTAGGAAACTAAATTTCTCATTGCACTTGGCCATACAGAAAAGTCCACAGCAATAATTACTATTTTTAGCACACCCCTACTATAGACACTAGTTAAGATCTCCATAAATCCTTGAAACTTATGAGATTTCATTACTCTTCCTCCATTACACAGAAAGGACCCCCCTCATACAGGAATTCATAACAAGGACATGTAATGCTTTATAAATCCTTAACCTTTAAGTCTCAGCCAGTAACTAACAGTTTTCACCATCTTTAAACTGTATGGGGTCCTTGAGAATGCCATGGACCTGACAAAAAATATGATATAAGTAATCTTTTGCTATGTGAAGTCTTCCAAAAACATTTACATGTCAGTAACTCCATGTCTGGAATTCAGCTAACCTATGAAAAGAAAATACAGGCAGTCCCCGGTTATCGGTGGGGGTTCCGTTCCGACACTGTGACAAAGCGAAAATCACTGATAACTGAAAATTGGCGATTTTCGGCATTGATAACCAAGTATCGGCGCCAAAACCAGATCATCGGTGCTGACAGGCAAAAGTCAGTGATTTTCAGCGCTGAAAATCACCGAAAATTGCCAATCTTTGTCGCTAGACAAGCGCCATAAAACCAGATAGCTGACAAACTGATAACCAAGCCTGCCGATAACCGAGGACTGCCTGTAACTGAAACTGTACAAATGTTCAGATGCATAAATTATAAATAAAAGCTTCTGTCCAAAAAAAAGAAAAAAAAAAAAAAAAATCTATTCACCACCCAGGATTCAAAAGGATGACTGTTTCTGTTACCGTAAGTTGTAACAGCTACAGACATCCCAGAGTTTTAAGACAAAAAGTAAATAGGTTAACAGTGCTATGTCAAGGATACACATTGATTAAAACAATAATATAAACTACAGTATTACAAAGTGCTTATACTGCAGATACATAACATCACCATGCAACCAATATGGAGGAAGGAGGAGAAATGAAACCCAATACTAAAGGAGAAAGAAAAGACAAAAGATAATATAAATTTATTAAAGCCACTGACAATAATACAAACAGATATTACACTATGCTAGCCTTCTGGTTATCACAATATATGCAGTCTTGAAAATTGCTATAAAAATAAATTTGGGTATGAACAAACTTCAAACCAGCCCCAGAGATGAAAATAAGATCAACCTCAGCTTCCAGGATAAATATGAAAAGTTGTACACAACTTTTCTTAAGAGTGAAACAAACAGTTAAAAGAAATAAACAGCATATATACTGTACAATACTATAATCCCAAAGCTGTATGAACAGACTTTGCCAGACTCTAGCCTGCGTAGAAACAGCAATTACTTAACATTAAATGTGCCAAACATGTACAGGCAGTCGCCGGTTATCAGCAGGGTTCCGTTTCTGAGTGTGATGATAACCGAAAATCGCTGCTAACCGAAAATCGCCACTTTTTGGGGCTAATCAGCACCGGAAAGCGGCGATTTTCGGTTATCGGCGCCTCTGTTAGGTATGTATCAGCGCCAATACCCAATTATCGGTGCCGGCAAGCAAAAATCGGTGATTTTCGGCACCAAATATCGCCGATTTTCGTCGCTAGACAAGCGCCATAAAACCGGATCGCCGTTAACCAAGCCCGCCGTTAACTAGGGACTGCCTGTACTGTATTGTGTACCGCATAATCATTCATAATAATAATAATTTACCTCAATTTATGATAATGCAATGCAATATTGTACAATAAACTATAAAACCTGAACATTAAATTGTCATTTACTGTACAATACTACACAATTGAACAATACTCCACTCCCCCTCAATTGGAGGCTGACCGTAAAAATTTTGTCCAAAAACTAACAATTACGTACAAGCAATGCTTAGCAGCCAGTTTGAGGCCCACAAATAAAAAAAAAAAAATCTCTGTACTGTATTAAAAGAAGTTCTGATTATGTATCGTAATATTTTTTAATATATGATACCTGTACTACAATACTGTAATGCTAAATAAGATTTAATTATACTGTATCTTAATTATACAGGAGAAAAAGATTTTGATTTCATTTAACACCTATGCAGTATTTTTTCTGGAACTTTGACAAGCACTTTAATGAACTTTACACTTGCTTAAGATGGTTAATATAATATCCGATTTCAACGCAATGATGAGAACATGCTATACTAAAAAAGCTTGAAAAGTTATGGAGAGTGAAGCTAAGTTTGTTGGTTATGGTTCATCGCAGATTTCTCGGAAGTTAATGGTTAACTTGTTATAGCAACTCATAACAGTAATCATAAATACTCTTCAACTATGCAGAATGCATCTAGACATACACAGACATACAAAGTAAAAATTTTCAAAAAAGATCCCATTAAACATGACCAGCCTACTCCCAAGACCATGACGGGACTCTTCTCATTCTGCTGTGCACCTGCATTGAACAGGATGTACTGCCATCCTCCATACCACCTCCCATCATCGTCAGGGCTTCATGCCAAGAAGTAGCCCTTTCCCTGCCTCCACACCTATCGTCTACTCTCCAGAGGAGATTGTACTGCCTCCAAGGAGGTCTCCCTCCCCCGAGATCTCCTGCTGTCTTGCCTCATAACGTTGCCTCTCACACTTCTTCAACATCTTTGTTTGTCTTACAGCATTCACATCTTTCTACCTCTGAATACTTCATCAATCCTAGGAACCTGATACAGGCAGTCCCCGGTTATCGGCGATCCGGTTTTACGGCGCTTGTCTAGCAATGACGTTAACTGGATTTTCGACACCGATTCCCGGTTATCATCACTGATAACTGGTTACCGGCGCTGGTCACCGGTTATTGGCGCCAATAACCGATTATCGGCGCCGATAACCAGGAATCAGTCCTATTATCGCCGATTTTCAGTTAGTGGCGATTTTCAGTTATCGTCACGCTGTCAGGAACGGAACCCCGCCAATAACCGGGGACTGGCTGTACAGTACTTTCCGATGCTGGTGTGTGGCTGTCTGCTTTTTGGCTTATGCTAATGTGCCCATGCAAATGAAAGCCTCTGTACCAAGACACTCCTGGTTCTTCAATTGCTCCTGTGTATTTGGCCATCCCTGCCAAAGCGTCTGATCCTGTGCCCTTGAGTGCCACAGCATTCTTGACCTCTTCATTTGTATCCCAAACTGCTGTATCTTGCTCATACTTATCCAGCACCTATGACTCTTAACCTCAGCCCTTTCTCACACCTGGGGTGCTTTATTCACTTTGGTTTCTCTGACTGCCTCACCTCCCAAGACTGCTCTTGGACGAGCACTGACTATCACATCTGGCTTGGTTCTTGCCTTGCCTTTGTAACCCACCTGGCTATGGTCTGCCTAACCTTTAGTACTCTGCCAGCGGAGTCTTCTCTAGTGCCTCCTCCAGTCTCAGTGACTGCCTCTCATACATTCATTTCCGGCCAAATAGATACTAGTGCTCAGTAGACCATCGCAAGCATGTCTTGTATGTCAGCTACAGGAACTATGTCTAATCTAAACACAAAGGACACAAATATGGATCATGGTACAAGGCAGACAAGAACAAACTGCAAAGAGGTACTTGGCAAATAAGCCGAGGCATGTTGAAAATGACACCTGAGGTAAACAGTATACACAAACACTACAAACAGGACAGTATACCATAAAATATCACAAACAAAAAACTCTAATTGAGCATTCAACATGAATAAAAGTGTACAGGGCAAATAACATAATAATCAAAATCATAAAATAGACTAAAGAATTTCAATGGCGAAAATCCCCTTAAGTAGAAAACTGGGATGGAGAACATTACTTCTAGTAAGACAACAGAAAGGCATCCAGGATGACAACCCAACTCTAAAGACACAACTTGAAACAAGGAATATAAGTAAACAACATCATGTAGAGTAAAGGGGAATCAAATGGTAGGGCTGAAAATGAGGTGAATGCCTGATTAGTAAACACTCCAACTGACAATGTGGTCCTATAAACAAGACCCAGACTCTATGAAGTCTTACAAAAAGTGAAGATAGCATCAGTAAGAACAACATTATTATTATTATATTATTAATAAAAAATAGTTTAATCAGACCACTGATTTGATTAACAGCTCTCCCAGGGCTGGCCAGTAAGAAGAACAGATGTATATTGTGAATCTTAAGTATTTTGACTGATATGAGTCCAATGAGACTGGGCTCTCCTCATGACAGAAATAAAGCATTACGACTAATGAGGTTGCATAAAACAATTACTATTCTAGCATATGGAGTCTGATAAAAACTTACCAGCAAGTTTCACTCCCTGTCCCTTAACCTTTTGTCTAGAATAATTTTTCCAAGCATCAACGCAACAGAAGAGGTCTAAACATCTTAGAATACGAGCCACAAAGCAAGAACACCTGGCCTCACAACCAAACAAAGAAAATTTGACACCTGTTTTCCCACTAACTTAAACTTATTCTTGTACTCCTTTTACAGTAATTTTATTTGTTCCTTACTCTCTGCAGATAACCATCTGTGTTCACATCAAACCATGAGGGGTGATAAATATATGACAACAGCAGTGTATATCTTGCCAAGTCCTTTGGAATGTAATTATACCATCTACTTACTGATGAAATGCTAAAAGAAAAATCAAGATGACTACATAAAAACTGAATGTTGTTGAAACAGCAATCAATTTTCGATTACCATGATTGGTCAACATAATACCCATAAAATGTCCTTTCAAGAAATATTCCATCAGCAAGTTGTCCATACATTTGGAAAGTCATGTTACTACATGCATAGTTTTGTTGCTGTCTCAAATTGGTGGTTATTCAATTCAATTGATTGGTTCCAATCTCTGCCTTATTCTTTGGTCCCTTTTCTTTTAAACAGGCATCCTATTCTGTGGAATATTACAGAGCTTTATGGCCTTTCAGCTCCTTCAATGAGGATTTATGAATAGAGCAACAATAATAAGAGTAAGGCAATACCCGTAGTGCGCATTTTCATACAGAGTACAGAACACAATTTGCAGCAATTTGTTGCAACGGTGCTACCAGAAACACCCTCCCTTCCAAGACTCCTCAACTTTCAAGTTGCCATAATAAGAATTCATACCACTATATTAACATCAAGTCCTGTGGTTCCCAAAATGCTTTGGACCCCCAACTATAAAAAAAAATTTTTTAAGCATATATGTATACCATTCAACACATCTCTCCAATGCAGACCTTTTCTCCACTAATTTTTACTTCTTAAAAGTTAATATTAGCTAACAATAATTTAAAAATAATCACACACATCTTTAATCTGCTCTCGGTGTTAACACTTTCACAACTTCTACTGAAGCTTTCTTCAGAGATTTTCACTAAAAATTTCTGGATGCAGGAACAGACTTCATTATAACCAAACTTACACATGTTGGTCAAATTGAAAGAGACAATACCTTTGGCTTAAAGCAAGGTAACCCAAAAGCCAACGAATAACTTAGTGCAGTAATAGCTTTCTAATGCCTCACAGTGTGGATAAATATTCACTAAGCATTTTTAATGGACTTTTTTTTTTTCATGGTTAACAGTATTCCTCTGAATGCAAAAGTTACAAGTTTGGTTTTCTCAAAATGATTCAATTTGTGGTGGGCTGCATTTTATAAAGGGGGGAGGGGATGTTTGCTACGTCAGCACTGCTGCCATACAAGTTTTGCAATTAAACCAACCAGCGAACTACTCTGTCCTTTGCATAGGTAGATTATTTTAAAAAACGACTCCTTCAGGGGGTTACATCCTTGGGCAAATGGCTCCTGTAAAGTTAATGCTGCCATCATGTAATTACAGGCAGTCCCCGGTTATCGGCGGCCTTGGTTATCAGTGACCTGGTTTTACGGCACTTGTCTAGCGACGACGATAACTGGATTTTTGGTGCCGATATGCACAGATCTCCGGTTATTGGCACCAATCCCTAGTTATCAGCGCAAATCTGTTATCGGTGCTGATCCCCACTTAACAGTGGTGCTGAAAACCGGGTATCGGCGCCAATATCCAGGCATCAGCACTGTTATCACCAATTTTCGGTTATCGTCACGCCATCGGGAACGGATCCCCCGCCGATAACCGGGGACTGCCTTAAAACATTTGAAAAACATTTCCGATACTAGTAAAAATAAAAAATTTTCAAAACCTTTTAAGTTGATAAATACTCCAGATTAACTTTGACAAACCTTCTTCCACTGCTAAAACTAAAATAAAAAAAACACAGCAGAAAGCTTTTGATTTCCTTTTATAATTTCTAAAGGTTTCCTTATTCATGGATGGGTTCCACCTTCCTGCGAACTTTAAATCTTCCAAAATGGATAATGCCATAAATGTCTTCGTAGTACTTCCTAGAAAAGCTAGTTTCTTGGAACACAATCAAACCCCACTAAATGAATTATGGAGGATAATATTTTTACTTAAAAACATCTAGCATAAAATCACTCAACTCATACATTTTTTAAGAGTGCATAATTAAAAATTACAATATTCACAAGTAATACAACCTTCAGTGATCAAATAAACAAATTCTGCGTGTGTGTGTGTGTTTTTAAGAAAACAGCTGAAATCAACAACAGCATTGTTCTGCTAGTTAAAAGTTGCATATCCACAAAAAAAAAAAAAAGTGTGTCCACATTTACACAAATCAACATAACCAAAATGTAGTTTTGAGTCTAGATTTTTCCAGTTAAGGTCTTTTCATGTTATGATGACAAAAAGACAAAAATGAGCACTTTTCACCTCTACAATCTCACAAAACATAACTGGACTATTTCATGCACTGGAACAGATTTGCCATATATCAAGACTGGCACAGTCCCAATTGTCACCAGGGTGAAATCAACATGACACAGAAATAAACAGAGTCTACCCAAGAGATGTTAATGTTTGCATTTATTCAGGTAGTATTAAATACTGAGTTTTTCTCTATGACCAACATGCTGTTATACAATAATGCGTTATGTACTACAAGGTAATCCTGTTTTCCAAATGCCCCCTGTATTAGCTAAAAGTTAGCACTACAGTTCAGAAACTGGCAGTACAGGCAGTCCCCGGTTATCGGCGGGGTTCCGTTTCCGAGGGTGTGATGATAACCGAAAATCGCCGCTAACCGGGAGGGTTATCGGCACCGAAAAGCGCCGATTTTCGGTTATCGGCGCCTCTGTTAGGCATGTGTCGGCGCCAATACCCAATTATCAGCGCCGATAACCGCAAATCGGCGATTTTCGGCGCCGAAAATTGCTGAGTTTTGTCGCTGGACAAGCCCCATAAAACCGGATCGCTGTTAACCGAGCCCGCCGTTAACCGGGGACTGCCTGTAACTATAACACCAACTACAATGATGACACGCCAATCTTTGCAAATCATTAGCCCTGTCTGAATGTCTGAACATTAACGTAAACTTGTTACCGACATGCTACTCAATGCTGTGACACCAAAATGTTGTAAATATGTAAAATATAAACAAACACAATTTATGCACATTTCTCCAGAGTTTTCATGAAAACCAAGAAATCACCTTTACGTCATATATGAAAAATACACTAGAAGGTTGCAAATCTTCTGTTCTTTGTAACACCACATGAAACTACTGCATTCGACAAGATATACCTCTCAACTTGCCAAGCAATCTGAGGGGTACCAGATCAGACCAAGAAGTCATTCCAAATCTGCTAAGTCACCCAACATTCAAAATGACTGAGAAAGAACCTACACTTCAAGTCCTACAACAAATATTTACTTCAAGAACCCAGTTACTGGTAGCCTAAACATTATAATCTAGTGAAATTCATCTCTTATACTGGTATTGTAACAAAAAAAAAAAAAATGGTGGGAACAGCTTTGATGCATATGAAACCACTATACACATTTCCATGTATCATAATAAAACATCAAGTCTAAATTTACATCCCTCTCCAAAATGTCAAGAGGAACTACTGCAGGCTTTGAATACTTCAGAGTAGGTGTACTACACTAATTGATTTCCTTCATTCTCTTACTTAACATTTACTGGGGTCCTGAGTGTCTTGCTCTTGTTAACTTAGTTCAATTCACATAAAAGAAAAAGCATTTTATTTTTTTAAATTTCACACTGACAACAAATGTATAAAATTACTATATCTCCCTACTTTTCAATAGAAACAATGCATAAAAGATAATACCTGTAGTTGTCATAAGTTTCTACAATACTTACAATATTTCATTCACCAACTAGATAGCAATCTTAAAACAATGATTAAGAATATGAAGTACTTCTTCACTGAATATGCAAAACATCAAAAGGTCACAGAGGGAAGTACAGGGTTCTCTTGTCTAACAAACAGATCCAATTATGCCTAATCAGTTTACTCCACAACATTACCTCACATCAAGATTCACCAAGCCTTGTACTGGTTACAGTAGCACCTAATCTCAGTGACAGCCTTCAACTGCAGTCTCAGTTGGGTTAACTCATTTACCAATCAGCACTGTTGGCTGTTCAAAATGTCTAAATCCAGATAAAAAGAAAGATTGAACTGCCAAGCTACTAGCCAGGAAATCCCAATGCCCAAAGATAAAGTGGTGGGACAGGGATGCCAATTTTTGTTGCAAAATAAAAACCAATACAGGCAGTCCCAGGTTATCGGCAGGGTTCCGTTTCTCAGGGTGTGATGATAACCAAATATCGGCGCTAACCGAAAATCGGCTATTTTCGGAGCCTTTTCAGCGATTTTTCGGTTATCGGTACCTCTGTTAGGTATGTATTGGTGCCAATACCCAATTATCAGCGCCGATAAGTGGAAATCGGCGATTTTCGGAAGGGGAAAATTGCCGATTTTCGCCACTGGACAAGCCCCATAAAACCAGATCGCCATTAACCAGGGACTGCCTGTACTTGACACATCTTAATCTTTGTAGCCTGAATTCAGCAGTTATGAAAATTCATGATGGCTTTTGAAAGAAAACTCTAAACCTGCCCTATACACAGGCTGATGTTATCCAACACCATTTACTATAATGCTCTTTCACCACTTAAGACCCTTAGCTATGAGCCTGCAAGCAGGGAAGAGGGGTGAATTCTCTTAATTAATCAATGGCTTTAACCCAAAAATCTTAATTTTTCATTTACGTTCTTTATATTCCTATGTACAAACCACTGCCTAATGTAAACCCAAGATGCTGGATAAATGAAGTATTATTATTATTATTATTATTATTATTATTATTATTATTATTATTATTATTATTATTACTACTATTATTATTATTATTACTAAAGTAATATTAGCCATACCCATAAGTTTATGTTCTTGGCTTGGTTCACACAGCATACTAACTTAGCAGGATTATGCAAGTGTTCAGATTTTTGTAAAAATTTGACAATAGGAAAGCCTTACGGCTGGCAACAAGTGACTGAAATTTAGGAGACATTCAGATCTGGATCCAGGATTCTTTCTGAGGATACTGCTTTATTCCTCAGGATGAGTGACAGCACATTGTCTTTGGATCACATTTACTGGTATGATTTCATCATGTTGCACATACACAGGGAAGAGGAGATTTTCTGTGGGTGGACTGCTAACCTTAGCAGACATTTGCTCTAAACACTACAGCTGTTACCACTGTGCCAAAGGGAATACCGTCTTATAAAGCTGTGGGATAATGACCATCTGGATTGCAATCAACCTCTAACAGGATGGAAAGCTTTTACAGACTGGCAGCAATCCCATGAAATCCATTACACGTACGAGAAAAAATGATGAATGCCTGTCCAGGCAAAAGAAACTTCATTAATTCTGAGAATCCAGACAACCTTAGGTATGTGCATCATCTCAAAGCAAGAAAAAGCTTTGGAAAACTGAATGAAGTTGTCGTCTCCTTAATGGCAATAAGAATTATTTAATTCTTGTGAGATCAGAGGAGGCATACATATACCTGATGCAGCATTATGAGACAGGCCAAAATCAGACACTGCAAATACAAAAATGCTTTCATGGCGTCTTTTCAAAAGATGCAAAACCAAGCAGGTCTAGATTATTTATTGCCTTTTCTAATCCTTTCTGACAAGATGGTGACAAACTGCATTTTCTTCCAACTGAATTTGGTCATAGTACTATGGCCTTCTTTAAAGGCAGGTTTGTGGGTAAAGCAGTTACCAAAGGGCTAACAAACAGGAATTTGGGGATCCTTGGGCATATCAAATGGTTGTCTAACCATAGGCATAATCCTTCTCTTTTGGTTATTGGGAAGAATGGAGAGGAGGATCTATTTGGGGGCTTGACAATAACATTTCTATATTATCAGGCTATATGTTCACACGACTGGGATTACAACAATTAGAATGAATTTAATCATACAGGAAGTCCCTGGTTATCTGCGGCCTTGGTTATCGGCAATCCGGTTTTACGGCAATTGTCTAGCGACAATAGATTTTTGGTGCCAATATGCACTGATCTCCACTTATCAGCGCCGATCGCCACATATCCAGTTATCGGCGCCCATAAGCAGGGATTTCGGCGCTGTAATCGCCGATTTTCGGTTATCAGCATGCCATCGGAAACAGAACCCCAACCGATAACCGAGGACTGCCTGTATTCATCTCTACAATTCTCTCACAGTCATACTGTCCCTTACTGACAGGAATTTTTCCTTTGCTTCTTTTTGTTTCACCATAACCTTAATTTAGCTTAAAATGACTTTCAACCCTTTCCTCTTCCCCATCTTCTCAAAATATCTCAAGAGGTCTACTTCTGATTGTGCTGTCTCTGTACAAAGCTCTGCCAACATAGTGCTGATCCTATGATAGACACCATTTACTTCAAAATTTTTTTGATACACATGCCACTGTCTTCAAACCAGATCTTGTTACGTTATAGTTCCATCAACAGTTTACAGAGTCTCTACTGTACTTAAGCCTCTGGTTTCAGTACCCATCTAATTGCTTGTCTTGGTATGCCGCCAATATTTTCCTCTAAGACCACAGCTACAGATATACAGCCTTTTCCTTTTCAGAGTGTGCTTTTGTAGTTACCCCATCACAAAGACTGTTTCCATTGCTGATTTCCAAGGTATGAATCCAAACAGATACTTACTGTATCAGCTTCCATCTTCTTTTAAAGTCTTTTTTCCAGCATCTTCTCCTCCAAGAGTTTCATAGATAACGTAATGATTCCTTTATACTGAGCACAGTAGTCCACTCTATTTGCTTTTGTATATTACAGCTGTAACACACTTTTGCACTTTCTTTATCACTTATTATGTTTTCACATAACATAATCCCAAGGTTTTGGAGCTCTTCCATTTTTCATCTCCCCAATGGGCTCTCATAACCTCTTCACAAGTCATCTTTATTGGTCAATCTCTAATATCATCCTTCAGCTTACTGTATTTTCATTCTGCCTTCATACCTTTCCAGAGTGCTGTAATGTATATTTATCTCCTAGTATCTATGCTAGTGCTGGCCAAATTATATAGGATATTACTCTAGCATTAACATAAGTAATTCAAAGACCAACATAAAGAAAAAACAAGGACTTGTCATAGATGACACATAATAACTTCAAGCTACTTGTCTGGCTCATACACAGCAACTTTCCCTTGCAGTTTAAATCTGCATTCTGAGCTAGTACAACATGCTACCCACACAATTCAGAACTAAGCACAACACAGACTCCTTTGGGGACAGTGACTAGCCAGCCAGTCACTGCTCTGCTCAGCAGGACAGTATTTTGAACGTCCAAAGCAAGCCTTCCCTATATCTGTCTGCAATCCTTCTAGGTGTGATATTTTCATCAGGCCTAGTGACTACTAGAAAAAAAGCAACACCACTACGAAGACAAAGCCACAAACTGGAACTGAAATCACTTTTAAAATGTGCTGTCAGCTGCATTTCCAAGATTTCAATGCTGCTTCATGGCTTCAAACAGAAGACTGAGGTAACATGAAATACTGTATGTTTATATGTCAACTATGGTACAGTTTTTATTAAAAAAAACTGCACGGCCAAACTGCAAAGCTAAAAGTCTTAACCCTCTCAGATCTGGCCACTTACAGGTACAGTATAAGGGTGTGTCAACCTTGAAAATACAATAGCAAAGAAGACAGCATAGAATGTGCACAATGCAAATGCAGCTGCAATTATTCAACCTGTGATCGTCTTGATTACCTGACAGTATACAGTATATCAACCATAATTTATTGTACACCAGTAACACTGATTAGTCCAGTTAACACTGCCAATACTGCATTTATAAATGATTCATATTTTTCAGCGTTTGAGTACACAGTATATATTACCTTGTGCTGTATAAAGTGGGTCAATGTGACTGGTATCCTAGGATCTAGTATTGTCTGGACAATTCATATCCAGACTCAGGTAACATGCTACAGAGTCATAGCCAATACCTAAAGTCTTGTAATCTGCTTAAAGTTAAACTGTACAAAGATGTGTTGCTCCAGATGATGGGTACTTTTTCCCATGGACAAGAAAACTAGTCCCCTAACTTGTATCTATCCCAAAACTCCTGGGAACAATAACAAGAAATAAATGTGGTCGAGGATTCCAAAGCAAGGCTGGACATGAGAAGACAAAAGTCTTCCAACTGGGCAATCTGATGCACTGGTGACTTGATGGGTGTAAAAAGACCAACCAAGAGCATGGAGCTCAAGACAGTGTATGCTGTAAAGAGAACGGCAGACCCACACAGGGCGGAGTGAGTGTTCGTGCAGAATCGGTGATAAACTGCTAATAAATAAAATCTAACGAAAAAGAAAAAATACATTCCATACATAGACTACGTCAATCAACAGATATGACAACAGAACAAAGAACATATGAAATGAAAGCAGTACACCTTGAATTTTCTACAGCAGATTCAGCAATTTGACTACGGTAAACACTGCCTTCAAGCAAGGCAAATCTGAAGTAACAAGAACTCAACTTCATGTTCACAGGAAAGAGAAAGGTTTAAATATTTTTTGTCAAACATACTGGAAGAAATGGAAAGAAAAGCCAACATTTACCATCTGGCATGAAAGCGTTTGACTTCAGTATGACAAATGATACCCCCAATCCACAAACAGGACATCTACATAAAGGGGTGATGAATGAAGATACAGGGATGACTGACTCAATAAGTCCAATTTTTTTTAGAAAGATGTAGATTGGTGATGGTTCTAAAGACTTTAGAAAATAAGTCAAGAGCCAAAATAGAGAACAAAGTACTACATGCTGTGCCATGAGCATCAACAGACATAAAAAGGCTGGATAAAAAGCTGCAAGTGATTAAAGAAGAAAAAATTAAGAGCCATCTGTGGGGATTCTGTTCAACACTCTTAAGGCAGACTCAATAAACTGCCTTTGTACACTGACATGTGAAGACTTAAAAACACCAATTGGGATATGAATCATGAAAGACATTTCCTTCATTCCTCTCCTCTTTGATTCTCCCGTTTTCCTACCTTTCACGCTACTCTTCAAGTTTAAATTAGATACTTTAAGATCTCCAGGAGGGAGGATCCTGCTTTTATGTTTTGGCTACCGTAACGAACAAACATGAGCCTGGTAACTAAACAAACTAATAAACTACACCAAAAATCATGATGAAAAGATCCATCCATAAAGAAAACAGGATTGTGAAGATTGAATTATTAAGTCCCTAACACTGTCATCATCCAAGGGAGACCTGTACTTCACCTGCAAAGTAAATGACATTTTCTTTAAAACAGGGTTCTAGGGATAATACCTATTCAGTTAGTGAATGAAATAAGATAATGAAGACCTTCCATAAACAGTTACTTGACATTTCTTAAAAATATCACAACAATTTAGCTATAATGACATTAATACAATTTTAAAAATGATTGGTGAAACCTCAGAGATCTCAAGACAAAGGTAAAGTACTGTATAGTCCTTGTTTCCACACAGCCCCAATGAACAGAAAGATACTCATTTTCATAAAAAAAAAAATTCTCCTTTTCTTCAACTAGTACAGAACATTATAGAGGAATCTTATTACTGTTAATTCCTAATTTATTTTTGGTATAAATCAGTTTTCAAGTTATGTGGTTACTTATCAGGAAGTGTCTCACTTTTACCGATATACATAAATAACTTGAAAAGATGTGCCCCCATCTGTCAGTGTCAATATGGGGTTCAAAAATAATGAATAAAAAAAAAGTGCTAATACAATCACATTTTGGTTGAGTCTAGTTTTATAGGTGAATTTTGGTTAAGAGTAAAAACAATACCCTAGGAATGTACAGATGGGATACTTTTCTTTAACAAGAAATGTCTAAAATATGACAAATTTTTAAAGTAATTTGTATTTTTCCTAACATACAAACCTGAGGTCTTTACATATGGGAGAGTTACTCCCATATGTAAAGACCTCAGGTTTGTAGGAAAAATACAAATTACACTTTAAAAATTAGCATATAACAGTGCAGTCTGTCTGGGGCAAATGACATATTAAGCCTGTCAATTTCTTGTACTTCAACCATGCTTATAGTACAGTACAGTATATTGTAAGTTTCAGAAACTACACACCAGTCCTCTAGATGATCTCTGAATAACCGACACTGGCCAGAATTGTAGTATTTACCTCTTTCCCTAAGGTACTTTGCACTTAAAACATTCATATAAACACAGTCCATTCTTGCCTAATGCAGAATTCATTTGCACTAATTTGAAAACACACGACAGGAGAATAATTCAACAGAAAAGTACCAAGAACTACCATAGTGTAAAATTTTATACCGTTGATGTATTAATGCAGATTTGAAGATGTTTCTAGGGATTAATTTATTCCACATTGTCACCATAATACTATGGAATCATCCATTCTCTGTGATTTTGATACAGATTGCAAAATTAAACATTATTTATTAAAGTATTTTAGGTATGTATGTATACTATTCACCTCATTCTCCACATGTTTGAAGATTTAAATAGGAAACTAAAGGATATCAGCAATTCTTTTTATTGTCTTTAGGGTCTTGTTGGTTAATCCAGTACCTGGGTTAAAACCAGGGATGCTGTTCCTAATCTGGGGAACAACCTCAAATGGAAGACCTTTGTATAAATTACAGGCAGTCCCTGGTTAACGGGGAGGGGGGGGGGGCCTCGGTTAACAGCGATTCAGTTTTATGGGGCTTGTCTAGCGGCGAAAATCTGCAATTTTTGGCTCCGAAAATTGCCGATTTCCACTTATCGGCACCAATAACCCCCGAAAATTGCCGAAAAAGCGCTGAAATCGCCAATTTTCAGATAGTGGCAATTTTCGATTATCATCACATTAGAAACGGAACCCCCGATAACTCGTAAATGGACTTTGTTATCAGTCCCCACTTACCAGCAGCATCAGTTAGACTTCAGTGTTATCGATCGGCTAGCGAGCGATTTATCAGCGCCGATAAACCATTTAGTGGTTTGTTGGCGCCATTATCGCCTAATTTTCGGTTAGCGGCTCTCGGCCGGGAACAGAACCCCCGCCATTAACCGGGGACTGCCTGTACAGTAGTTGGTTGTATTTACAAGTCTTTGTAATCTTGGTTTTTTACTGAATGCCTTAAAGCAAACAGGGTATAAATCTTAACAGATTTTGTCTTTAGTTTTCTATAAAACCTTCAACAGAACACAGTGGGAAAAATTTACAATATGTATGCTGGGGTGACATACAATCCTCTTTTCTGTCAAGAAGATGCAACTCAATAATATTTTCTTCTATCTCTGATTATTTAATATACTGCATCTCATCATCAACGCATCCAACACAGCGTGACCCAAAGGGTCTGTGGAAAATTGCACAACTCAATTCTTTCCTGTGTTATCATCAGGATATCCCAAATCACCTCCAAACTTCTTTCTTATGGTTCCTATCCAAGTAGACCTGGGTCTTCCAATTCTTCTTAGCGGCCACCAGAGCTCAACTGACATCTCACATGAGGAACATGTTAAAACCATCTCCATCTACCTTTCATCATTACTCAACCTGCCCATTGTTTGACTAGCCTTTTTTAGTCTTTTACTATACTTAAACTCAAGAGAACCTGTACTAGATAGATCACTGTTCCAAAATATTCTTAAGATTCAGCTTCAGTAATCCTTTCATTTAATGCAATTTTACCACTTCGCATATACTCTGTCCTCAACACTCCTGCTTTTCTTCAATTTATTTTGAGTCCCATCTCCCTAGATGTGTAATGCATTCTATAATGCAAACTTTGAAAATCTTGTAGTGTTTCACTGCTAAAACAGTCGCATGTGTATAATCTAAGTCTGTCAAGTTTAATTCTTCTCCTCCTTTTTCAACCATGTTTCACTGGAAATCTACAAGAGCAAATGGCAAAAGTGAAATAACATGGCCATGCCTCACGCCACCCTTTATCATCAATTCACTGGACAAGACCCAATCAACATTTTTCCATCTTCACTCAAGGACTTTTAATTCAAATGCTGCTGCACAGTGTCTTAACACATAAACAGTATTTAATCTGTGTAACTCTCGCATTTTCTATAAAAAAAAAGCTTGTTCACCTCTAAACTTTTAATCAATTTATTTCTCCAGCCTAATGACACTAACCATTCTGATCCTTTTCACTACAAATGACTCATGTGCAATCCCTCTAATAGTTGTCAGGTCACCGTTCATTTATATCTCCGCTATGAATTCAAATTCCCTATCAACAGGCTTGCTCCCTGATTAAATATTCTGCATAACACAATTAGTGTATGTGGTGTCATGTAGGCTTCAGTTAAAATCATCTTTGCATCTCCCAAGTTTCCTAACTATTGATTTCACTTTAAAAACTGTGAATCCAACCATAAGCTCTTTCAATTCTTTGTCAGCTTCTGATATATCAGTCAAATTTACCTCCTCTTATCTCCTACTTATGAACTCTTAAAAATGTTCTGTCTTTCTTCTGATGATGTAATCAGTGTCCCATCCCTCCTTTTGACAGGTATTCCCCTCCTCACCTTTCATCCATGGATACTCTCATAATTTTGTGGTCTACCCTAACATCACTGCCACATCCTGAATACATGGCATTATCAACATCATCAGCCTGTTTGTCCAAAGACTTTCTATCAGCTCTTCTTGATCTTCGTTTAACTTTACTATCTACACTTTGCACATTCTACTTTGCATTCTCCATCTCCTCTCTGAAATTGTCTGGAGGTAACTTTTGCTTTTGTCTATTCTCTATTCATAGCTTTATCAGATCCCAAGATTTAAACTGTCTCATTACCCACAAGAAATGCAACTAGGAAACCAAACAGTTTTGAGACAGACGGATGCCGAGATTTCCAGCGAGATTGAAAACTGAGACCAATATGGCAACCCCACCGCATCCGTTTAAACTATATCAAATTCTAGTTTGAAATTTTTATCTCCGAATTTTAAGAGATAAAAACAGTGTTTTGGTAAGTCATTATAATGAAATTCTATTTTCCATAACTAACAACCTTTGGTCTTAACATAAGGGAAAATTCTCTAGCGCCTGCTGGAGTCCAGTTTTTAAAAAATAAAAAAAAAGAGAGAAAGATACAAGGATTTTGGTGGCAACAGGAGCTAGCCAAGATGGAGGAAAGGAGGAAGGTACAGCCGACCTGCCTTAACCCATCTCAGGTACAATGCATCAGTTTCTCTTTGACCGCCTTCATGGCAAGTTGTGCCGTTTCCCTCTCTGCCCAGCAGCAGGTTGCTTTTGTCCACTTCCTGCCTGCTTTATATTCTTTCCAGTGCCACATTTCTAGCATCTGGTATACACTCTTAAAGTTGAACTGTCTACTTCTTAGATTTCATTATCTCAATATTAAGTGGCAGACTTCTCATGATGCTGTTCTTCAAAAAAGCTTTACTGTTCCAATCCTAAATACGCTGTCAACTTTCTTGTTGGGTACTTTTAATTTCAGCTTCAGTGTGGCAATGACAAACTGATGATTATTGCTGACACCTCCTCAGTAGCTTCTAACATTTCTCAGTATTCTTTTCCTATACCAATCAATGGCTATACAGGCAGTCCTCGGTTATTGGTGGGGGTTCCGTTCTGGGGGTGTGAGGATAACCGAAAATCGCCACTAACCGAAAATTGGCGATTTCCGGCACTTTTTTGGTGATTTTCGGGGCTTATCGGCGCCAAAAAGGGCCGATTTTCAGTTATCGGCACCTCTGTTAGGTATATATCAGCACCAATACACAATTATTGGTGCCGATAAGCAAAAATCGGCATTTTCGGTGCCAAAAATTGCCAATTTTCGTCACTAGACAAGCCCCATAAAACCGGATCGCCATTAACCGGGGACTGCCTGTATATGAACTATTTGGTTCCTATGACTGTTATCTGGGAATATTTGTGCATTTTTATATCCTTTTGATTGAAAATTGAACCTCCAATTAACATCTCTGCAGCATAAAAACCAATAAATTATATGGATGGATAGGGACAGGGCAGTCAAGAAAAATGTGAGGGAGATAAAGAAAGCATGTAATAATAAACAAAGGAAAGAAAATTAGCAAAACCATCGTGGGAAATGCAAACTGGTTCTACAAGGAAGTAAAGCAGAGACTTAATTTGAAAAATAACTGGACATCAGAATTAGATACAAATGGAAAGATGCTGTCTGGAGTAAATGTTTCCTGGGTTGATGGAGTGAATATTTTGAAGATTTTTTAAAGTGGAGGACAGAAGAGAGGCAAAGTTTGATATCACAAAAGGAAAAGGGATAGCGATTGTTTGAGAATACTGTATCTGCGGAAGTGACTTTAGAGGCTGTAAGGAACCAATCAAGAGGTTTAAGAATGGAAAGACATAAGGAGTTGATAGGACTGCAAGACAAATGCTCAAATATAGTATTGACAGTGTGACAGTGTAGCTGACATAGGTTTATGAGCATGCCTGGATGAGAAAGAGCGGTTTAAAAAGGTAAAGGTAACAGAAACTGGAGGAATTATAGGGGTAACATGACTGTGTGTACCAAAGGTGGTGTATAATAGGATTTTGATTAAGAAAGATTAATGACAAGTGGGTTCTGCTGCAGAAGTGCGAGTGTGTGGATCAAGTGTTTGTCATGGAACAGTTCTGAAAGCTGCTTGGAAGTAAAGGGAAGATATATGAGGTATATTTGGACTTGGAAAATGCTTACACAAGAATCAATAGAGGGGCAATGTGGAGGGCGCTGAGGACATATGGTACAGCAGATGTGTGGTTAATTGTAACTTGAAGTTTTAATGACTGAAGCAGAGCGAGTGTTACAATACGTAGACCGGAGGGTAACTGATAAAATGTAAAGTGGGCCTGAGATAAAGATGTGTTATGTCTCCATGGCTGTTCAGTTTCTAAATAGACGGAGAGATGTCAAAGAATATGATCCAGTGATGTAAGTTATGGGATAAGCAACTTTTTACTCATAAAAAGTGTTTAAATACTGATTGAGATGTTTGAGTGCTAAGGTACCATTATATGAATGTATTTTTGTTTGTAGGTTTGTATGCATGTGTAAAAATCAATTTTCAACTAGTGCCTATATAAAGTCCAAGTCTACATATTGTTAACCCCTCTGTTGATGGTATACATCTAATGACATGCAATAAATGCACTGCCAATCCTACAGCGTATATCATTTGATCATTACTATTTTGTGCCATGCTACTTAAAACAAATTTGGCACGGAAACATTCAATTGCTTGAACGAGCCATAAATGACAATGTGGCAACACTTATAGCAATGATCAGACCTCAGCTCTGTGTGGGGATGGAATAAAAGTCACTCTTAAGATTTCATGACAGGAGGTGCCACGTCTCCCAGTCCCCGTCCATCTCTCAAACGTTAGTCCATAAATGAAGTCTGGGAATGTTGGTAAGAGGTTCTTATCTTTCATGTTGTCAGATCTTCAACTGCAATTTTGCAATATCAAGTACAAATAAAGAACATTTATAGCAATAAAATTAGCCGGTATTCTTGACAGGGTCTTGGCAAAAAGGCCCCACACATGGATGGAAATATTCACTTTCAATTTCCAATGGTTGGTACAACAAATCTTTTGGATTCCTTTTTTATATCATAAGCATTTCCATATCCTCCTCTTTCCACTGGTAACATGTGAGCAAAGGTGTTGCACAAAAAATTTTTTTCTGCATTAGTTGGTTTTTGGCAAGTTGGAAGAGACACTCATGAATCATTAGTTCTTAACAAGCTCTTAAAAATGGCTGATGCACTTTTTTGATCTGAGCCACCTTCAAGCCTGTGCTAACATGTCCGCAAGTCATTTCTGACCCACTGTACCTGGTAGGTTGCTCACTTGTTCATTGCGAAAATTTTACATACTGAGAAATATTTCCAGAACTTTTATTTGTGTTATTACTTTTATAAACCTTTGAGGAATGATTCATGAACATGTAGGAGGCCTCAGTTGCTGGCTGAGCTCCCAGCCTCAGAAGACAAAGCTACATTTTAGGTATTTTCAGTTGTTCATTTTTACATTTTTCATGGCTCTCCTAATGTTTCTCAGGGTGATGGCAACAACTATATCTGGCTTTGGACAAAGGAAGTGATGAGTGTGGTGAAGACAACCCTGACGTCCATCCTGAAATTGATGAGGACAACGTGAAGCCCAGAAACTTCAAGACGTCAAGATTCTACTCAGCCCCCCTCAACTTCTGGTATCCCATCCATTTCCACCAGGAAGGCCTCTGCAGCTGATCCTAAAGTTGGACCTACAGAAGGCCACACACTGTCAACCGCTGCGAATGACTTGGAAATTTTGGAGGGGTTATGACGAAGACTTGAATGACCCTCTCCTGACGTCCATCCTCCATGAACCTACCCCTATTACAATGCTATCATTGTATAACAGGTAAAATTCCATGATCCTGAATATTCTTATATGCTGAGAACACACTTATAATAAAAAAAATTGATTCAGAAATACAGTATATATAGTATGTATATAGTTGCTATGAGTGAATAATTGCAGGTTATTTTCAGTGGATATAGTTTTTAGCTGTTTTCTCCAGGAAATAACACTATAACTTCTAATATATTCACTGCAAAATATTGAAAATTACCACAATCGTACAATGATATATAAGGAACAAGAAAACAATAAGATATTGGTTCTTACTTTCTGATTAGGAATTTACGGCATGTCAAAGTTTAATCGTGAACATAGACGAACTTCAACAGCTATTAGGGCGACTAAATATTCTAACTGGCTGATAATTCATATGCATATTTTCATACAATGTACAAAGCCTTTTAGCATGAAAATTTCAAATTCTCGAAAAAATATATGACAAAGGATCAAAATGTAATGCAACTTTCAGTAGGTCATTTTTTTTATGATAAGACACGAGTTTTTACTTCTGTTTTTCTATGAATATTCATGAACATTACTGTACATTATATAAATGTTATATGTTAATTTTCATGAATTCTCATATTACAACATTTGTAAAAATTCGTCCCTCTCAAAAATAATCTGACCCTCTTAAAGTTACATGACATTTTAATTCTTTGCCACCTTGTGCTTTCTGAGAATTTGAATTTCCTTTATTCTAAAGGGCTTTGTACATTGTATGAAAGCACACCAGTAAATTTTTAACCAGACGAAAAGTATATTTAGTTGCCCTAATAACCTGCTGAAGTTTGACTACATTCACAAATGCTAACTGTTGTCTCTATCCCCACAGCAGCTGTCGGTGGTGAGCACACTTGACCAGACTTTGGCAATCCTTACATTCCTAATCATGAATTAAGAACCAATATCTCACTGTTTTCTTGTTCTCTATACAGGCAGTCTCCAGTTATCAGCGGGGTCCCGTTTCCAACAGCGTGATGATAACCGAAAATCGGCGATAACCGAAAATTGGCAATAATAGCGCCGATCCTCAGTTATCGGCGCCGATAACCAGGGGTCAGCGCCGCCAATAACTGAGGATCAGCGCCAATAACCAGGAATCTGTGTCGAAAATCAGGTTATCATCATCGCTAGACAAGCGCCATAAAACCGGATCGCCGATAACCAGGGACTGCCTGTACATTATTGTATAACTGTGATAACTTTCAGTAGTATCAAGCGACTATATTACAAGTTATATTTTTTCACGGAGAAAGGGGCTAAAAAGCCAACTTTCTGAAAATGAATTTTTATTTACTTTTATAACATTTATATATTTCTGAATCAATTTTTTTATCATAAATGTGTTCTCTGATCCATCCTTAATGAACATTAAGGATGTGTTTCACCCAGTGTCACTAATATTCGCTATCCCTTTACTTTCCCCAAATTATGGAGAAAATTTCTTCACCGCTTTATGTTAAATAAATTTACATTTTCTTTTCTCTGTTTATAGATTGCTTGTTATTCATCCCACAAGGCTGTGATTCACATAAATTATCCTACTACCATCTCTCTCTCTCTCCAAGAAATTCTTTGCCCTTCAATGTATGAATACAGTATTTGCTGTATTTTCATGTTTCCTAAGACACTTGTATTTGGGAAAAGTTGATAATCATTAACATTCTCTCTCTCTCTCTCTCTTTTGCAGTACTGTACTGCACATATCCTCTAGTAAAATGTGGAAACTTCATAAGCATAAAAACAATTAACAAAAGTTCCTAGCAAGTCCCATGTCTACATAGCCCTCATCACCCATCCAACACTGCACTTCCATCCGTCTCTAAGTCAGGGAAACTGCTCCCTAGCTCTACCCATCTTCCAAAACATCCCCTTCTCTGAGTGAGTTCCTCTACACAGCCTTACTGGCCCTCCTCTCCCATGGCACCCAGCCATCCGACCCCCACCCCATGTTGAAAACCACTCCAGGCTTCCAAACCCCAAAACCCTTTCTCAGTCTGTTTAGAAGTGAAAGGGTTTTTTTTTCAATTTTTTCAAATTTGTATCTCATACACCTATCTTTGGGCCTTGGTACCTGGGCTGGGTATGTTGGATAATGTCGAGTTCCGGACAATGAAGATCAGGATAATCAAGGGATTACTTATGTATATATAATAATCATTAGTGGTTATATAAGGCAAAGAATAAAACAAAATTATAGACCCAGTATTTCTTATGCAGTATAGTATAAACAAAAGTTTTCAACCTAACAAAAAAAAATTTATAACTGTATGTAGCTCTAAAGTGGTGTGTGTGTGCATACATATGTATCCTATACACACATATGTATCCTATTAGTGTTATCCTATGGGTTGTAAAAATAAAAAATGAGAAAATATAGTAAAAATATAAATGCAAATTCTGTAGCATAAAATATACTTAAAAAAAAAAAGAGCAGGTGTGTGTGCATATTAAACGCTTCAACATAAGCAATACCTCAGTTGACTGTTCTCTCTTATCCCCATATTTTTTTTTTTTTTTTTTGCTTTGTTACAGTACAGCACTACACATATCCTTTAAAGAAATGTGGAAAAAGCATAAGCGTAAAATCATTAAACAAAAAAAGGCTCTAACAAAGTCAAGACACCTCCCTACCTCTCTCCACCCATAACACTGCATTTCCACCCACTTCCAGCCAGGGAGACTGCTTCCCTATTCCACCCACCCTCCAAAACAACCATTCTCTGATTGAGTTCCTCTACACAGCCTTACTGCCCTTCCTCTCCCGTGGTGCCCAGCCATCCGACTCCCTCCCACGGCAACTTCTCCAGGCCTCCCCCACCCCCCTAATCCTTTCTTAGCCTCTTCACGAGTGTAGCAGTGTTACAAGCATTTTCCTTAAGTCGTGCATCATTGCCAACCATTGGAGAGTGGTTTTTTCAAAATTTGTTTTGAATTTAAATATGTTATATATCTTGGACCCCTGGTTTGGTGCTGTCAGATAATGTCGAGTTCCAGATACTGAAGATCCAGATAATCAAGGGATTACTGGTAATCTCTCAATTACCAGGATTAATAGAGTCGAGGCCCTGGAGGATAAGGGCAAGTAAATTAATCTCTGGGTGTTCAAGGGCAACTCCAAGCGCTTCTTCCTCACCTTACCTTGTCAATACAAGCGGTCCTAAGTTATCTGCGGGGGTTCCCTTCCGACAGCGTTCCAAAAAAGCAAAAATTGCTGATAACCAAAAAAAAAAAAAACCACCCATTTTCGGCGCCGATAACCGGAGATCAGCACATCTGTTAGGTATGTATCGGCGCCGATGAGCAGAAATCGGCATCAAAAATCGCAGATTTTCATCACTAGACAGGTGCCGTAAAACCAGACCGCCGATGACCAGGTACTGCCTATACTGCATAACTGTAAACACTAAATATGCTTATAAACAACACCAATCACACTTTAAACTGAAAACTTTATGCAAGAGGCTATTGTCTAATTTTTACCACATATTTGTAGCAAAATAAACTGCATAACTATACTTTAAATAACACGCAAATTGGTAAGCAGGTAGCATACCTGTGTTTACCCACAGCTTACCACGGTTTTATAACCACTGTATTTTTATACAGCAACTTTCTTATCAGTTGTTACCATATTGTATTGCCATACGCACAACACAAAATGTGTATGTGTGAACTATTGGCCTAGGCTGGGTGTTAACACTTACAGTATCCTTGCATAAGTCAAACAGACTATTATAGCTACATTTAAGATAAAAGTATGGTAATCAAACTGATATCTTACTGAATCCACGAATACTTAAAACCCCTCTAAAAACACTTAGAACTGCCTATTTTGAGTTTAAACACAAGAACAACCCTCTAAAAATGCTTATACCTGAGTATTTTAATAGTTTTATCACAAAAAGTGCATTTAGTCATGAAAATATGACAATACAGTATTCAGTGAATATTTCTTAGTGAAAAATACTGCGAATGGGTGAATTTTCCACAAATAATGGGTAGATACGTTCCACAGAGAAATCCACGAATATGCGAGTCCACGAATCGTGAAAACGCGAATACAGGGATTTACTGTACATACTGAACAGAGGCACTGATCTCTGCTCATCAGTGCCAGTAAGTGCCAAAATTCAACAATTTTCAATTATCGGGCAATATTCGCTTATCGTCACGCCGATAACCAGGACTGCCTGTATACCTGTAAACAATGGCAAGCTAACACAGTTATGAAATGCTAAATAAGTCATAAGTTTGGTAATTTTGTTTGGCAACCTAGCCTAGTACAATCTTCCAAAAATGAAATTTGCTCTCCAACCATACCCTAGCGCAGTATGATCTACCAAAAATGAATTTCACTCCACGAGCATAGCCTAGTACAGTATACAAATCTACCAAAAATGAAATTAAGACTATTTTTATTTTTTACTTTCATTTATTTAATAAGATGGGATTACTGAGGAAAAGAGGTTAGCCTACTCTTACATGATACAAAAGATATACAATGAAATCATGTTCAGGAGATGAAATTTTATGGGTTGCATGATACACAAGATCAAATAATACACGAGTATATGTGGCATATTTAATTTGTTTTACTCGTTTTACCCCATCAAGGAAACTGTGTAAAGCCCCCATGTTTACATCATTTAGTACATATGGCATTTCCCATACAGACTGCCCAAAGCAAATTCAATTTCAGAATGCTACTAAAAAGTACTTGATCGCTTTCTGTTTTACTGCAATAGATGATATTCAATTCACCTCATGTTACAGAAGCTTTACTTGCATGTGTGTGTGTGTGTGTTTGTATGTGCATGAGTTTACATCTACAGGTAGCAACTCATCAATGTTGACGTCACTGTCTCTAAATACCTCTCTCGCTTTGTATGTTTCTTAGTGCAGTATCACGTGTTGCCATTTTTCTTTTTTGCTTTGCTTGATTTACTGCACAGTACAGGTAGTCCCCGGGCTACAGCGGTCTCAACCTACAGCGTTCCATACTTATGGCGCTTTTCCAAGTATATTAAAAAACAAATTAGGGGCTGTAAGCGCTGTAACTCACCAGTGCTATAACAAGATGAGAAAACCAGTTTAGGGAGCTGTAGCCATAAAGGGTTCACTATAAGTAGGTCCCTCCTATGGGAGGGTTCACTATAAGGAGGTCCCTCCTATGGGAGGGTTCACTATAAGGAGGTCCCTCCTATGGGAGGGTTCACTATAAGGAGGTCCCTCCTATGGGAGGGTTCACTATAAGGAGGTCCCTCCTATGGGAGGATTCACTATAAGGAGGTCCCTCCTATGGGAGGGTTCACTATAAGGAGGTCCCTCCTATGGGAGGGTTCACTATAAGGAGGTCCCTCCTATGGGGGGTTCACTATAAGGAGGTCCCTCCTATGGGGGGGGTTAACTGAAAGGAGGTCCCTCCTATAAGAAAGAAGAGAAAACCGGTTTATTAGCAGTGCAAAGCTTGCAAACCTGTTTCTTTCCCCAGGCTTACATAAATTTCTCTCTCCCCCCCTCTCTCACATTTTTATAAATTTTTCTCACGATATTCCAGGTTACAGCGATTTCTGACTTATGGCAGGCTGTTGGAATGGAACCCCCACAGTAAACCAGGGACTGCCTATGTCATTACAAGTTTACTGGATTCTTAGTATGAATATCACACATACAACAGTATACAAGAGAATATTTTGTCACCATAGACATTTCACCTCTAATATTCTATCACTGTTGATATTTCATCTCTAATTAAAAATATTCAAAATACAAATCTGTAGATGTTGGCAACATATTGTGCTATAACTGCCTGATGCCATTTGCATTTATCTTCAGGGTTGTAAAAATATTAAAAAATGAGAAAATAGAATAAAAATATTGATGAGAATAGCATAAAATAAAAAAAAATGAAGGAGGGTGTGTGTATGCTACAGGCTTCAACGTACAGGCAGTCCCTGGTTACGGGGAGGGTTCTGTCCCTGGTGGTGCGCTGTAAGTCAAAAATCACCGTAACCTGAAGCATCGTGATTATAATGGGAATAAACAGCACTTACAGTGCCGAAAGTCTGGGTAACGGCGCCAAAAAATTGGGTTTAACAGTGTCGTGAGGCAAGCACCGTACGTCTGGAACAAAGTAACCGTGGGACTGCCTGCATGCAAAACCTCATCTGTTGTTTCTCCCTCTCTGTGCCATATCTCTTCTATTCTTTTGCTTTGTGGATGATGTATTTCACTGCAATACAGTGCAGTCCTGTACATATCCTTTAATCAAATGTAGAAAGAGCATAAACATAAAAACAAAGCAAAAGCTCTAGCAAGATAAGATTTTCATTAAGTTTAATAAAAAAAAAAAAAGCTATATAAACTATTGTCACATAAAATCTGCGTAAGCCTATATCTGTTTGCGAATGTGTATATACACATGTGCACTATGCACTTATTGTAACTGTCTCTGTCCAAGTTGTAAGGCTAAAAATCAGCCTTAAAGCAAGGAGTGTCTTCTGTAAACAAATAAAAATCTGTTAATAACTTTTCTCCTGAGACAGAATTTATTGCATTTGAATTGATTTTTTTATTTCATTGTACTGTAATAGTTTTCCATCCTGTGGGAAACAGGATGTTCCAGATTGAGACGCGACATATTTCATCACATGGCTTTTATAGCTGTTGAAACCAACTTTGCCGTAATAGGCCACAGTTCTTTGCATTTACATGTGAGGGTGGGATTTGTTAACCATCTCTGAACAGTTGCTCATAATCATAGGTTACGCTAGTACACTCTTTCACTTTACAAGACAAACAATGAGCTTCCTTGACCTTCTTTTCGGGAAAAAGGTACTTCTTGCATGCTGGTACAAAATCACGATTCCCCCCTTTTCTTTGCCCAAACTTACGCTGCTTGATATCTCTGAATATTCACAAAACCAAAAACCACTTTAATAATAAACATTTTTTTAAAATAACAACCAAGTTTATGGAAGGTCTTTCAAAAGGAAATTTGCACACTCACCATCTGTGGTCCTCTCACTTGGCTGCCAGAGTAACCTTCAAAGGGTCTTCCTAGGAGGTTGCGATCACTACCCTCCCAAGAGTTCTGAGAATGTTACCAAGAAAAAATATATTTTAATATATTTAAGACTAGACAAAGAGAAGGCAGTTGTGCTCAATCTATATATTAAAGACAAAGCTCTCCATAATTCTCTGTTTCTCTAAGATGGAACACCAAAAGATAACAATCAAATTTCTTTACTCTACTGAAAACCACCATTAACCAATAAGGAGGAGCACAATATCATCACCGTTTACACACACACTAACTCATATAAATTCAAAACAACTACTGTACTTTCAACTCTGCATACAAAACTTACCCCTTGAAGACCCGATGTGCCAGGAAGAACGTGTGCAACGAGATCCTCCATTGTTTGTGGTTGGCTGGTTCTTATAAAACCCGTGTTTTCAGATTTCCCTGATAAATTGCTGTTACTGTGATCCCCAGCTGGAAGAGGGTAAGTAACACCTGAGTCAGATTCAACAGATCTAATAGATTCTTTGGTTTCTTCAGCTTCTGAATAATCATCTTGTGGTTCTTCCTTAACAACGCGATCATCCACAACCAACTGGAAAATAAGAGTTAAATAACAATTAGAATAGAAAGCATGACATACCTAGGCTTAGGATTCACAAAACAGGGCATACCACATTAAGCAGATCAATTCTGACATATGGAGACAAACACTTTCAGTCATGCTTTAATTTTACTGAAAATTTCATGAGAAACAGCAGGAAATACTTCACCCTCATGAAAACACAAATACTTCAGAAGGCCTCTAATAATGAAAAATCTTTTTGTCGTTGCTTTTTCTGAGAATTGCCAACCTGAAATATCTCACCAAATCATCTTTTTTTTTTTTGTTTGAGGGCCATTAAAAAAGATACAAGTAAGTTTTTCTTTGTTAGAAAAAACATTTACAATTCAATGGTTTTGTTTGTCTCTGCCACAAAGGATTTTTATATATGGCAGGAAATTACGTAAGAATGTTCCTGTTCCCAAAATGTGCATCATTAGTGTACAGCACAATTTCCATCTTTTAAAAATTCAGTTGTATAAATAGCTGCCTTTACTTGGTACAAACCCATCTCTTTGCAGCTGCGTTAAGGTGCACCACTCCTCTTTCAGAGAAGCTAAAAAAAAAATTAAATAAATAAATAATTTGAAATCTTGTTGTCTGCATATCTGACTGCTCCGTAAGTCCTCCAAGGTAGCGCGAAAGAGCACACTACCTTAAAGTCATATAGTGATGAGTTTGCACAAAAAAAAAAAAAAAAAAATTACATATTTATAAAATTTGTTTTACCACTAAAAATCCATCACTTTATGAATGCCTGAGTAGCAATTGGAGCAGGGGGGAAAACTTGCTCCTAATTGGACACACAAGTTTCAGAGACTGGTATCGAGTGAAATACTAAACAACTGCATAGGAGTCCATGAGTTCTGGGAACCAACAACTTAGGCTGCAGAAGATGAATCAAACACTACACCCAAGGCCTAAACTCCCGAGATGGTCAACACTACCGAGGAAGAACGTTCCATGCCCTTCCGCTGGAAGAACTGGCTAAAACAAGAGCGATAGCCTTTCACAGCAGGAACTGAGAGGAGCTTGTCTCTATGAAGGTGGAAGTGCAAGTCCACAAGCTGCTAAAAATCAGCTCTGACTTACCTAGGAGTACAGCCGCTGAGGACCTGCTGGATAGTCTGAGGACCTGCTGGATAGTCTCCAAACATGTAAGTTGAGGGTCTCATTGGAACGGTGGCACTCAACATGTGGGGCTGGTGAAGAGAAGGAGGTCATGGGGGAAACCCTTTAAGTGCCTCAGCCAGAAAAGAAAACAGATCAGGACGTCTTGACTTGCACATTCTCATTCTGAGACCTGGGATCACCAACATCTGGAAAATCAGACTGAATGGTACAAAGGACAAAGGTGTACCTATCCAAATGGTCCTAGGGGTAATGGAACAGAAAGAGAACTCCGGGCTTCCTGTTTAGGTGACTAGCGAACAAAATGATTACTGGTGTTCTACCGGAAATTGTAAAGCTCCTCTGTCTTGCAAGATAAGAGGACCACTCCATCTCTACGACTTATCCATAGCAACTGAGCTGATCTGTAATAACATTCATCCTGCAAGGGATGTACCTGGCTGACAGCCTGATGACCCACCCAGAAGTGCATCTACCTCACCAACTGAAAGGTGGAAGGAGACCCTTCCCATTTATTGCTGTATGCCACAAAGGTTATGTTATAACTTATAAAAAAAATAAAGTGGCCTCTACATCGATCCTGGAGTGACTGCAGGACCAGCAACACTGCTCACTTCTCCAAGGTGTTACTGTGCAAATGAAGGGTGTTTCTGTACACATAAAGGTAATTACCTCCTATTGGTGTGCATCTAACTCATCTTGCACTGGGTCCAAAAACAGAAGCATCTCAGAGGTGGGGAATTGAGCAAAACTGCCTATAAGAGGTTCCTGGAATCAGATCACCAGGCTAGGTCTTCCCTTATTTCCTGGGTGGGATTACTGGAAGAGAGAAGGGCTACTGAAGGCCAAGCAATGCTACTTCAGAACATCACTGAAGTGAGTGATGGTGGAGGCATCCAAGAAGCATGAGCTTCTCCACGGACAACCTGCCAGAGTCCAGCCTTTTGTCCATCCCACAACCATAATTACCCAAAAACCTCATTAAGGTTGCTAACACGAGAGTCCAAAGGAAAGATTTTCAACGCCGCCACCAATTACCAATAGCACAGGGGTATCCCGTGTACATGAACCTTAGTTGACACCAAGGTGAGCATAATGGGCAGCTGAGGGGCTGTTCCTAGTATGCAGCAGAATGCTTTGAATTGGTAACCAGTCACTGGATTATCCAAAGTGGTGAGCATGAAGTAACACCCACCCCATCTCTGCCAGAATCCTGCAGGGTGTATATTGCCTCTATCTTGAACCGAGTCTGAAAAACAAACTTATTCAATGGAGAAAAGTCAATGAATGGCCTTCAACCTCCCACTGACATCTCCACCAGGAAAAGTCCACTGTACAAGCCATGGGACTGGTCACCTACAATCTGCAGTGCATTCTTAAGCATCACTCTCACCTTCACCACCAGGGACAGAGCTTTGGATGATCCTGGAATGCAGGCCAAAAACATGACTAGTATACCAGGAGGCATAGTAGTGGTCTTTCAAAGGTAACCTGCAACCTGTCCTAGAGGACACAGACTAACCAGGGTGCCATGACCCTTTTGTCACTGCAGTCATAAACATATGCTTATCAAATTGTTTCAACATGACAGTCCAAGACCAGCACAGCAAGATTTCCACTCTTGACAGTAAGCTAATGAAAAAGTATTGTATAGGGTAATGACTGGTAAGTGGGGATTCCCCCACCTACTGACCTACCACCAAGTAAGAACTTGACTACCAAGCTTCAACAACGTTTTCCAGCTCAAGCTTGGAATATTTAAAAGAAAATAGTCTGTATTTTTATAAGAACTTAAGAATAAGGAAAAGCAGTATGTGATACAGGAAGACTAATAAAACAATTCCAAGTTGTTTTGAACTATGACAGTACCTGTTAGAATATGGAGAAGACAAATATGATTCACTACCATTGCTATTACAGTATTATATATATACAAATTCCAAACAACTATATAATGTAATAACATTCATATAAAAACTGAAGTAAGGAAGAGGATAGAGCTGTATACTGGGTAGAGGAGGAAGGCTACAAGGCAGGTGGCAAGGGCTAAGAGGAGGAGTTGGGAGAAATGGACTAAGAATCACAACGCATCAGAAGGAAACATAAAATATTCAGGTTAATGAAGGGAGGCCAGAGGAAAGGTGGAAATATGTGAAAGGGACAAAGTATAAAAGGAATGAAAACAGATATCAAATATGACAGGAACATAGTACTGGAGTGACAGATAATATTTTGATAACCAGAATGAAGAGAATGAACATAAACTGGATGATGTCAAAACACTAGGGAGACCAAAACAATATGAATAGCGACACTCTCGATGCCCTTAAGTCCAAATTCAGCCCCAATAGGAATGGGAGATAAGGGGTGAAATATAAAATGTCAAAAATGTTGGGCAATGTAATTGAAGCAACTATCTTAACAGAAAAGAGAATGGGCAAAACAGTTCTTACCCCAGATACCACTCATTCCGACAGATCTCACTTTTAACATCAAGAGACTGCAATTTCCAGCGAGTCTTGTGTTCTCGATCATGATCAACTAGGCACAGGAACAGTCTATTAAGTACTATGGAGTGGATCTGAGATCGTCACGTTTTCCCACGGACAACTTTCTGCTGCTTGCTCAAGGGTGGTTTCACCCAAGAATTTATTTATTCTTCCTCCTGATAGTGAAACTAAAAATGTTGTTCACAATCAAGTTTTGAGTTAAAGTAGTGTATATTATAGTTAATTTGTGAAAGATTATAATTTACAATTTGTATACTGTATTTAAAACCTATACATAAAAATTCTCTGATATTTCACTATAGATAGATTCGATTCCTTTTCCTGTTTAATGGAAGGTTGGGATAAATAAATATCCAGGTGTATTCTATGTTTTGGGCGTGTACTATGCATTCGGTGTATTCCGGGTGTGTTCTGCGCTTTGAGTTCTTACCGTGCAACACTGGGTACGTCAACTAGTAACAACATAATAAGGAAAAGGGGCACAGTAAAATGTGGAAACTATACAGGAATAAGACTGCTCAAGCAGACTATGAAAATACTGGCAAAAATGCTACAAAAAAAAAAGGCAGGAAAAAAAACCTACAAAAGTGTCAAGTTGGCTTCATGTTAGAAGGAATGATTAGAAGTCATCTAGCACTGTGACTACCTTGGTCACAAGTCATTAACAGAAGCAGTCTTTCATGAGGCAACTACAGTACTAGAAAAGTAACTAGAAAAGAGAAAGAGCTCATACCATATATTTGTGGGTATCGAGATGATACTTGGCAGAGCACTAAGACAAACGATTTGCTGGGCAATACCAAGACACAGAGCACCTGAATATCTCATAAATCTTAGGATGTTACTGTATCGTAACACAAGATCTAGAGTAGAGACAATGGCAAGCAATTTCAGAGGGATCTGAGATAAATGCTGGCATATACTGAGGATCAGTTCTCCAGCTGTTTACCCAAAAAGGAGGCCCCTGAGAGCTGCTATGTGCAGACAGCTTAACGTTGAAAGCAAAATCTGGGGAATGGAGAGGAAAGGACTGAAATCCTAAGCAAGCAATGCTTAATATGACTCAAAAGGAAAAGTAAAGAGTACAAACACTGAAATTTATAAGGCGACTAGCCTAATTTGGGAAAAGGAGGTGGTGGATCACCATGGTGCAAGGGCAAGCCTTGGAAAAAGTGGAACATTTCTGTTGCTTATAGAATGTACTGAACTGTGAAAGAGGCATTGCCATAAAAAAAAAAATAGCAGCCACAACTCACACGACATGGAGAGAGACTGCTGGACTACTCTTACGCGTAAATATCATATAATTAACACAGCAAAAACTTACAATGCTTGTACAGAAGTAACCTAAACATCTGGATACCGACAAGTGGAAGAGATCTGAAAATGTGTAACTACAAAATACTGTACCAAGAATCATGATCAGAGGAAAGTGGGAAGACTGTTTTATAAAGGAGTTAGTCGCCTAAAAGTTGTAGTACCTAGGAGGACAACAGAATTAGATGGTTAGGTCAAATGAGGAGAAAGAATAAGAAAATTAGTCAGGTTGAAGCAGTTGATGATGTAGCAGGAAAGCACGGAAAATTATGAAGGGACAGACGAACACCAGGACCATTTGGGAATTAATCAAGACGTACACAGACAACAGAGAATGGAAGGGATTGTTTCATTTCTAAAATATTAAGGGAAAAGCTATTGTACAAAGGATAAAGACAATGATATTGATTAAACATTATCAAGAAACCTAATAAAATCCATGACAATTTAATCTACCACTGAAATTCAACAAAATCCAATATTTACTCATGTTGCGTACCTCTCTGTCTGAGGATTCCGATGTTTGTGCAGTGGCGAGTCCAGATCCCTCCGTATTCAGCTCTTGAGCAGGGGACTCGTTTGTAAGTTTAGCCACCTCAGACGCTGGTTCTACAGTTCCAGAGTTGGGCGTTCGAGTATCAGGGCTTGGAGGAATGGGACTGGTGCTTGGACTTGGCAAGTTAAGAGTGTCTCGCGCTCTCGGTGGTTCTCTGTACGGCTCTCTGAAACCTATGTGAGGTCTCGATATTTCCCTATCCCGCGCATTTTTATCACTTAATAAATAGGATGTTCTTTGGGGCACTGACAAAACTTCAGGTCTCAAACGTTTCGTTTCAGGTTCATCACTCGACCTGCCTAGGTTTCTTTTGTTGTCGTGAAATGTTTCGTGCTCGCTCGGAGCTTCATCTGGCACGGCTAAACCTTTGATTCTCAGACACTCGGCAGCTTTGATGAGGCCTGACAGTTCTGTCTGGAGGACGTTCACTTCTCCGACATACATGTAATTCAAGAGTGCTTCCAAGTCCTCATGTCTAATATCTTTCAACACAATCACCGGAGTTTTACACATAGGACTTGTCCTTTCAAAGATCTGTTCAAAATAATCACTACATGTGGCAAGTACTATCTTATGTACTGGGTAAAATTTCCCATCACAAGCAAGGGTTACGTCACAGTATGACTCCTGAAATGGAAAATTTTAACTAAGTTTACAACTGGGATGAAGCAACACAAAGAAAAACTATTTATCTTGCACACCAGCCATAGTGAATAAATAAAAAACTTTACAAGCCAAAACAGAATTACAATATAAAACATTTCAAAGAACAACACATAAAAGATCTATAAATATAAGGGCATTCCCCATTTCACTGATCTTTCCATTTATTTAATACTGTAACAGTTTGCACATAAAATTAAATTCAGTACTGCAACCCTTCTACATTACAAACAGCTTCAAGATCATAAATGTATAAAAATTAAACATGAATAAAAAGAAAATGTATAAAAATTAAACAAGAATAAAAAGACAACCTTATAAAACAAAAAAAGAATGCCCTAAATGCCTATCATGTATATTCAACACTTACAGGTAAGGAAAAATTAAAATTCTCATCTTGGAGATGATAAAGTTTTTTATTTTAAGCAATTAATACAACATGTTTCAGGGGGGGCTGCAACTACCAACTACCCGGATGAAATACTATAATTTCTTCATAATCTAACAGCAATAATCATCAAAGAAATTAGATAATGAGGCAACATGAGACAAATTCCCCATATGATCCAAACACAACTTGGGTTTTCTGCAATGCAAACTCTGACAGGCTAAGAAAAACCTGATAAAGCACTATTCGATACTCAAATGAATAACACATAGATAAACAGGTCACTTCTATTCTATTTAATCAAAAGAGGCATGAGCTAATGCCTTACCTTTTTCCTAACAGTGGAGAGAACATGGAAAAACGTTGAGCGGTGATTGTTCCATTTAAGAGACAAAAGACCACCTTCCATGACAAAATCATTACACTTAGGCCATCAATCTGTGAAAGAATATTACATTTCAAAAAGAATACACACGGAATAACACTATGGACACATATACATTTGCATCAGCAAAAATGTATATTCTATAAAAATTACAAATGGAATAAACTACATTATTTTTTCAAATGATAACATATATATGCCATAGACCACCAAACACACGATGATGAAAACATCATGAAAATGATCTTAATAATAAAAACAAATAAAATAAGCTTGATAACAGCAAAAACAAATAAATATGGGTGACACTTTGCAAGATGAAATGTGATCAAGTTGACAGAAAACTACAGACTTACAACACTGAGTGATTTATATTCATAATCTGAAAATGAGTGATAACTGTCAAAAATAATTCTGTGTTCCAAAAAACCACTGGAGTTACAACTCATTTGTTGGTTTCTGATCTGCTGAGTAAGGCTGACAAGATAAAAAAAAAAAAAAAAAAAAAAGTACTGTATATACCAGTTTTTTCTTTGTGACATACGGTAGTCATATTTTTACATTTTGTTAGAGTGTTGATCTTGATATGTTTACACATACTGTATAACACCTTAGTATGTACCAGTATATATAGACCAAATTTGAACTTCACTAGTACAAATTTCACTGCTATTAATCTGTTACTGTACTTAATATTTCTTGATTTTGGTTTGGAATAATGTGAATTTCATGAAGGGTTTACAGGCTGAGTTGTTATAAAAGGCAGATTTAAACAAGGAACACATCATGTTTCATTTCAGTGTTAGTAAAAGTAATAAATGAATTTCGGGCAAGTGTCCTGCTAGTAAATAATGTAAAATGAGTGAGTCCTTCCAATATTTAGCAAAAGGTCTTTTCAGTTATGTAAAATAAGTTACAACTATACTGCTTTAAAAGATGAATAATTCTAAGGAAGACCTAAGCATGAAGATATTGTTCACTGTTGAAGTTTTACTACATATAGAAAAGGGTCATTTGAGAAATCTAACGAGATATTGATAAATTTAACATCTTTTGTAAATATTTTACTTTCATACTCATGGGGCTGGTACTAAGCACAGTGTTTCACTAAACTTCCACCATGTTTTGTACAAGCCCCTCAAAGATTAAAATAAAAACATTAATAAAAGACATCAAATATCTCATTATTTGGGTATATTTCTTGGATTATTTGACCTGTACTAGATTATATACTGTACAACTTTTTATATATTATTCGGTAATTTTTTTTTTTAAAACAGTAGGCTACCTCTGAGCAGAGGTATTCCTTAGAATTACCAAAAGATGGTGTACATCCTAATTAACAGCTATCAAAATAAGATACAAATGTTTGTAACTCCAATATCAAAGAATGGCATTACAGAAAAATAATACTAAGGATTTCATTATTTACCTTCAATGTTCTATGGTACTGTAGGTCAGGTTGGCAGAAGGGCTCCCTGGCCAGGTCATGGCTCAGCACCCTACGTTAGGGTTGATTAAGATTAGGATGGCATGTTTTCATGCACTACACCTACTGTTGATGTTCATGAATGAGCCCTATGCAGCTCCTCAACTGGTTTACCTAAAGGTCCCCCAAAATTGTTGGATGCGCCGAAAACAAAATCGAGTGCAGGTAAAGCTGTTGACTACTACTGTAGCTTGACTCCAGCCAGTTGCCAACCTAGATATTTCCCATGGTAAATCTGAAGGGTAAAACTTTAATTTAGTTGCGCGGCGCCTGATTCCCGCCAGTCGTCAACTGGGACAAGTTCCTCATACATAAATAGACATAACCTTTCCTATACTGCCAGGTCCTGACCTGACCAAATCTTACCTACCTAACCTAACTTAGGGCAACGTGCCCTGACCTGGCAGAGGGGGCTCTGCCAACCCTGAACCCCCCCAAAAAGGCAAGAACCTGTCCCAGTCGGTGACTGGCGGGAATCAGGCCGCACACCTTCAGTAAAGTTTTACCATCTGGAGACTACAACCGTGCCCCTCTGGTTCAATAACTATCAGTTAATGTGCAAAATAGGCACCGTGTTTAATACCAGCCCCATAAGGATTAATGTAAAAAAAAAACCCTGTAAATATTACAAACATAAATAGGCATTAATATAATAAAAAAAAATAAGCACATGGCAGTAAATATTATGGTTGCTGACTGGCTGGAACCAGGCTGCAGTGGTAGTCTTCAATTTTCCCTTTGCTATCTTTGGCAGATCTAAGTAGGAGCTCCGCGGAGGCAATTTCCTTCTAACTTGACTTTCTCTACAGTTTTTTGGTTGCTAATTATGGATTTACCTTCAATTTTTGTTGCAAGAATGTAATTAACCCCTGAAGTCCATCCAACAAGGGGTTTCCATACGCGATCTTCACAAGACAGAGAATGGGCACGTCTGTTTCAAACGCTTCATATCCCGTCTGGCAAGTGCAATAACTTGTTAACGTATGGGTACTGCCACCCCCGGGCCAGTACTAAACACCGCGAAGGGGCGTTCCATTTGGTCGACAACAAACAAATGCACCACCAGTATCAGAAGCCCTAAAAGTGTGGAAAAAACCAGTTTCCAAGACAAAAACAGCGGCAGAGCTACAACTTGGGGTAATTCTATATATTACCTCCGGACCTGTTTTTACCTTTTCAACTGGTTTTTTCGGTGAATGTCCAGAAGAACTCTGCATGCATAAAGTACCAAAATTAAAAGTAAAATGTAATATTTTTCATATTTAAGCATTTTAGACCACTTCTTATGATGAGGAAACACCCACAATTTTGCCATATTAGCTATGGAGGGGTTGGGGAACAGGTATCAAATCTAACCTTATAAGTCAAAAATGAAAATCATTCGATGGGGAACTAGTTTTTCTGAGAAACATTAACTCTTTCTGAGAAACATTACAGTAAAAACCTCATTTTCGAACTAACTCCAGTAAGATTTCAAGGATGCCGATTAGATAATCATTAATATCTCGGATATGGTGAATCTCCTCAAAAGTGTTCAGAGACAAAGTTTTATTATTTTATATTGTGAAAATTATAGTGTGACCTATTTTCTTATATCTCACCGCGGAGTTGTTCTGGACATTGACCGTTTTTTCTACACTTTTAGGGGTTCTGATACTGGCGGTGCATCTGTTTATTGTCGGCCAAATGGAATGTCCCTTCGTCGTCTTTAGTACTGGCCCAGGAGGGGGGGGAGTACCCATACGTTAACAATTGTACTTGCTGGACGGGATATTAACCGTTCGAAAGAGACGTACCCGTGCTCTGTCTTGTGAAGATCGCATATGGAAACCCCTTGTTGGATGGACATCACGGGTTAATTACAGGTTAATTACACTCGAGCACCAAAAATTAAAGGTAAATTCATAATTAACAATCAAAAATTTGTAGAAAAAGTTAAGTTAGAAGGCAGCCGCCGACACGGAGCTACTATATAGTTCTACCATACTAAAAACTACCCTATCTTTTATTAATGCTTTTTTGATGTTAATGACATTTACAATCATTTGTTTTAGCATTCACGACACATCACCCATTTTGCACATGAACCAGTAGGGTAGTGGCCAAGCTAGGGGAAATTGGTAGTAGTTAGCAATTTTAAAAGCGAGAGGTTTGCAATAAAAGATTCAAAAAATCCATAAAATCAAACAGAAAAAAACATAAAAACATAAAATACAGAAACGGGTAACGGCTCCACTCCAAACGACTCCTTCTTACCCCCCAGGCTACGTCCGCCAGGCTCCTCAAGAGACGTCTAAACATTCTCGAACCGAAAACCGACCTGGAAACAACGTAACCAAAGTCCACGACTAAAAACTGCGCAAAGTCACACAACAACAAGTCATTAAATTGAAGCAAATGAAGACGGTGGCCAGAAGGTCCTTTCTCCAGGGGGCCGACTTCGAGGTAAATAATGTAAACAATGGCTCGGTCTCATGCAAAGGCAATTTTCAGCGGCTCAGCCCTTCCAGTAAACGTCAAATCGCTTCTGAAATGTCGGGGCTGTGGAGGGCGTCGCGGACACGTCCAAAAATTGACGATACGGAGCGGGGACGTACCTAAATATTGGCTTCATGAGTGGCCTAACGCCTTCTTCTTCTCGTCCCGACTTCACCCGTTCACCGTTTAAACGGCTGTGTCCGAAACTCACCCACACGCATCCTTGACATCGGCTTAGACTTCGATTTTGACGTTCATTTTTTTTCCATTTCAATTAATGTTTATATAAAATTTGACATAATTCACTCTAAAATTCCAATTAGTATTTTTATCTTGCACATGAAGGCGAGTTACATTTCACGGATGGCGTATTTATCTCTCGTTATTCAGCCATCTTCTTCGAACGATCGATTCCGATACTCTTCAAGCCTCCGGACATTCCACCGTCCAGAATTAGAAAATGGACTCTGGCTGGGCTTTAACTCCTAATCGGGAAGGTGGAAATGGTCCTTTTAAACAGCCGTTGCAATCATTTCCACAAAAAATTGCTATTTAAGCATTATTGAAGTTCCTTCAATCGTACAAACGAACTCTTATCCGGGAAAGTGAAAGCCGTGATTTTAAACAGCCGCTTAAAGTCTTTTTCAAATAAAAAAATACAAGCAAAAAATGCGCCGAAGTTTTTTCGACGCAATCAGGTTTTCTGTACAGCCGCTACAGCATTTAATCAAGGCCACTGAAAATAGATCTATCTTTCGGTGGTCTCGGTCTAATGCTGCATGAGCCGCGCCCATTGAAACCTGAACCACGGCCCGGTGGTGGCCTATCTTATATCGTTGCCAGGAGCACGATTATGGTTAACTGTAACCTTGAATAAAATCAAAACTACTGAGGAGGCTAAGGGCTGCAATTTGGTATCTTTGATGATTGGAGGGTGGATGATCAACATATCAATTTGCAGCCCTCTAGCCTCAGCAGTTTTTAAGTTCTGAGGGCGGACAGACAGAGGCATAATAGTTTTCTTTTACAGAAAAATAAAAATAAAAAAAATTGGCTAAGGGGATTAATAGATTTTGTAAAGATTTTTCCAAAGAGGCTTTCCCAACAGATTTTTTTATCATATACGAATTTTTTTTATTTACATCAAACCTGAAGGTCGGGGAAAACACAGCCATTGAAATTTTTGCAAAGTCAGGCAAGAAATTAAAAAAAGATTTCTCTCAATAATAATAATAATAATAATAATAATAATAATAATAATAATAATAATAATAATAATAAATCTACAGAATGATGAGAAAGCTATCTAGGCTTCATTACAATTTCCCTTTTGCAATCATCAGAGGGACAGAAAGAAACCTAACTAAATTAGTAGAAATAGCAAATGACATACTACCATCAATAAAATTTACCGTGGAAATAGAAACTGACTCCAAGTTGCCTTTCTTAGACGTATTAATCTTTAGAGATTCGAGTAGACAAAAGTTTAAATTCACAGTATATGGGAAGACACCCAACTCTGAAAGTTATATACATTTTTATTCTTCTCATAATAATAATAATATCAAAAGTAATGTAATAATGAACTTTGCATTACGAGCCTTCAAGATTTGTGATCTAGAATATATTAATGACGAAATACATCACATTACGGCAACTTTCAAAAGCCTTAGGTACCCCCCTTCCCCCCACACTTCATTGAAAAGGCTATCTCACGTGCTCGGAAGACTTATTATTGCCATAGAGATAATAACATTAGAAGAAAAACGAATAGATTTTTAACCTTACCTTTTAACCCTAACATAGATATTATAAGTAAATATGTAAATAATAGCCAGGATAATACTAGAATTGTTTTCAAATATACCAACACGATAAGAAATAACCTAATAAAAATCAACAACAACCATAATAACCCCATAGTACCTGCAGAAGTATACGAAATACGATCTGAAGACTGCAAAGGTCAATATTTCGGAGAAAGCGGAAGAGGGTTAGAAACACGTTTAGTGGAACATAGACGGGCTTTCTCATTACATCCTTAAAATAGTGCAATAGTTACACACGCATTCAATAACGATCATTTACCGGACTGGAATAGAGCCAACATCATTCACAAAATCAACGTCAACATAAGAAGATTAGTCGAGGGCGCCGCCATAAATATAGGAGAATCATTTAAGGGAAACAAGTCGTTCGTTAACGAGGACCCGCTAGTCAACTTTCATGTAATCAAAACATTTATTAAAGGTTTTAATGTTAGGACAGGCTCCTACTTTCCTTCGTCTGATGCTGCCGTTATCGCCGACATCACCCCGCAGACACCTTGTAACAGCCGGGATTCCGAGGATGTCGCCGCTAACAAGGAATTACATGCAGAACAACAACAGGCGAGGAGATCTAGAAGAATAGCCACGCGGAATATAGGAAGAGGAGAAGCAATCACCTAGTTGGATATTTGACCTTCCTGCTTGTCGCCTCGTCCGTTGGAAAAACACATCGTTGAGGTCGTCCACTGGTTCCACACTTGAAACCGGAGCTAACATATTTACTTATTTTATGTCTATAATTTTTAGTTCGACTGAAGATGAACCCAGGACAGGGTTCGAAAGGAACTTTTTTGTAACTTTTTTATAAAATCAACAAGAATACCATTGAATATTATTGTGGACCTGATATACAGCATATCCCGTTCTCGATCTAGAGAAGAAAGAGCTAATAATAATAATAATAATAATAATAATAATAATAATAATAATAATAATAATAATAATAATAAATCTATCAAGGTTTCATTAGGACCTCACGATTGAATGACGCCATAAAAAAGGAAATATATTTTTTGCCCAATTAACTCCCAGGGCAATTACAGAAGAGTGACAACGAAAAGAATATATATATATATATATATATATATATATATATATATATATATATATATATATATATATATATATATATATATATATATATATATATATATATATATATATATATATATATTGTAAATCTTCTCTCACTAAGAACTGGAAAGAACTTGCTGAAGAGAACAGAGAATGGTTTGGGGATAGAATAGTTACCTGTTCCAGGTACACTTGACTGCAGGCACCTGACTACAGGTCTGTACTCCAAATGTAGAAGTTACCTGCACCAGGTACGCTTGATTGCAGCATGAATATGAGAGAACTTATTGGTGAGATAGAATAAAAAGAGCTTTATAAAATAAAAATAAAAAATTGGTAGATATAATTAAAATACTTCCTCCCCAAAAATGGTTAAATTCACAATAAATATTTGGTAGTTACAGTGAAATTGCTACAGCTTTCTGATGTAGTTCCTTGAAATCTGTGAGTGAAAGGTCACTGGTCAAAGCTTACAGAATGGGAATAAATCAAATCGTGCTCAAAGATGATTATTTTCCTGAGACGGGAAAATTCAAGAATATTTTCCTGAGACGGAAAAATATCAAGTCATGTTCTCATCACGTAAGTGTTAGGATTAATCGGATGGAAGGAATTAAACTTTGGACTGAAAAGTGGATCTCTGCTTGTGCCTTAAGATGTTCAAACAGTTTCCTAGAAGTTGCCTGTACCAGGTACACTTGATTGCAGGCACCTTGCTATAGGTCTGTTCTCCAAACGTACAAGTTACCTGTACCAGGTACACTTGATTGCAGGCACCTGACTACAGGTCTGTTTTCCAAACGTACAAGTTACCTGTACCAGGTACACTTGATTGCAGGCACCTGACTACAGGTCTCTACTCCAAATGTGCAAGTTACCTGTACCAGGTACACTTGATTGCAGGTACCTGACTACAGGTCTCTACTCCAAATGTGCAAGTTACCTGTACCAGGTACACTTGATTGCAGGTACCTGGCTACAGGTCTGTTCTCCAAATGCACAAGTTACCTGTACCAGGTACACTTGATTGCAGGCACCTGACTACAGGTCTCTACTCCAAATGTGCAAGTTACCTGTACCAGGTACACTTGATTGCAGGTACCTCACTACAGGTCTCTACTAAGTTACCTGTACCAGGTACATTGATTGCAGGTACCTGGCTACAGGTCTGTTCTCCAAACTTGATTACAAGCGCAAGTTACCTGCACCAGGTACATTGATTGCAGGCACCTTTGCAGGTCTGTTCTCCAAAGATAAGTTACCTGTACCAGGTACACTTGATTGCAAGCGCCTAGCTACAGGTCTGTTCTCCAAACGCACAAGTTACCTGTACCAGGTACACTTGATTGCAGGCAGTACCTGTACCAGGTACACTTGATTGTAGGCAGTACCTGTACCAGGTACACTTGATTGCAAGCGCCTAGCTACAGGTCTGTTCTCCAAACGCACAAGTTACCTGTACCAGGTACACTTGATTGCAGGCAGTACCTGTACCAGGTACACTTGATTGCAAGCGCCTAGCTACAGGTCTGTTCTCCAAACGCACAAGTTACCTGTACCAGGTACACTTGATTGCAAGCGCCTAGCTACAGGTCTGTTCTCCAAACGCATAAGTTACCTGTACCAGGTACACTTGATTGCAAGCGCCTAGCTAGCTACAGGTCTGTTCTCCAAACGCATAAGTTACCTGTACCAGGTACACTTGATTGTAGGCAGTACCTGTACCAGGTACACTTGATTGCAGGCACCTGGCTACAGGTCTGTTCTCCAAACGCATAAGTTACCTGTACCAGGTACACTTGAAAGCGCCAGCTACAGGTCTAAGTTACCTGTACCAGGTACACTTGATTGCAGGCAGGTACCTGTACCTACAAGGCAGTACCTGTACCAGGTACACTTGATTGCAGGCAGTACCTGTTACACTTGATTGCAGGCAGTACCTGTACCAGGTACACTTGATTGCAGGCAGTACCTGTACCAGGTACACTTGATTTGCAGGCAGTACCTGTACCAGGTACACTTGATTGCAGCACCTGTACCAGGCAACACTTGTACCTGTACCAGGTACACTTGATTGATTAGGCAGTACCTGTTCTACCAGGTACACTTGATTGTAGGCAGTACCTGTACCAGGTACACTTGATTGTAGGCAGTACCTGTACCAGGTACACTTGATTGCAGGCAGTACCTGTACCAGGTACACTTGATTGCAGGCAGTACCTGTACCAGGTACACTTGATTGCAGGCAGTACCTGTACCAGGTACCAAAGTACCTGTACCAGGTACAAGGCAGTACCTGTACCAGGTACACTTGATTACCAGGTACACTTGATTGCAAGCCTAGCTACAGGTCTGTTCTCCAAACGCACAAGTTACCTGTACCAGGTACACTTGATTGCAGGCAGTACCTGTACCAGGTTACAGGTCTGTTCTCCAAACGCACAAGTTACCTGTACCAGGCAACACTTGATTGCAGGCAGTACCTGTACCAGGTACACTTGATTGTAGGCAGTACCTGTACCAGGTACACTTGATTGCAAGCCTAGCTACAGGTCTGTTCTCCAAACGCACAAGTTACCTGTACCAGGTACACTTGATTGCAGGCAGTACCTACCAGGTACACTTGATTGCAAGCGCCAGCTACAGGTCTGTTCTCCCAACGCACAAGTTACCTGTACCAGGTACACTTGATTGCAGGCAGTACCTGTACCAGGTACACTTGATTGCAGCCTAGCTACAGGTCTGTTCTGACTTGATTGCAAGCGCCTAGCTACAGGTCTGTTCTCCAAACGCATAAGTTACCTGTACCAGGTACACTTGATTGCAGGCACCTGGCTACAGGTCTGTTCTCCAAACGCATAAGTTACCTGTACCAGGTACACTTGATTGCAAGCGCCTAGCTACAGGTCTGTTCTCCAAACGCATAAGTTACCTGTACCAGGTACACTTGATTGTAGGCAGTACCTGTACCAGGTACACTTGATTGCAGGCACCTGGCTACAGGTCTGTTCTCCAAACGCATAAGTTACCTGTACCAGGTACACTTGATTGCAAGCGCCTAGCTACAGGTCTGTTCTCCAAACGCACAAGTTACCTGTACCAGGTACACTTGATTGCAGGCAGTACCTGTACCAGGTACACTTGATTGTAGGCAGTACCTGTACCAGGTACACTTGATTGCAAGCGCCTAGCTACAGGTCTGTTCTCCAAACGCACAAGTTACCTGTACCAGGTACACTTGATTGTACCAGGCACCTGCCTAGCTACAGGTCTGTTCTCCAAACGCACAAGTTACCTGTACCAGGTACACTTGATTGCAGGCAGTACCTGTACCAGGTACACTTGATTGCAAGCGCCTAGCTACAGGTCTGTTCTCCAACGCACAAGTTACCTTACCAGGTACACTTGATTGCAAGCCAGCTACAGGTCTGTTCTCCAAATGCACAAGTTACCTGTACCAGGTACACTTGATTGCAGGCAGTACCTGTACCAGGTACACTTGATTGTAGGCAGTACCTGTACCAGGTACACTTGATTGCAGGCAGTACCTGTACCAGGTACACTTGATTGCAGGCAGTACCTGTACCAGGTACACTTGATTGCAGGCAGTACCTGTACCAGGTACACTTGATTGCAGGCAGTACCTGTACCAGGTACACTTGATTGTAGGCACCTGGCTACAGGTCTGTTCTCCAAATGCACAAGTTACCTGTACCAGGTACACTTGATTGCAGGCACCTGGCTACAGGTCTGTTCTCCAAATGCACAAGTTACCTGTACCAGGTACACTTGATTGCAGGCACCTGGCTACAGGTCTGTACTCCAAACGGACAAGTTACCTGCACCAGGTACACTTGATGGCAGGCAGTACCTGTGCCAGGTACACATGATTGCAGGTGCCTGGCTACAGGTCTGTACTCCAAACGTACAAGTTACAACTACCAGGTACACTTGATTGCAGGCACCTGGCTACAGGTCTGCACTCCAAAGGTACATGTTACCTGCACCAGGTACACTTGATTGCAGGCACCTGACTACAGGTCTGTACTCCAAATGCAGAAGTTACCTGTTCCAGGTACACTTGATTGCAGGCACCTGACTACAGGTCTGTACTCCAAATGCAGAAGTTACCTGCACCAGGTACACTTGATTGCAGGCACCTGGCTACAGGTCTGTACTCCAAACGTAGAAGTTACCTGTTCCAGGTACACTTGGCTACAGGTATGTGCTGTAAAGGGAGGACGAGTTATTCGACTTAAATAGCTCTGTGTAAGATAGTCGAAGGACTTCATCGAAATTCTGAGAGGCAATTAAGAGAGATTATCTGTTCAGCTTCCTTGGCCAATACCCCTTTTTCACCAAATATCTCCTCCTTCATTACAAAACAGAGAGAGAGAGAGAGAGAGAGAGAGAGAGAGAGAGAGAGAGAGAGAGAGAGAGAGAGAGAAAACCAAATCAGCCTACTACAGTATATTCAATTAATCTTTGTAAAATACAAAAGATGTAATACTCTTAAGTGTTTGTTAGTTACATGGGCAAGATTATATATATATATATATATATATATATATATATATATATATATATATATATATATATATATATTATTAAGCGACGTTCCGGGTCCAGCCCCAATCATCACAGCTCCAAAGGGACGAATACACATAAAGCATAATAAAAGGACTCATCCTAATAACCAACATACATTTATAATAAAATTCACAACAAAACAAACGCGAAGTGCTATGAGAATTACCATCTCAATTGAAGGGAAGAAGAAGAAGAAGAAGAAGAAGAAGAAGAAGAAGAAGAAGAAGAAGAAGAAGAAGAAGAAGAAGAAGAAGAAGAAGAAGCGAAAGGTCCCAAGTAAATACGGTTACGTCAGGTAAAGAGGGGGAGCGGCAGTTTGCTTGTTTAGTTTTGGAACTCTTGTTTCTATGAAAAGCGACTCGGAGGCAGCAAGCTGTTGAGGAGAAGAAGCTCGCGTAATGATTTTAAAATGATTATATTCAATATTAAATTTGCATTTCTCTGTATGTTCGAGAATTCTGGAAATAATTCACCCCCCTGTGGCTATCAATATAAGTTTACGGGAGGTCCCGACATAATTTCCCAAACTACATCTGGGTCAGGAAAATAAATAGACCGCAGTGGATGTCAAAAGAGGGCTCGATTTTTCTTTATATCTGAATAAGGACCCAATGGACAATGTTTACGCATTAACCGTGTACCTTGCGTATAAAACGTTGTATCACTGATAAACGGGAGACTAGCAAAGAATGGTATTCTTGGTACAGTTGCTCTGTCATTTTCCCCTCTTAATTTATTATCTAGAAACTTGTAAAGGTGTTTAAAGAAAACCTTAGCCGGGTGGCAGTTTTCCGTGAAGTATTGTCGTAAAAAAGTAATCTCATGGTGAAATTCGGACCAGCCAGGGGAGAGAGAACAGGCTCTGTGGAAGAGGGATATAGAAAGCGTTCAGTCTAAAGTTAAAACTACAAAAGCTTTAAAATTGTGTACCTAATCCAGTAAAGGGTTTTACTGATGTGTAAAAACCACCTATGTTACGTGACACTTCTATATCTAAGAGAGAGAGCCTATTATCTTTTTCACAATCGATTGTAAACTTGATTTAAGGGTGGGCTGAACTGGCAAACTGTAAGAAGGACTCAGCCCTGTCTCTGTCTCTAAAAAGAAGACACTTACTATCAACGTAACGACAGTGAAAAAAGAGGATGATTAGCTACAAGGCAATTGTCCAGCAACAGCTCTCCCAGTTCACACATAAAAATATTGGCAAAGACGGGGCCTAAGAACTGCCCATAGCCATACCATCACGTTGTACGTAAAATTTTCCATCAAAGATAAAGGCAGTGTCCTTGCACTGCCAATGTTAAAAGCTTCTCAAAATTATCATAATTAAAACCATGAAACAGAACATCATTACAGGTAGAAATCTTGTTTCAAATCATTTGAATTGTTTCTTCCACGAGTACATTCGCGAGCAGAGCCTCTTCTACAGCAAGGCTAATCATGAAAAGATCCAAATCTTGAGACAATACGTTTTCTTTAAATTGTTCAGCGTTTTTAATGGTATAGTAACTATTTTGAGAAAAATCTCTTAATAAAGGTACTATTTGACCAACTTGTAACCGGGGGCGTCATACAATGTAATTAGAATCGGTCTTGAAGGCACGCCCTCCTTACTGTTGTTAATAATTCCCTGATCCAAAAGAGGTTTCAGAAACCTATTTTTCTATCCTCAAAAAGAAACATAGTGGCCAAGTCAGGACTACCCAAACGCTGAAAATGAGTCGCGTCATTTAGGATATTTTCAACTTGCTGTTACGTAGTCATCTGAGTAAAACAACGCCTCTCTTTTGTCCTTTCTAATAATAATAATAAGGTTTTCCTGTTTACCAAGTTTTTTCAGAATTTCTAAGTCCTTCTTGTTAAAGGAAGGTGTCCAGTTTCGATCACAGCTTTTTGCTATACCCCATAAAACAATAATTTAGTTACAAGAGGGACTTAGAAATTATATCTACCAAAGTTTAAGTGTGAATTTAAAAAAAAAGGGGGGGTCAAAATTTAATTCTATCTACCAAAAACTTATTGTGATTTAAAAAAATTTGGGGTGGGGAGTAATTAGTTATATCTACCAAATGTTTATTGTGAATTTTAAATTTTTTGGGGGTCAATTTAATTACAACTACCAAAAATTTATTGTGAATTTTAAAATTGGGGATCAATTTAATTACATTTACCAAATATGTTTGTGTATTTTAATTGATACTGTATTGTGAATTTAATATTTTTGGAGGGATCAACTTTTTACAACTACCAAATATTTATTGTGAATTTAACATTGTTTTGGGGGGGATCAATTTAATTATATCTACCAAGACTTTTTTAAAAATTTCAAACAACTTTTTTTTTATCCCGCCAATAAGTTCTTTCCAGTTCTTAGTGAGAGAAGATTTATATATTCTTTCCGTGGCCACTCTTCTCCAATTGCTCTGGGAATTAATTGGGCAGAAAAACATATTCCCTTCTTATGGCGTCATGTACGAAAAACTGTATTTATAATACATTTTTCTATTTTAGTTTTAATCTTAAAATTCCAGTTTATTCGATTGTTCTACGTACACAAAAATCAAAGGATCTTATTATTAAATCTCTTAATTATGCCTTGCTGTGTGCTTAAATAGTTCGAGATTCCCTGTGTATACGTTTTTGAGCGTAACTACGGTAACTCGGCGCTAGTTGCGTTTCATCGCCACCTTCGCTTAAAACTACTCTTGACGGCGAGCACAACACACTGGGCCTCATTTTTCTAACGTGAATCTTACTTTCAGTACTCCATGTAGTCTGCTGTGTTACAGTAGGCCTACTGATTTTTTTGACCATGAGATTCCTGTGAGATTTCACGTTTAATCGTCCCTTTTGTCGTAATTACTGATGGGCTGGAAATGGGATCCCTCGCTACGTCCAAGGAAACTACCGATCAAGTTGGTATCAATGGTGATGCGTTATTGAACATTGATGGATCCCTCGGCTGAACAAACCAGCGCAAGGCATTCTTTGAGGCAAGTCTCGTTCTGTTTGGCACATCGAACAAGACTTTGAAGTTGCCCTATTATTTTAGTGCCCTTTCATCAGCGAGATCCTTTAATTAACTGCGATATTCACTCAGTCAAAACTTTTATAGCTTGATTCCACAGAGCTATCATTTAACCGATATCTTGGTCTCGTTTCCTTTTATTTTTAAGATTTGAGGTACTCGACGAATAGGGGATTGGTAGTCAGTGCCTAGGTTACCAAACATCTGGGCGGCATCGTTGTCTTCCGGGGAATGTGCCTTAGTTCAAGATAGGATTTTACCTTGCTGCTAGTGTTAATCACGTTGCTCCAGGTTCACTAAATAAATATTTTAACTGTGCATTTCGTATTTTTTTTATCTCTCTATTATTTTCGAGCAGGTCATTCAATCGTGAGGTCCTAGTAAAGCCTTGCTAGCCGCCTTCTTCTTCTTCTTCTTCTTCTAGAAAACTGTAATGAAGCCTGATAGATTTCTCGTCATTCTGTAGATTTATTATTATTATTATTATTATTATTATTATTATTATTATTATTATTATTATTATTATTATTATTATTATTAAGAGGATATTTTTAAAAAATTTTTGCCTGACTTTGCAGACAATTTCAATACTTGTTTTCCCCGACCTTCAGGTTTGATATAAATAAAAAAAGTATATGACATAAATATCTGTTGGAAAGCCTTTTTTTTGGGACAGTCTTTACAAAATGTATTATTTTACTCAGCCAAATTATTTTTCAGTTTTCTGTGAAAGAAAACTGTTGTGCAGGCTTTGTCTGTCCGTCCGCACTTTATTCTGTTCGCCCTCAGATCTTAAAAACTACTGAGGCTAGAGGGCTGCAAATTGGTATGTTGATCATTCACCTCCAGTCATCAAAGATACCAAATTGCAGCCCTCTAGCCCCAGTAGTTTTTATTTTTATTTAAGGTTAAAATTAGCCATATTCGTGCTCCTGGCAACGATATGGGACAGGCCAACACCGGGCCGTGGCTGAAGTTTCAAGGGCCGCGACTCATACAGCACTATACCGAGGCCACCGAAAGATGGATCTATTTTCGATGACCTTGATTATACGCTGTACAGGAAACTCGATTGCTCCGAAGAAATTTCGGCGCATTTTTTACTTGTTTTTTTTTTTTATTTCTCGGAAACAGGCAGGTCAACAGAAAGTACAAAGAAAACCACCCGCTGCAGCTTGTACTGCCTTAGAGAGAGAGAGAGAGAGAGAGAGAGAGAGAGAGAGAGAGAGAGAGAGAGAGAGAGAGAGAAGATCTTATGAACGAAAGGGCTAGTTGCGATTTACCTGGTTGTTGTAGTTAAAAAAAAAAAAAGCGATTACCCGCAGGGGGGTAGCGCCGTCAGTGCACCTTACGCGGTGCACTGTAGGCATTATTTAAGGTTCTTTGTAGTGTACCTTCGGCACCTGGCTGCAATTCCTTCCATTCCTTTAACTGAACCTCCGTTCATATTCTCTTTCTTCCGTCTTAGGTTCCCTCAAACCTCTCCTATTAATCGTTTCAAAGTGCAGCTGAGAGGTTTTCCTCCTGTTACACCTTTCAAACCTCCTCTTCTCTCAATTTCCCTTTCAGCGCCGAATGACCTCATCATTGGCCTAGATTCTATATTCCAGTTCATTCCATCAGTTCTTTCAAATATTTTCTACATCTCCCCCCGCCCCCCACACAAACAAAAACCTTGAGAGCTTAGTCTCCACGTTGGAAATCCAATGAGGCCACTTACTCACACGGGGTTTCTCCTCGTGGGTCTTGCAATGTTGATGTTTACATGTCAAGTTCTCTCTCTCTCTCTCTCTTCTCAAAAAGGACCAAGTTTTTAATTACTCAAAAGGCCATTCATATTCGAAATTTTCATTGCTCTCTCTCTCTCTCTTCTCGAAGAGGACCAAGTTTTGAATTATTGAAAAGGCCTTTCATATTCGAAGTTTTCATTGCTCTCTCTCTCTCTCTCTCTCGTTTGCTGAGATGCTAATTCTTATTCAAAATTCTTTCTCTCTATGTTTTCGTGGAGTAATTCTCTCTCTCTCTCTCTCTGTCGAAGTTGAGAGGAGAAGATTAAAGTTTCTTCTGTAAGTTGACCTAGGATCATCAAGTGTCCCTTTCACCTTCCAAAGTTTATTTATGTATTTATTATTATTATTATTATTATTATTATTATTATTATTATTATTATTAGACATGGCATTAATATTAACAGGGCAACAGCCTTACCGTGGGGAACAAATGCATTGAGTGTATGTATTTATAAATGTTTTTGTGGCAATGCGTTTGAGACTCGGAAAATGAAAGCCTCGGAATTTCCCGCTTAATGAGGGAATAAGTCAATAAATTTTTAAACATGCCCCCTTGGATTCAACCTCTTTATGGCTCTTAGTGTTTAAATACAATGTGGGATAAAAAAATAACCTCGTAAGTGGCGACGAAGCTTCCGATCTGCAGAAGGTAAAGTCATACATATGAATGGAGGCTGTCAAATCGAATACCGTTTCCCCTTTATTCTATTTTAGTTCTTCAGTTCTGGTATTAACTGTTCTCTTGAGTAGATTTTTTCATATACTTTTAATTTACCCAATCCACTAGAACTGGCTGTTTATGGCCAATCGCTTTCACATTAATTAACTTTAAATCTGGTCATGTTCTCTCCAAGCCTCAGCGCGTTAATGAACGCGGGCTAGTAAGTGAAATGTGGAGGGCGTTCTCCGCAGAGTTCCATACATGTTCCCGTTGAAGAAGGTACATTCTCCGCTGTCAGACATTTTGTGTGTGTGTATATAATCTCCTTCAAGTAACCAATGTTATTCAGTGAATAAAATTTCACACATAAGACAAAATCCCACTCCTGTCTTATTCACTGGACTTTTTAATAATAATAATAATAATAATAATAATAATAATAATAATAATAATAATCTATTTATAAATATATCAACAAGTTTCCAGACCACTCCGTCAATAAAAAATATACTGACCTCACACTATAAAATTTTTGACCTTCCGATTGAGGCCCATATACAGTACAGTATATTACTTCCAATTTTGACTGTCAAGAAATCGAGCCTGCATCGAAAATTATTAAATTGACAGGTTATCTGTGCACAAACAATTGCAGAACCAAGGCAGCACAAGCAGCCATCCAAAGGCTAATATACCCACTGGATTCTATGCCACAAAAGCAACACAATATACAAGGGATTTTGACCAGTACAGTGAAGCCTATTGGTACGTGATACAGGTTCGTGCACCCGTACATAACTTCATCCAAGTTACGTACATTAAATCCAGTTCCCATGAGAAAAACAATTATTGTTATCCAGAAGATAAAGCCTATTCATACGGAACAACTCCACAGGAGCCATTGGCTTGAAATTCAAGCTTCCAAAGAATATTACGGTGTTCATTTGAAAGAAGTAACAGAAGGTAAATGGAAATACAGAAAGAAGGGGTCTGTTACTAGAAAAGAAATATAAAAATAATTTAACAAATTAATAAAAATAAATAGATACAAATGTCAGTAAATTATTAAAATGACAGGAGAACTGCTTTAGGATAGTAATGCATTGTACCTTTGAACTTTTGAATAGGTTCCAACTGCACGACATCCTCAGTAGGGAGACTGTTCCACAGTCCAATGGTGTGAGGAACAAAGGACCTCCGAAACTGAGAAGTTCGACAGCGAGGCACATTTATGATACCCAAAACACGAGTTTACGCATTCAGAATTAGCATGAGCAAATGGCATCTGGCGTCAGCACCTAGCGTTGTGTTTTAATATTCCAGTTAGAATTCGAATTATGGAGTATTCCCTGTAACTGAAATCAATAGGGCAGAATTCTTACGAAACACGAAAAGGATGAGGTCACTTCATTTTGCTAAGTAATGGAGTCAGTAGCCCTTATCAACCTTGCACGTAAATTGTACATAACCACAGATTAGCAAAAGCACTTTTGATTTTCCCACGTTCTCGAGTAGCAGCAACCCATCTTGCAAGCCTACGTACATTCGTGTTAATGTAATGATTGTTAAAACACAGTAATTTACTTATATACAATCAAGACATAAGCCTGTAGCCTTTTCTCCTACCCTCAGTCACAGCCTTCATACTTTTTTCTCGGGCAGTGTCACCATATTGACTTACTTAATCCACGTCAAAGATAATACGTAAAGTTAAGTATATCTTAGTTTAACCAGACCACTGAGCTGATTAACAGCTCTCCTAGGGCTGGCCCGAAGGATTAGACTTGCTTTACGTGGCTAAGAACCAATTGGTTACCTAGCAACGGGACCTGCAGCTTATTGTGGAATCCGAACCACATTATAGCGAGAAATGAATTTTTATCACCAGAAATAAATTCCTCTTAAACAAAAGCTAAATTCACCTTAGGTAACTGCGCAAATTGAACAGGGGCTTGGCGCGATTGTGAACTTTTTCCATCCTGAATGTTTTATGGGTGATTATCGAATGTTTAGGGTTTAGAAAATGTTTAGTGGGTAAATATTCTGTGAATGTTTGGTGAGTTTTTAGGGTTTAGTGAGTGTTTAGTGTATAGTGAGTGCTTAATGAATGTTTAGTGAGTGTTTAGTGTTTAATGAATGTTTAGGATTGAGTGAGTGTATGGTGAGTGCTTAGTGAATGTTTAGTGTATAGTGAGTACATAGTGTTTAGTGTATAGTGAGTGCTTAGTGAATGTTTAGCATTTAGTATATACTGAGTACTTGGTGAATGTTTAGTGTAATGTGAGTGCTTAAGGATTGTTTAGTGAATAGTGCATTTTTAGTGAATGCTTAGTGTACAGTGAGTACTTAGTGAATGTCTTGTGAGTTTTTAGTGTATAGTGAACACTTCGTGAATGTTTAGGGTATAGTGAATGCTTAGTGAATGTTTAGTGAGTGTTTAGTGTATAATGAGCACTTAAAGAAAGTTCTGTAACTTACAGGAATCATTTACACAAGACATTGCTTAGATCCAAGAGCAGATGCTTAGGCCTTGACCACAATGGCTGGAGTGCTTAGGTCAACTTGTTTTTGTAAGCTATTTTTTCTCTGTGAAATTGTGTCAAGCAATAATAGTAATAATAATGAAGTATAGTACTATGAGCTGGGCCGAGACCTTTCAACATGGCCGCCAGAGTTCACACTCTCGGCATGGGGATTGCCACTCCATGTCATTGACGCTTATGGGGTGGGTGCTGGCGTCTGCTGGAGTCAGATAATACTAAGTGTTTGGCCATAAGGGATGTTGGTGCCTGTCTGCAGCTGGGTTTACTGGTTGGAGGCGACTGGGGATTGCTTCCCGTTTGCTGACCCGCCAGCTGTGGGTGGGTAATGGCATTTGCACCCAGCTGCAAACAGGCACCAGCATCCCCCAGGGCCAAGACACCCACCATGTCCTGACCCCAGTAGATGCCAGCACCCATCCACAACTGATGGGTTAGCAAGGGTTTACTGGTTGGAGGCGACTGGGGGTTGATCCCTGTTTGCCACTTGTTGACCCATCAGTTGTGGATGGGTGCTGGCATCTACTGGGGTCAGGACATGGTGGGTGTCTTGGCCCTGGGGGATGCTGGTGCCTCCAACCAGTAGACCCAGCTGCAAACAGGCAGGCAGCATCCCTGGGGTTGCCATGACAGCCACCATGTTGACCCCAGGAGATGCCAGCACCCATCCACAACTGATGGGTCATGGTGGGTGTCTTGCAAACAGGGCAATGCAGTCGCCTCCAACCAGTAAACCCAGCTGCAAACAGGCACCAGCATCCCCCCGGGTCATGACACCCACCATGTCCTGACCCCAGGAGATGCCAGCACCCATCCACAACTGATGGGTCAACAAGTGGCAAACAGGGATCAACCCCCAGTCGCCTCCAACCAGTAAACCCAGCTGCAAACAGGCACCAGCATCCCCCAGGACCATGACACCCACCATGTCCTGACCCCAGTAGATGCCAGCACCCATCCACAACTGATGGGTCAACAAGTGGCAAACAGGGAGCAACCCCCAGTCGCCTCCAACCAGTAAACCCAGCTGCAAAAACCAGGCTGGGGATGCAGCATCCCCAGGACCATGACACCCACCTGTCCTGACCCCAGGGGATGCCAGCACCCATCCAGCTGGGTTTACTGATGGGTCAACAAGTAGCAAACTGGTTGGAGCATCCCCAGTTGCCTGTTTGCCACTTGTTGACCAGGTAAACCCAGCTGCAAACAGGCACCAGGCCTGGGGGATGCTGGTGCCTGTTTGCAGCTGGGTTTACTCCCTGGGGGATGCTGGTGCCTGTTTGTAGCTGGGTTTACTGGTTGGAGGCGACTGGGAGCCTGGGGGATGCTGGTGCCTGTTTGCAGCTGGGTTTACTGGTTGGAGGCGACTGGGGGTTGCTCCCTGTTTGCCACTTGTTGACCCATCAGTTGTGGATGGGTGCTGGCATCTGCTGGGGTCAGGACATGGTGGGTGTCATGGTCCTGGGGGATGCTGGTGCCTGTTTGCAGCTGGGGTTACTGGTTGGAGGCGACTGGGGGTCGATCCCTGTTTGTCACTTGTTGACCCATCAGTTGTGGATGGGTGCTGGCATCTACTGGGGTCAGGACAGGTGGGTGTCATGGTCCTGGGGCCTGCTGCAGTGCCTGTTTGCACTGGGGCTGCTGTTTGCCACTTGTTGACCTATTTACTGGTTGGCATCTCCTGGGGCGACTGGGGATGCTCCTGGGGATGCTGTTTGCCACTTGTTGACCCATCAGTTGTGGATGGGTGCTGGCATCTACTGGGGTCGGGACATGGTGGGTGTCTTGGTGGGTGTCATGGTAGACCCAGCTGCAAACAGGGATGCTGGTGCCTGTTTGCCAGCTCCACAACTGGTTTACTGGTTGGAGGCGACTGCATCCCCAGGGGTTTGCCCTGTTTGCCACCAGCATCCCCTGGGTCATGACACCCACCATGTCCTGACCCATCAGTTGTGGATGGGTGCTGGCATCTACTGGGGTCAGGACATGGTGGGTGTCATGGTCCTGGGGATGCTGGTGCCTGTTTGCAGCTGGGTTTACTGGTTGGAGGCGCGACTGGGGGTTGCCTGTTTGCAGCTGTTTGCCCTTGGTGACCCATCGGTTTTGTGGATGGGTTCTGGCATCTTTGCAGGGTCAAGACATGGTGGGTGTCTTGGCCCTGGGGATGCTGGCGCCTCCAACCAGTAAACGGGTGTCATGGTCTGGGGAGCTGCAAACAGGCGACTGGGGTCATCCCCAGGGCCTTGACACCCAGTTGTGGATGTGCTGGCATCCTGGGGTCAGGACAGGTGGGTGTCATGCACCCTGGGGATCCACAGCTGGGTTTACCAGCATCCCCAGGGCCATGACACCCACCATGTCCTGACCCCAGTAGATGCCAGCACCCATCCACAACTGATGGGTCAGCAAGTTGCAAACAGACCCATCGGTTGTGGAGGGTGCTGGCCTATTGGGTCAGGGAACCCCAGTCGCCATGACACCAACCAGTAAACCCAGCTGCAAACAGGCACCAGCATCCCCCAGGGCCATGACACCCACCATGTCCTGACCCCAGTAGATGCCAGCACCCATCCACAACTGATGGGTCAGCAAGTTGCAAACAGGGAGCAACCCCCAGTCGCCTCCAACCAGTAACCCCAGCTGCAAACAGGCACCAGCATCCCCCAGGGCCAAGACACCCACCATGTCCTGACCCCAGCAGATGCCAGCACCCATCCACAACTGATGGGTTAGCAAGTTGCAAACAGGGAGCATCCCCCAGTCGCCTCCAACCAGTAACCCCAGCTGCAAACAGGCACCAGCATCCCCAGGCCAAGACACCCACCATGTCCTGACCCCAGCAGATGCCAGCACCCATCCACAACTGATGGGTTAGCAAGTTGCAAACAGGGAGCATCCCCCAGTCGCCTCCAACCAGTAACCCCAGCTGCAAACAGGCACCAGCATCCCCCAGGGCCAAGACACCCACCATGTCCTGACCCCAGCAGATGCCAGCACCCATCCACAACTGATGGGTTAGCAAGTTGCAAACAGGAGCATCCCCAGTCGCCTCCAACCAGTAACCCCAGCTGCAAACAGGCACCAGCATCCCCAGGGCCAAGACACCCACCATGTCCTGACCCCAGCAGATGCCAGCACCCATCCACAATTGATGGGTTAGCAAGTTGCAAACAGGAGCATCCCCAGTCGCCTCCAACCAGTAAACCCAGCTGCAAACAGGCACCAGCATCCCCAGGGCCAAGACACCCACCATGTCCTGACCCCAGCAGATGCCAGCACCCATCCACAACTGATGGGTTAGCAAGTTGCAAACAGGAGCATCCCAAGTCGCCTCCAACCAGTAAACCCAGCTGCAAACAGGCACCAGCATCCCCCAGGGCCATGACACCCACCATGTCCTGACCCCAGCAGATGCCAGCACCCATCCACAACTGATGGGTTAGCAAGTTGCAAACAGGGAGCATCCCCCAGTCGCCTCCAACCAGTAAACCCAGCTGCAAACAGGCACCAGCATCCCCCAGGGCCAAGACACCCACCATGTCCTGACCCCAGGAGATGCCAGCACCCATCCACAACCGATGGGTCAGCAAGTGGCAAACTGGAAGCAGGGACCTAGAGGTTGGGGGGGCTCTCTTTCTCGCCTAGGCACTTCTCCTCTTCCTCTTCTTCTCTCTCCTCATGCGTAACCATTCCAGGGCATTTTTCATTATTTTCTGTTTACTCTGTTTCCTATTGGTTTCTTCTGGTATCCTCTTCTTTCTCTCCTCTCTCTTCATGCGTAATCTTTCCAAGGCGTTTTTTACGATTTTCTGTTGACTCTGCTTCCTACTGGATTCTTTTGGTTTCTGCGGCTTGCTCCTAGATTGGAGACGGCGTTGACAACAGCCATGATTCTCATACATTTCACACACATCAGCCATGCGATCGAATCCCATCATGAATACGCCATGTATAAACCATATGATAATCTGTATCCACATGCATCTCGGTTTCTTCTCATAGTACTTGATATCGCTGGCGATTTCATCCCACAGAAGAGCGCTCCCAATATTTCCTCTTCTGAGCGCTTCCAGCATAGCGCTCCTAGTTCTTCCTCTTTTGATATACTCGCTCAGCACTTTCCCTCTTTTCTTTTCCACCTTCTCCAGTTCAGCCGAAGGCAGATAGACCACCTGAACCATGTCTTTAGAAACTACCCTCACTACCCACCAAAAGTTGAATGGTACGCCTTTCCATTCATAGAGAATATCTTTTATATCTCGCTCTGAGTAAAGATAGTAATAACGGTTGCGTTTATCCCTTCTACACCGACAAAACTGTCTCCTCCACTTCTCCCACTGTCCTATTTTCTTTGGCGGTTCCTCTGTGGGATCTGTGGTAAGTCCTTCGGTGGCACTGGTCTTCACTTGCCCCTCGAGCTCCTGTGTACTTACTTGTTCTTTGTCCTCCTTTGCACTTACTTGTTCTTTGTCCTCCTCTTGATCTCTCCTCTCAGTCTCAAATTCCTGGATTTTTCTCTTGTTGGCTTCATTCTCTTTCTGTAGACGGCTTCTCTCTTCCTCGAGCTCTGCCACCCGTCTTTTCGCCTGGTCTAGTCCCTTCTCCAAATCTCGAATCTTCCTATTTTTTTCGTCTTCTTCTGGGGCTTTCAAATGCTTAACCTCCTCCCGAACGAGAGTAAGCAAACGTTGCATCTCCTTCTCCCTCTCATTTTGTTCAAGCAATTGTCTCCGCAGCATTTTTTGTCCTTCTTTTAATTCTTCGATGTCCTTTGTTGCAGGCGACATCGTCTCCCGAGCTGTGGTCCATTCCGCGTCATCAAAGCTTTCAGATAGCCCCGCACGCGGGACTGCTACCTTAGAGTCGCTGCGTTTTTCACGTGTGGCTTCGGCGTCGGCTTCTCTCGTGACTCCGACGAGCTGTTTATTATCGTGGTCGGACTTTTCTTCATTCTTACGGGCGGGAACTTTGCGCATTATGTTCGCACTTGCCACCGCTTTCGTCCCAATATTCACGGGAATTAAGGGATTTTGACAAAGGAAAAATCTATTTCTGAGGAAGGTCCCGTGTCACCCGGTGAAATTCCATTACAGCACGAATTTCTAGGTATAACATTGCTAGATATACCAGAGAAAAAGAGCTTTCAGAAAGCTGGGGTTACTACCCCAGTCGAGCGTCTTCTAGGAAGACGTCGGTATAAGGAGGGTGAGTGAAATACCACTACCACGGAAACCTACTCGAAAAGATCTCCCTATCAAAATCCCCGGAACAGAGCGGTGAGCCGTTACAGCCCCCACACCAAACACCCGCCAGGACGGCGACACCAGCGCCACCTACCTCATTCCATGCTAGCACTAACCCCAGACTTGGCATGTGCAAGAGGGGGGAGAGTACTAGGTGATTCAGGGAGGGTCACGGGTGACACGGGACCTTCCTCAGAAATAGATTTTCCTTTGTCAAAATCCCTTTCTGAGTTCAGTCCCGTGTCAGCCGGTGAAATCGTGATAGAGAATCATGCCAAGGCTGCAACTACCAGGAAAAAGAAATGGGGGGTAATCTGAAGAAAAGGCAAAAGTTTTACCAAAATAATTTTAATTAAGCAATCTCTTCCGTGTAGCAAGAATATTAAGACTAAGGCATACTAAATCTAAGTCACATCAAAAAACTTAATACTATGAAACGTGGGAGGTCCCCGGCACGACGGAGAAGAAGCCCCAAAACCTTAAAATTACTTAAAGTAAGGTGAAACATGAAAAGCGCACAAAATAACTGCAAATATAACCTTAATACTATACACGTAAACTTAGGCTAAACACGTAAGAGACAAAATCAATGAGCATTAACATATACATATATCTGGGGTACGTGGAGCCAAATAAAACTGTCCAGTACCCCATAAGAAAAACAATCATGGCATGTCAGATTACACTTTTTCCATCAACAGATACAAGAAACATCAATATGAGGAGCCAGGCAGTGAGGTATAATCAACCAGGAGAATAAGCAGAGAAGTAAATGAGGCAGGCGGGTGGGGGGAAAGGAAAGGATAAGGATATGATTAATTAAGGTGGGGAGATGACACTTCCCACAGCTATGGTAGAAAATTTCAGGGCTTTGAGCGATTTTAAATAGTGGCGTTTAAACACTAGAGGTGATTTCCAACCCGTAAATTTAGATAACTCTGAAAAGTCCATATTATGAAAGTAATTAATGGAAGTAGCAACTGCTCGAATATCATGAACCTTGGGAACTGAATCTGGGTTGGCCTGTTTAATGAAATATAGAATTTGTTGTCTTATAGCATTTAGTGAAAGAGTACCACCTTTCTCCCTGATAAAAAGAGGACCCGACTTACTCTGTGGAGTTCTTAAAAGGTAAGATTTAAGTGTATAAACTGGACATAAAGACTGGTCTTGAGGAAGGGCACCACCTTCCAAGGAGACCACCTGTCCTGTGGGTCTTCGTTCTTAGCTAAAAATCTAGGGTTAGGGAAAGGAGGACCTCTCCAGACGGGAGGAAGTTCACATAATTATCACCTCTAGTGAGAGCCGACAGCTCTGAGATTCTAGCACCTGAAGCCAAGCTAATCAAAAATAAAGTCTTCCTTAACAGATCCTGATAAGAGCAATGAAAGTTATCCATCTCTGATGCTAACTTGAGGACGTCATTGAGAAACCACGTAACAGACTGTGGGCGTGATACTGGTCTCAGACGAGCGCATGCTCTGGGGATAGATGAAAAGTAGGAATCTGTAAGGTCGATTTTAAAGCCGTAAAGAAATACTTTCTTCAATGCTGACTTGACTGTGGTAATAGTGGCCGGAGCAAGGCCTTTCTCAAACAATGATCTAAAGAAGGAAACTCCTAAATTAGCTGTCATGATTTTGGCTTCAGATGCTTTTAGAAAGGAGGCCAATTTTTTGACTGCTGAGTCATACTGTCTAAAGTAGAATCTCTTTTATCTGATTCTAAAAACAGAGTGTTGACAGGGTCAATGTTCGCTCCTTTTGGGCTGCGAATTTTATAAAGTCCATAAAACTAGGGCATTCTGAATTCTTGAGGAAGCTGACACAGTCTTGGTTTGTACTGTCTGAGTCAGAATGGGCTTGGGAATCCGAAGACTCCGTAATCCCAGTTCCTGAAGAAGAGGGAACCAATTGCTCTTCGGCCAATAGGGGCTACTAGGGCTAATTGACCTTTGAATGTCCTGAGTTTGTGTAAAACTTTCAGCAGTAAATTTATTGGGGGAAAAGATAAATCTTCTCCCAATTGTTCCAATCTACTGTCATTGCGTCTGTGGCGTCGCCTGAGGGTCCAGGTTGGGGGCCACATAACAGGGGAGCTTGAAGTTGCTCTCCGTTGCGAACAGATCCACTTGGAGGCCCGGAACCGGCGGCAAATCCATTTGAAAGATTCCACGTCCAGGGACCACTCCGTCTCCAACGGAGTAGTCCTGGACAGGGAATCCGCCACCACGTTCGTACCCCGCTAGGTGGGTGGCTGACAGGTGCCAGCCGTGCTTGTTCGCCAGGGAGAAGATAGCAACCATTACTTGGTTTACTCGGCCTGATTTGGAGCCGCCCCTGTTGATGCAATGAACTACCACTGCGCTGTCAATACCAACCTGATATGAATCGGTTGGGGGCGGATTTTCTTCAGAGTTAGAAAGACCGCCATAGCTTCCAGGGTATTTATATGGAACTGCTGAAACATTGTGGACCACGTTCCTTGTACTTTTTTGTTTTGGTGAATATCCCCAGCCGCTTAGGGAAGCGTCTGTGTGAACAACTAGTGCGGAGGGGGAAATTGAAGCGGAACTGTATTGGACAGGCCTCTGACCGAGGTCCAAGGTCGCAATCTTGTCTTTAAGATTTGAGGAATAGAGGAGACCTTGTCTCTGAGCTTGACATTGGCTCGACTCCGCCACACTCTGTTTATGTCTTTTAATTTCGCTTTTAATAGCAGGTCTGTCACTGAGGCAAACTGAAGAGATCCAGGACCCTTTCTTGGGACCGGCGGGATGCTGATGGATTTTGAGGAATCTCCTGGTGAGAGATGCTATCTCTTTCCTCTTGGGAGGCGGAAGAGACAGCGTGTGAGATGACAGATCCCACTGGAGACCCAACCACTGAAACCGGGACTCCGGAGTCAGGCGGGACTTCTCTCTGTTCAGTTGAAAACCTAGCGACTCCAGGAAATTGATGACTATGGACGTAGCTTTCTGACACTCCGGAACTGTTGGTGCCCAAATTATCCAATCGTCCAAATATGCTGCTAGGGATATCCCTCGAGACCGGAGTTGTTGTACTACCGTGTCCGTCAGCTTTGTGAATATCCTGGGCGCAATGTTCAGACCGAAGGGCATGACCCTGAAGGAGTAGGCTTGATTCCCGAGTCTGAAACCGAGGAACTGAGAGAAGTTCCGCGCAACCGACGCGTGATAATAAAGCGTCTGAAAGATCGATAGAGGTGGTGACGGCTCCACGCGGAAGTAGAGTCCGTGCTTGAGCTACCGTAAGCATGCGAAATTTGTCGCATTTTATGTAGAGATTTAGACGCGACAGATCCAGGATCACTCTTTGCTGATCGGAGTCTTTTTGGGAACAGTGAATAACCTGCCTTGAAACTTTAGGTGCCTTACTTTCTTTATTGCTCGTTTGTTGAGCAATTCTGTCACGTAATCCTTTAGGATTGATGTGGGTGGCTGGTAAAACCTGGTTAGAGGAGGAGGGTTTTGATCCAGCTCCATCCTAGTCCTTTGGACACAATGCTGTGTGCCCAAGGGCTGAAGGTCCATTGGTCCCTGAACCAAAACAGGCGACCGCCTACCTGTGTTCTCTCAGTGGGAGGGAGTGGGTTTATTCCCCTACCACGTCCAGGTCTTCCCCTTGGGGTGGTGTTGGGCTTCCCTCTATGAGGGCTTTGCCTCTTCCTCCCCTTGCAACCCTATTAAGGCCGTGAAAGTAACCACGGCCCTCATATGTGGGGTTGTGCGCGGTGAAGCCACATAGGAGGGTGCAGCTGGTTGGACCAGCACATACTGTTGGGGTGAGCCTTGGAAGTAGAAGGCTGTGCTACTGCCGAGACCGGGACGGCTTGGACTACCGCCTGATGGTGGGGCCTCTTATGCCTCCTGAAGCGTTTACCTCCTCTCGATTGGGGCCGGCCGATTCTGGGGTCTTACGCTTATAGGCAGAAATGCCCCAGCGAGAACGAAGACTCTGGTTGGCCCGTGTAGCCTCGGCCATAACGTTCGTGACCTCCTCTTCAGGGAAGAGGTTAGGTCCCCAGATCGAGCTTTTAACGAGCTTGTTAGGCTCGTGGCGGATAGTCGCATCGGCAAAGATGAACTTCCTACATTCCAGTCTGGCCATGATAAATTCAAACAAGTCAGACTGGAAGCCAGCCAGCAAGGATTTAGCCAAAACTTGGAAGAATGGTTTGTCCGAGCAGGAGACGGCAGTAGCTTCCGTAAGGCATACGGAGTTCAAGGACCGGGCTAACTTGACCCGAGCATCAAACTCCGCTTTCAATAAAGCTTCCGGCAGCTTGGGGAGCTGCTCACTGAATGCGTGGGGGCGCAGAAGGGTCCAGCTTCCCGACCGTGAAAGTGGACGGGGCGTCTATCCAGAACTCATTACTTCCTGGGAATACCAGGAAAGTAGGGTCTGTCTCCCTTAGCTGTGGTAACAGTTACCATCGAAGCACGCTTGGGCCGTAGCCAGAGCGACTTTGTCCAAGCAAGGGGTGGGTAGGTTGTCTCCCAGGGCGAACATAGTAAAGTTGCCCTTGAAAGGAGTCAACCGTATTGTCTGCCTGCCACTCCGTCAGAGTGCAGAAGAGCCGACTGAGCTTGGTCCCTAGGGACGATGACAGTCTCCCTAGGAACCTTGTCTGACCGAATCAAGCTTCCTCCGTAAGCCTCACGAAGCCTGGGTAAGGGGGCAGGAGATCGGGGGGGAAGAACTCCAATTCCTCCAACCGTCTCGTGCCAAGACCATCAAGTGTCAGCTTGCCATCATGTTGGATGGCCCGGGTCGCGGCGCCAAGGGTTACCGACATCGAGCAGCGGGAGGTCCGCGGTGTCGGGGATAACATACTGTGGTTCGGCTGGGGTGGGTGAGCCATTCCCGCCAGTATGTTATCATGACTGGCCAACTTCTCAGAGATTTTATTAAATCTCGAATCTAGGTCCTCTGTAAACCGCTTATAGAGCTGATTGGCAAAGGCCTCTGCGTCGAAAGCAGGTTGGCGAGGAGGGCTTGATTTTGCAGCCCTCTTACTCGCGCCTTTGCTGGAGGAACCAGACTTGCTCCCGGAGGCTACAGGTCCTGAAACCTTAGCCTTCGACGGGGGAAGGGCGTGCCTTCTTGGAAGTCGAGGACTTGTAGCCCTTCGCCTTCCATGAAGTCTTCAACTTCAACTTGGGGATAGCAGACGGAGCTCTATCACCCAAGGAGGAAGACTTCACAAAACCTGCGAAAGAAGAGATGGATGAAGCAGGGAGTCAAATAAAGGGGGCCCGCCCCAACAACCTCACTTACCTCACCACTTACCACCTGGTCCTGCTCTATGTTCATCGGTTCCAGGTTAAGATCCATGGCGGCTACATCCTCGAGACCTCAGCGAGAGGATATCCGCTTGGGGTGGCTGGGTCTCATCCCGGATTTGCTGGATGATAGGGGTGGCAAGGTCTTCAGGCACTGCGGCCGCCACCCGTGCGCGGGGTAGAGCAAGTCCCTCAACCTGGCGTCGAGGACGTAGGGCTTCCCCGACGGAACGTTCCTGCCAAACCCAGCCACCCAGGCCCGGAGGGATTCCAAGGCAGACTTCTTGGAAGCTTCGTCCGCCTGTAAGAAAACCAACAATTAGCTAAGAACGAAAACCATTCCGGGAACCTCATAAACAATATACAATATGAGGAGCATAAAGCGGGAGTAATTTAAAGACTGTCACTTACCGACTCATCCTGGACAGTTGTGCAGAGAGCGAAGCAAACCTCACAACCATCAGGGTGCCAGACAACCAGGTCATCCAGTCGGACCGCACAACCAGCGTGGGTCCGGCAAACTACGTGACCGTAAGGTTGTTGGAGGGAGGCGGTGCACCCCGGCTCCTCACAGCGAACAGTCTGTAAGTAGAAAAGTACATGAACCTCCCACCCTAAGCAAACTAAAGCTGGCAAGGCCGGGAAACTCAACTACAACCGGAATACTCCGGCGGAGAAGAACTCCTTATCATAAACTGGGCCAATAAGCTCTAAATTACCTAGAGTGGAAGGTAAAGGTTTTCAGACCCCGGAGTACTCCGGGAATGAAGAAAGAGAGACCAGGAACTAACCATAAGGGCTGCCAGTAAAATAACGGCGGAGCCCCCGGGTATAGGACCGGACTCACGTATATAATATATAATAAATAAAGGAGAGTACTCCTGTAGATAAACAGACTTATCTAAAAAACAATAACAAAAATAATAACAGTAACAAGTGATGGTAAAACTCAAGAGGACGGAAGGATCCGCTCCTCTATAAAATGAAAAACCTTCGCCCTTACTTCCCGCCGGAGAAACAAGACGGGTAAAATGCTCGTATGTTCATAACATACGCTGAAGCAATATATTTTACCGTATCAACGTAACCGACGGGGAGAAGAGAGGAATGGATAGTGACTCGAACACGTTCGAGTAAACAAACCACCAACCCCAATACAGCGATGCTAGGGACGATATGGGAGGAGCGAATCCCTCAACCAACAGGAGAAGTCCCTGAACTCGGAGAAAACGCCATCTAGCGTCACCCGCGCGAGTAGAGCAAGGCTGGGAGAGGAGGAGGAAGGGAAGGAGTAGGCTACCAGGAAGGAACAGGAGACGGGGAGAAACTCACCCGCTCAACTGCACCATACCTCCCAGACAATGAATCTTGGAAGGGTATTTACGACTGGAAGCAACGCAACCCGAAGCCCGACTCCTACCTAGGCGAAGCCTAATATGGACCTAACCTAATATAGGCTAGGAAAAAGGGAGGAGGGCAGAAGGAGGAGGAAGCAACAGGAGAGAAATTTTGTGCCGAGAACCAACCGGGATCGAGAATGGCGGGCAAGGGGGCGACTAGCCTAGAGGAAACACATCCAAAGAACTCGATTCCCCCCAAATGGAGGAAGAGAACTAAGGGGCTCACTCTGCCCACCGAAAAACGATCCCGGAGGAAACAGCAACTAAAACTCCCTCAACCTGAACTCCCCACCCAGGGCAAGGGGATGGAAGCAAACCAGCCTACTCCACAAAATAACCATCACACATAAAAAACTAAAATGTGCTCAACAGAGAGCGTAGCCTACCACGGGAAGCGGTTAGATCTGAGGCTGCCGCCAGCACACCGAGGTAAACCACCCAACAAAAAATAATAAAAATAAAACTAAAAAGAGAGCACCATCTTCAAGCAAAAAATTAATTAGCCTAGCAAGACCAAAAATAAACAGGAACCCAACCTGGAGGGGTACCTAGATGGGGCATCACTCCCACAAAGGCCGGTAGGCCAATTGAACGTAATTCATAAGGGGGAGCCACGCAAGGAACCACCAGGAAGGGGAACCAAGGGGCAAAATCTATCTATAACGACGAGGAGACAACTCCAACTGAAAAGAACAGAAGGAGTCGCCTCATGGTCGACATGGCTGGCAGGGGACGCCGTGCGACATAATAAGATCTCAATATTTATGAAAATACGAGACTGTAACAGCCAAAAAATAGAACAAAACCCCACAAGAAGATGGTACTTAACTTTGAAATGGTAAAGCTGCTCGACGCCATCACAGAATGCAGAAAATTCAAATAAAATGAAGACGAGCACACAAAAGAAACAGCGAATTCACGTGCTAGAAAATGGAATGAGGTAGGTGGCGCTGGTGTCGCCGTCCTGGCGGGTGTTTGGTGTGGGGGCTGTAACGGCTCACCGCTCTGTTCCGGGGATTTTGATAGGGAGAGATCTTTCGAGTAGGTTTCCGTGGTAGTGGTATTTCACTCACCCCTCCTTATACCGACGTCTTCCTAGAAGACGCTCGACTGGGGGTAGTAACCCCAGCTTTCCTGAAAGCTCTTTTTCTCTGGTATATCTAGCAATGTTATACCTAGAAATTCGTGCTGTAATGGAATTTCACCGGCTGACACGGGACTGAACTCAGAAAATCCATTTATAAGCAGATTCAGTCCATCCTTTATAAGAACATTTAATCCAGACAGTTGGAGTCCAATGGTAAATTTACAATTTATAATTTGTGATCCAATTGAGTAAGTCAATTTCGTTGCGAAACTCATAGTGGAGTATATCTTTACTTTCACTTTTCGTATGCCTAGGTTTTGAATATGACCTGGGGCAGTTTGTGAAGACGAGAAGATTTCTGGCTTCGAGAAGGGGGAATCTCCCGGCTTAAAACCAGTCTTCAAGGTCCTTCAAGGACCTATTGTTATCCTGGAGGAGTTTGTGAAGACGAGAAGGATTCTGGGAATTTCAAATGCCTAACCTCCTCCGGAACAAGTGTAAGCAAACGTTTCATCTTTCCCCTCTCATTTTGTTTTGATCTATTCCTCGTCATCCGAGATATCCGATAGATCAGGGGGTGGTCTGAAAGTGGCCCATTCTTCATCGCTGATGAATTGCCAGTTTTTCGGGGCTGATACCTCAGAGTCGTTTCGTTGGATTTCCTTTCTTCGTTTTAGTTTCCTCTGTCTCTCCTCTGGCGGGAAAAATGGTAGTAATCTTCTTTGCCACCCCGGCTCCATTTTACTTACAACTTCGTGACATAAATAGAACAAATTTGCTCCGGCCTCCTTGAGCTTATCGCCATACGTCTGTTTCACTAAAATGTTGGAGACGGAACCGACATTGAGCATGTGGGTAACTATGAGCACGTATTCAGCGCCATCTCCCGGTCCATTTATTGCGCTGGCATCTCTCAGAATATGCGCGGTCACTGCTCCCTGCCTCGAGCGGAATGTTGCCGGGAGTTCGATCCTTGGTATATCTTCAACTTGCATAAATGGCTTATATTTTTTGTCGATATTGTAATACCGATTTCCCTCGTACTCTTCAATCGACATGGGCTCGGGCTGCCTGCAAACCGTCTTCTCTAACAGTCCAGGTTCCATTCGAATTGGATCCGAGATCCCCGCTCCCTCGGCGATGGCTCGCGCTGTTTGAACACAGCGGAAGGCCGGACTACAATATATATGGGGTCTCAGGCCCTTTCTCGCCATAATCCGTCCGAATTCAGTTGCTTTTTCAATTCCTTTGATAGTTAGAGGCGGATCTCCTTTATAATCACTCATTACTTTTCGTGCGGGTAAGGCGTCATCGGGAAAATCCTTATAGTATCTTCGGAGACTTCTTGTACTCTTTAACGCACAACAGTTAGCTAAATCCATTCTTTCCGCATGCCGCGTCACAATAAAGGTCATGATATGTACTTTTCCCTTTCTGTCTTCAGTAGCGGGTTCTTCGTCTGCTCTCAATAGTGGTGCTGTATTATCGTGGTCGAACTTTCTTTCTTTCCTACGGCAGGGGACTTTGCGCATTTTCTTCATTTCCATCGTCCTCGCCCCGCCATTCACAGGAATTCCTCCCTTTGTGAGGAAATTCAATCCATCATTTATAAGTAGATTTAATCCAGACATCTGGAGTCCAATGATATGAATTACAATTTGTGATACAATGAAGGTCAATTGCGTAGTGAAACTCATTGTGGTGTATAATTTTACTTTCACTTTTCATATGCATAGTTTTTTTAATATGCCCTTGGTTAGTTTGTGAAGATGAGGAGGCCCCGAGTATGACGTCATTACGTGATGACGTCACCCTGATAATGCGAAGGTAGCGGTTCGTCTTCCTCTCTGAAGCTTCCTTCGGTCAAATTCGGATATGTATTATTTTTTACTTATTATCATTCATTTTTAGATGATTCATACGAAAAACTTACTCGAATCTTGCGCAAATTAATGATACGAAAAACTTAATCAAATCTTGCGCAAATTAATGATACGAAAAACGTACTCGAATCTTGCGCAAATTAATGATACGAAAAACTTAATCAAATCTTGCGCAAATTAATGATACGAAAACGTACTCGAATCTTGCGCAAATTAATGATGCCGAAAAACTTAATCGAATCTTGCGCATATTAATGGTTCCAGTTTACCCCAGCGTCAGAACAAAGTGACTCAAATTTTCTGATGTACATTAAGAATAAATGTAAATCATTACTACCTAATGACAAAACATCGGTACTGATGGTGGACGAAACTCACTTGAAACCATATTTTGATTATAAAGGTGGAAATTCAGTACACCGGTTGAGATAGGCTATACCAGGAATAATTGGCTTGGCCAGAAAGATACAAATAAAACAATGAAGCTCCCATGGTTCTCCTTTGATGGAAATTATATTTTAAAAAATGAAATTCATTATGCACCATTCAACTCTGAAAAACTTTATGAGATAGAAGATGGTTTACTCTTGAAACGTTATCATAAACTGTCATGAAAAGCGTTCTCCTCATCCACCTTTGGGAAACAAAGTGTGCATTTAGCTTTACAAATATTCAGTGAGTATCTCATTCAAGCTTTACTAATTCTTGTAAAAAATCATTTTTCCCTTTTTATTGTACAGTATTCAGAAGTTGCAGATTATGTAATTTTTTTTTTACAATACATTTGATGGACAATAATTAATGTAAAATCCTCATATACAGGTCGAAGGTTAAATAATAAATATGCTGCTCCAATAAGTAGTCAAGGTCATTGTACAGAAAAAATAGCAGAATTAATAATATTGGCTTCTAACGTTTTATTGAATAATTATTGTTCCCACAAAAAATAACTATATTGTAGCTAACGAAAAGTTGAATAAAAAGAGAAAGTTAAATACTTTAACTACCAAATAATAGCTGTATGTAAAAGACAATAACTAAGTTATTTCGTTCACATACGTATAGTAGAGTAAACCAATGCACTGCCGTCTTGTAATTTGACGTTAACACTACGTATAAACATTTTTTAATACAACGATAAACATGTTTGTACTTTGGTATATACTGTATTGTAACTAAATAAATTGTTTTGGTTCAGTATTTTATATTAATCTATTGACCTGTGTTTCGAGTTAATATTATTTGGTGTATATACACAAATAAGTGTAGACGAAAAAAATAAGTAAATTAACTTATTCCAGATTGCCATTCTTGGCAAAAATGATTCTAGGAAGGGAAAATAATTTTTCAACAGTAGGCAATTTGGCTCAGATTACAAAACACAATCCATATAAACTCATTTAAAGATCTTGATGAATTTGTCATACTGTATATTGTTGCACAAATTGCAAAATGCACTAGTTGATAAAACTCACAGTGAATACAATATACAATGGTGGCTTAAAACACACTTCAGGTATTATCTGGTAAGCTTAGGCATTTTACATAATACTATGCTGCAATCTTTGGACAAATGAATTGTTGGGGATTTCATGTGACAAAAATCGTAAGCTAGCTTAGCTCCATGGTAGATAATGTTCGATATCAGTTTTTTAAACTATTTTTTCCTTGGTGGTGATAAAGGCCATAACTCTACCATTAAAGATATCAGCAGCCTTTGAAATATTTATTTTTTGGCTGAGATAAAGTTTGCAAAAACATGCTTAAGAAACTTAGGTATTCAATCCTTTACCAAGATCATAACCTACACAAAATTTGACATGTTAATCTTCTCCTACTTGTCAGCTTAATACTTGAACATTCTGATTTCCTTGTGGCCATCTATTGCAATTTCTTGTGAATGCATGGGTTCTTTCTTCGAAGTTGTCTTACAAGAGGATGGTAACACACACAGCATCCCAAGTACATTTTGTTCATTGTGTGATGCTCCACTAAACTCATCAGGGACTAATAGGCAGTCCCCGGTTTACGACGGGGGTTCCGTTTTTACGCCGCGTCGTAAACCGAAAAATCGTCGAAAATCGTAAAAAATCATATGAAAACCTTACTTTTAATGCTTTGGGTGCATTGAAAACGATGTAAACTGCATTTTTATTGAGTTTTTCATAAAAAAAAACTCCAAATTATGATTATTCTGCCGTTTTGGAGCCATATTTCTTCCATCAGATTGGCATACGACGCGTCGTAACCCCGGAACATGCGTCGTGAACCGGGAAATAATTTCTGATTAATATATTTGAAAAGCGTCGTAACCTCGGAACATCGTAAGCCGGACCCGTCATAAACCGGGGACTGCCTGTAATAGCAAATCAATAAAAATATAATCAGCCATTCCTATGAAGGAAGGACAGAGTTGTTCTTCCTTTACTGGAATGCTGTTCTCCGCAATATATGTCTGCCTCTTATTCAGTGCATAGTAAATGACAAAAAGTAAGCTTAAAAATTTAACATAACATCACAGCACTAGCAACAATGGAAAAAAGTAATTAATGCCCAAATACTGTACATAGAATGGCCTACCTAAAGAAAAACACGGTTAATTACAATAAGAAGATGAAATCACGAAAATACACTGTAAAGATGAAAATAGGGCGAGTACTCAAACAGAAATAAAATGAAGAGGCAGATCTACTTAAATTCATTCTTCAACAAGTACCAAAAACAACTATTTAAATGTATTAATAATACAAAAATTGCATAGAGAAATTACCATAAATCAATCTAAGAAGTGACATGGGCTAAATGTACAGTAAGTGAATAAATCGAACAGGAACCAAAAAGGGAACTTATCTCTTAGCAATTAATCAAATACAAAACATAATGAACTCTACAAAAAACACTGAAATAATATGCTCGAACAAAGTAACACTGCAAAAGGAACTACAATCTTCTCAGATAAAATAGGTAATACCAACTAGCAGTTATGGGTTAAAACTCCAGCTAAGAAAAGACACCATTGTCAACTTAAAAACCCAGTCATACAATATTCACCATCTTATCACTCACACAAGCACTAAAGTGTAAAAATGCTGAAATACTTTTGAGTGAAAAACTAATACAGGCAGTCCCCGGTTTACGATGGGGGTTCCGTTCCTACGCCACGTCGTAAACCGAAACATCGTTGAAAATCGTCAAAAATCCCAAGAAAACCTTACTTTTAATGCTTTGGGTGTATTGAAAATGATGTAAACTGCATCAAAAAACCTCCAAATTATTATTATTCTGATGTTTTGGAGCCATATTTCTTCTGTCGGATCGGCGCACAATGCGTCGTAACCCCGGAACATGAGTCGTAAACCGGGAAATAATTTCTGATGAATATATTTGAAAAGTGTCGTAACCTCAGAACGTCGTAAGCCGGACCCGTTGTAAACTGGGAACTGCCTGTAATTGTTTAATAATAATGTTATTACTTGTGGCTTGATATGTCAATTGTCCTGACTTACACTCAGAGGCTACCATTCATTTTAGGACATTTAACTCAGACTAGCCTATACATAACAATTCAATCCTGGACATAGGCTAATACAAGTGTGATACACCGGCCTAGGTTAATAAACCCAGGCCTATTCTTAGCTTGAACTGGTACTGGACGTCGTAGACTGATGATTCTTCATTTCTGATTAGGGTTGAGGGAAAGGCTGACTCCTGCCGCTTGTTTAATGTTTCTTAGTAAGAGGATACATGGCGTAAAGAACTTGCTCCTAGTGTTCCTTCTATAATTGTTAGAACTCGTTCCTTAACAGGTACTTATACTGGTTCTAATACGAAAAGCTCATTTAGGACAGCAACCTTGTACCAGACAGCGTGCAATCCTTAGCCTAGGCTATACTGTACTCATGCCTAACTTAAACTGTTACATTACACAGTTAACCTGGCTTTACATGCATAACAGGTGGAATTTAACTCAAGAATTGACATATCCATAAAATTATGGGAGAATATCGCACATCTTAGCCTACTGTTGGTGGCGTTGCAACCACATGCAAGCTCATCATGGTGTAATTTATGTAACATTACCATAACAACTCTTGGTAATTTGCTGTTACATCAAATTAATAATACTAAAGAACAATTTTAAGTGTTATGGCAACATGTACAATATAAACTAAGGTAAGTGCATACCTTTTGCAAGGAAGAAATATGGCATTTCAAATGAAAATAAGGGGAGCTACATTCCTTTTCCCTCCAAAGTCGTCATACACGTCTTGAACTGCGATTTGGGCTTACGCAACTACGCACTTAGTTACGCTTACGCACGCACACTCGGTCACAGACAATCTCAATTTCGAGCAGTTAATTCAATGTCTTGATAAGATGAAAACCAATTCGTTTTTCCAGTCGACCAATTGTGAAGAGTATTGTCATAATTCAAAAGAAGGATTTCCATCATTACAAAACAACGGAAAATAAATCTGCGATACACGCAGGAAGACTATTCTGAGGAAAATGCCCAGAGAAAGATGGCAGAGGTGTGAACAGCACTACAGGACCATAAAAAGTGAGGTCAATGGTTAACATTTAATTGAGAGACCAGATCATAAATCCTGGGGATACAGCTGAAGAGCAATATAGCTGCGCATGTACTAAATGGAAGCCTTACAGGCTACTCTAGGAGCTATAGCTCATGCTAGCACACATGGTTGGCTTAATCTAAAACAATGGGGTTGTGAAGAAACAGTCATAAGGTACTCAGAAAGGAATAAACTGTGTATGGTGAGTGATAAAAGAACACCATCAAGTGTAAATCTTTATTGTCCTTGATTTTTTAGTTAGTTCCCATTCATGTACAGTCTTACTCGTATAGATTGATCTGATTCCACATTTAGTTCACAACAAATATAACAGAAGTCCAACCAACAAAAGAATGATTCCTAAGAAGAAAAAGTTCTTTAGCATTGCTTTAGTCGAAATTTAATTAATCAAGATATATATACATATAATAAATATAAAAAGTACATAAAATTTTTAAAATCAAGTTACCTTTCTGTAGAGGTTTGAAAGGTAGTTATCTTTTAACCAGCATAAGTATGACTTAAATGATGTGTCCAAGTAAATAAAGCACATGAACGACGAAAAAAAAAAGGAAAGTAGCTTTGAAACTTCATGACACAGAGCTGAAGGAACTTAAATACAGCATTATGTACAGCTTGCTGCAGGAAAATAGCCTCATTCCAAACCCTTTCCAACCATATGTATAACCAGTTGCTCTGTACAGTATTCCTCTTCATGAAGACAAACTTACCCTGCTGAATCTAAAATTACATTTCAACATCATTATCATTGTGAAAGTGAACATGATAGTATCTTGATTACAGTCAGAACAAGCAAAATAGTTGAATGAAACCATTAAACTACAGTACAGTAATTAAATTTTGCAACCAAACTGAAAGTTAATACTTTTAGAGCTGTAACAGTCACCTCTTACAAAAGTGTACACTTAAAAAAGTAGCAAAGAAAAATTGACAAATTTTTAATTTGTTTTTTTCATAACTTACAAAACTGAGGTCTTTAAATATGGGGATTATTTCTCAAAAGCGCAGCTGGACTGTCTTTAACCCTGACAGAAAATTTTAAGCTTAACTTGTAATTGAAGACTGCTTTATGAAATTTAGAACTTGCAGCTTCAACTTCAATAGACCTGTGAATAAAAATCAATCTTTTCCCTGTGCCGGCTAGCGACATGAGCCTTTAGGTTGTCCCGCTGGTTGCATCGATGAGGGCAAAACGGGCAGACAAAAGGTTTCTCGCCAGTGTGGGTTCTCTGGTGACGCTCCAACTTGTATCGGGTCTCAAAGAGCTTGTTGCAGACTGGGCATGCATGGCATCTCCGACGTCCCCCAAATGCTTCTTGCTCCTGAAGGTATTTACAATTAAAATGTTATTAGTTCAGTGATAGGACTTGATTCATTAAATAAATCTATTTCTGCTACATAAAACTGAAAGCATTTCATCTTCATTTATAGAACATACTGGGTTCAATAATGATTCCATTTGCTATATGGTATTAGGAAGAATAAAACTCAATCAAAACAACTAACAAACACAAGAGACTTAAATTGAGTCTTCAGCATGCATGATTACGTCATAAAGTAACACTCTATAATTCACAGTGGCAAAGCAATTTTGAATAAATTTTAAAATTTAACCTCCAATGAGAAGGTTAGCAAAATCACACAAAAATTTTTCAGTGGATTTTCATGAAAAGCTGACCAAAGGTTGAAGGCTTTGCAACAAGCAACAAGCACTTAGACTTTGGAAGAGAAAGGAATTTCACTTTTGGGGAAAAGGGTCAATTTGGGAGGGTGGATTGCCCAGCCATGACAAAGGTTTGCAATCTGAAAAATTCTTTCACATAATCCATAGACTGAATTTCATTCATAAGTTGAATTTCATTCACACACGTGATCAAAAATCATGCATAGCACCTAGTAATCATATACATAGTATACAGTATTTATGAATACTGAGAGATGTTATATTCAAAATCAATTTTATTTTGAATTTACTGCTGCAGTGTACGGTTCAGTTTGCTGCTTCAAGACCTTTTTGCATTTTCTAATGATCTCATTTGTTATGCAGTATGACGGTTACTAAAATTCTGCATATGTAACACAAAATTTACTCTAACGATATGGCCAAATCAGCCTTCACATTCAAGTATGTTACATTTAGATGCTCGTCTGTAGGCTGATTTTCTTCCTTCGCTGTACCTCTTAAAGATCTAAGCAATGGCACCAGCCTCCGGCCTGGAGTCCACTCATTTACTCGAGATAAGTGACTGACTCTTCATTTCTCCCTTAGTCACATACTACATGTATTTCTTTTCATTCTTTTCCTTTGGGACCATGAGTGATTCAAAAGATTTTTACATGTAGGAATATTAAAGTGTATACAGAATGCAGTCTGCATTAGAATATGACATTTTAGTCAAGAAGGTATTACAATATGATTATTATTTGTAAAATTAAAAGAGTTTTATACAGCTGATGATAACTTTTAGTAGGTTTTCTAACATACTTTATATCAAACTAGCTGCAAAGCTGAAAAGAGATTCCATCTTTAGTCAGACATGCTCCACATTTTTAGGGTTACGCACACTGACTCACTTAGTACAAAGGTAATTAGTGACTCCTTACATTTGGATCTTTCTTTCTCTTTCAGCCTCTTTCTTACATTACTTGGTACCTCTAAGACACCGTACATTTTGCCCTATTTATGTCAAGAGTTTAGTAACAAAACTTAGTTTTTATTTCTTGCCCTGCTTCTTTCTATCCCATTATGGTTGGCTTATGATTTCTATATACATTTTTCTAAACTATTTCATTTTTCATTGCATTTCTTTGTTTCATTATTTGTCCCTCCCTTTGAGGTTCCCATAAACTGGATGAGTCCTTATTTCAAGTCAGCTGATGTGAAGGGTTTGCTGCCATGCTTTCACTGCAGAGCATTCCCACCACTCCCATTCCTTTTTCCCAGTGTAGGAGTCTAAGTACTTTCTCTATAGACCTAAAGGATGTTCAAGCCTCAGATACAAGGGTCACTTTCTTAATTACAGTCCTTGAAAAAACTCAAATTTCTGAGTTGCACTCAAAGTCTTTTCTGACAGAATTACCCTCAGTTTGCCTTTCAAATCGAACTCACAAAGTTCTTTTTAGCCTCACAAAGAATTAACCCAGTCAGTTTAAACCTAAAAGGGCATGACTTTCAAATCAGGAACTCATCGTGCATGTTAGTTCTTTCAATCCTAGCCTCTCACCCTTATACATTACTGTACAGATACTAAGAAAATGGAGGGTTGGTAATCCAAACAATAGAAATCTACCCCTTACAGAAACTTCAAACCCAAATCAGAGACCTATGTGGGAAAGCCCAGGTCTCATCCTCAGAGGCCTGCTGAGAGTCCTTCAGAAATCTCGCTTAATCCCTAGAGCCCCATCATTTCAACCCAGTCAAAAGTTGTCAGCCCTTTATGCCTCATTGATGAAACTTAAAATGAAATGACTTGCAAAAAGATTTTGCTACATTTCTCTACTGAGAGGGGCAAGAGTCTGTCCTCACTCACTTCTCTTGTGCCCACTGAAATGCCAAGAAAATGACCAAAGATCACAGCCAAAGTCTAAAGAATCCAATTTGGAAGAATGTCTATCTCTGCCTCCTAGCTCATTTATAAGAAACAAGGGCATAACAAGGCTGTTCTTTAACTGGATGTAGTAAAATGAGGTGTAGGTATCCCAGAGGAAGAGCTAACACATGCACAGTGGAGGACATCCCTCTGGATTTTAGTTGTACAGATATAAAATTTGTAAAGATAAACAAATCAGCAACAGGTTAATACAGCATATACATACATAAACAAATTGTCAAGGAAACAGATGGTCAAACTGTGGTGCAGGGAACCCTAAAGTGACATTACGCAGTCCCCGGTTTACGACGGTGGTTCCGTTCCTACGCTGCGTTTTAAGCCAAAAATCATCGTAAGCCAAGAAATTGTCGAAAATCATAAGAAAACCTTAGAAAACCTTACTTTTAATCCTTTGGGTTTATTGAAAATAATGTAACCTACATTTTTATTGAGTTTATCATCAAAAAACCTCCAAATTTTGGTCATTCTGCCGTTTTGGAGCCACATTTCTTCCACCGGATTGGTGTCGTAACCCTGGAACATGTGTTGTAGCCCAGGAAATAGTTTCTGATGAATACATATGAAAAGTGTGGTAAGCTTGGAACATCATAAGCCGAACCTGTCATAACCCGAACTGCCCATAATGCCTCTCATAACATACGAGCAGTAGCAGCTATAATACTGCCATGAATAACTTCCGAGTCCTATGGAATAATTCTAGCTCCCTACAGAAAATCTGAAGGGGGAAAAGTCATCTACAGGTTCAAGTATCTTGAAGTGGGATGCTGTCATACTTGCATAAAGATGGCATACACTCAGCTTCATAATAGTTCTCATATCATTTACAAGAGGAAGCTATTCATAAACATTACCATTGCAACCGTAGTGGCACCCTGGCAGGCAAAATGTAATCAATGTAACTAAAGTTATTATCGGCACTGTCCCAGATCAGCATTGCCTTCAATATCAAGAAGCTCTACATCTTGCAACAGCACCCTTCTGCTAACATCATAACATCATTCAAGAATGTTTTGTCCTTCCCACAGCCATTCAGAGGCGACCTGTTGCTGAACAAGTAGGTCATAGACTCTTAGTGTACTGCCCTTCCCAGCAGGTCATCCTATCACTGACACCTGTTTAATGGGCTGGACAGTCAACAAACTGATACCTAACCCCGACTCCCCCAAACCTTACCTTTGCATAAATATTGTAACTAGTTAGTGCATAAATGTGAATATAGTAAATAAAATGCCTTTGAGAATTTGCTTTAACTCCATGCTAAGAAAGTTGCGTTATTGTCCATTTGTAAAAAGATAATATGTAATCCACAGGGTTGTTTGAGCTGTACCATTCAACAAAATATGCTAAAGAAAGTGTCTTCTTCTTTGATAATAATTTGCCTTTACCATTAAGCTTTTTCCCATGACAGATGGCCCTCTAAACAAGACATGGAAATTATCTCTCAAACTCATTCTTCTGGAACCTTCTTATCATGCAGATATACCTTACATACTAGTTAGCCACTTAATCATACAGTACTTTGACCACCAAACTGCAGCATTTCAACAATAATTCCATCAACTACTGTTGTCTCTCTGTTCTTAACCTCTTTAATTACTCTTCTTAGCTACTCAACAGTAACTTCCACAAGCATTATTAAACTTACACTCATTTCATCCACTCCTGCATTATTCAGCTTTATCTCTTCTATATCATCCACACTTAACCAGTCTTCAAAATACTGTACACATTTGATTGACCAAACACTGTTCTCTTCAGAACACACGGAGACAACCTATTGTTCCTTTACTTGTGCAACACCTGGATAAACTATACCCTCATCTGATTACTGTACTTATTTGTTGATGTCAACTACAGTACTATATTATGTTTACTTATCTGTTATTATAGTACAGTATCTTCACATACTTAAGTTCACAGTCTTCTTTTAAGCTTTATCTTTTTCTTGTTTGAGTATTCAGTTTTGAAGGCACAGATAACTAAGGCAATCAAACAGAGGACAGGGAAAGAAGTAATTTCATGCCTACTGCCATGAAAGAAAAATCCACCGTATTCAATTTTGCATGAGTTTGTTGGTCAAGAAAACGGAATTTTGCTTTGTTCCATAAGGATCTTAAAAAATGACACTATGAATTATGATACTAATGCAATAATACAGCAGTCATAACATGATTAAAATTAATTATACAGTAATAGTAAAATACAGTGTGTATGGCAAATCATACACAAATACATGCAATACATATAGTAGACCAAATTTAAACATTTAAAAATTAGTATATACTTCTCAAACTTATCAAACACCCATCAGTTTTAGCCCTGAAAAAGGAATTACTCAAAGTATTCTTTGGGTTATAGATATAACAATGTCATTTGCCAGCCTGCAATATTTACAGACATTTCCTTTTGATCACCATGGTAAATTTTTGTGGAGGTTTAATTTTCTTAGTCATTTTTTATGCAAACACTAGGACTGTACTTGATTGGTGTCTTTCTTTAAATGCTTATTCTAATTTCTCATAAGCATTTTGATTCTCCTAAATAATGAATATTTTGAGCACAAGAATTACAACTAGCCAATTATTTGATGAAAAAGAATCATTCACAGTAATGAAGAAGAAAATAAGTACATATAGAGCCAAGTACTTTACAATATGAATGAATAAAAGTACAGTACATACTGTACTCTAGTAGGCGACTTTCTGTAATGCAAACATTTGCTGCGTAACTTGTACCTATTGGAGGTCAGTGTCGTGTCGAGTCCTCATGTGGCATCGAAGTCTTGTCTTGACAGAAGCCCTGTATGGGCACAATGTGCAAGGATAAGGTTTTTCCCCAGTGTGTACCCTCAGATGTTTACGGAAGTCATTCTTGTGGTAAAAGTTCTTGAAGCAGTGTTGGCAAGTGAACCGGAATGGTGAAGGTATCTGAGGGAAAGAGAGAGTGATTATTATGTGTCATAAAAGGCCTTTTCAAATACATGACTGCACATTTAACGGAACTGAATCAAGATAATCTACTAGACATATCGATACTTTAGAAAGACTTTCAGCAGTAATATCGTCACGTACAATTTCCACATATAATTTACAATGCATTAGTCGTCAGAGATAATATAGCCACAAGAATGTTTCCTATTTGAAATTGGATTGTTTTCTACAAGTCACCAAGCTCTGAGCACTATACAGCATTGACAGTATATGTATAACGTAATGTAACTCATTTGAATGATATGACTGAACAATGAGTTTACTGCACATCTACTACTTAGTTCTGTTTTTTCTTCAAGAGATCCTCAGTATATGACTTCTGAGTGATGTGTTGACCACACGTGTAATGCATTCATATGTTGGTTACATCATAGTTTCTGTACCCTAAATCTCCAGTCTTGGGCTGAGTCCCCTTACTTGAAATAACACTTACGCACACATTCCTTTCTTTTGCTCTTTTATAGTGTTTCTTTATCTGTTTATTATGGTTCATTCTTTTTTTCTTGGGAGACAAGGCACATAAGGGGATGCTACTTTGAGCACCAATTAAGTTATCTACTTATTTCCGCAGTTATCTTTGCGTTGTCGGTGAGTTTGAAGAACTTATCTCAGCTAATCACTTTTGTTACAAAAAATCTGCAGCATATAAACTATAAAAACAAACTTGGTTCGTTTTACCTCCTCAAAGAGAAAAATGAAAGAAATATATACATCACAGTATATTAAAAACACCAACCCAGATTCCTATATTTGCAAAGTAGGAAAATTCTTATGTGCACTATAATAAGAACCAGTAGAACACGAAGAACTGTAAACCATTTATAACAACATCAATAAGTGGTCTTGTCCTCTGTCTAAATCATCCATGCTTTTTTCACTTCTGCAAGGTGTCCTTTGTTCTCTAGTGTTGTTATACTAGTACAGCAGTACATAATGGCTAATCAAAGGAAAATCTCACAAATTTGTGCAGTTTATTGGTCACACTCTCCAAAATTTTGCTTGTCTCTTCTGCAAACACTATAACTTCATCTTAGGCCACTTGAAAATAGCAAAAACTACCACTTTATGTAAAAAGATAAATGGAAACTTCAAAACAGCCATATAAACAAGTTGGAAACATAAATTCTAATGAATAGCAATCACTGTGGTTAGTCTTGTGAAACCTGCATTAAAGATAATTCAAGGTCTTGCTTTGAGAATTTCTCTAAATGAATATGAAATGCAGGAAGATGCTTAAAGAGACTGAAAAGATGGAGCACAGTTTCCTTAGGTTTGATTTGATCTGATGTATAAAAATTTGGTCTGACGATCTGGCACATTTTTCTTAGGAATTCTGAAACTAACATAAAGTACAGTACAGAAATTTCTGTCAACCAGTCAGAGATCAAAAAAGCTTCTTTCAACACATGAGAATCAATCTAAGGCAGATATTAAAAAAGCACAATGAATTTAGATATACAGTACTGTAAAAGCAGACTTACTTATGTTGTTAAAAATATATTACTTCATTTGTTCTGATGGTTTGAATTTAGTGTACAATAATTTTTGTGCTTGCAAATATAGGCATGCTTACAATGTCCAAATGATCTACTTGTTGAAGAAATATTCTCAAATATGTGACAATGACGTTAAGAGTTTCTAAATTTTTGTATGTAAATACAGTACAGTATATGCATTCTAAGAATACGATTCTTCATCATCCCTATTGAAATCTGGTTATGTAAGACAAATTTGGCATGAAATGCTGTAAACTCACAAATTATCAATGATATAAAAAAAATCATATGGATTCTATTAGTTGATACTACAATTAATGAACTCCTGGTACTCGTTGTCGCTTTTTGATAGTGTAGCCGCTGCTCATCCTCACAGGAGTTACACTGACACCCAGCAGATGTTTTCTGTGGCTAGGACTTCGTTGGGATACTCTTTGGGGCCAGTTGTCTCTCACCACCAATGCTCAAATCGGAATAAGAAAGAACCTGAAAAGGATCCTTGCACAGTCCAGTTTTACAGTCGCCAGTCGGAGTGAATGTTGGGCTTGTTACAGTTGCATCTGTGGTGGATCCAATCCTCAGATTGCAACTACAAATGTAAACAAAGTCTGGCTCTTGCATGCCAGAAAAAAGATTTGTGATCGACTTCATCCAAGGAGTCAGAGTTGGGAAGATACTCGACCACTAAGATTTATATAACCTTTTGGAATGCTTATGTACTACTTTAAAATCATTAATGCTCCTAAGAATTCAGTTATAGATCTAGTCCTGACACTGTTACCATTTTGATAACAGAAATTCTGGGTCTATGAAATAATTTTCATAAGTTTTATAAGGTTCTGAGCATCAGAACAGACCTAAATCTCACATTCATGATCTACAGGATTTTTAAAATTTAATCTATAATAACATTATAATGTTTATTGTGTTCTACAGTCAGCTTTTTGTTGTGAAAAAGTCACTTGCTGAAAATTTAGCCAACTCTAATCTCATGATCAAATCAAAGAGAGGGTCTTTACCCATACTGTATCAGTATCATGCATTCATCAAACCTATCACCATCAGACAGTGAATTTGCTTTCCAGTTCATAACGAGCATTAGTGCAGACAGATAAGTGCACCACTTAGCACTATCAATGTCTGTTCTTGAATAGTAGTGCATTTATCGAATGAGAAGATACAAATACTATCACATTCTCCAATTCACTGTACACTACTGTACTTGTTTATTTTTACCCAATGATTTAGAACTGAAATGGGAAAGGGAATTAATATTTTTCTCCTAAGTATTTGTTTCTTTTTGGACTTAAACTTCATGGGGTGAGTACCCTGCTACCATCCTCTTCTGCCCACTATGTAAAAGGCTTCCCTTCAAAAAAGTACCTTTCCTTTTAAAAAGAGTACCTTCTGTTACCTCTTTTGACTGAAGCATATGCATTATCTAGACTGTGAGGTAAGGCATTTTTCTCATTCTTCCACTTAGATCATTCACTCTGCAATCTAATTTGCCCTCCAGCCTTGCCTTGACTTTCTTCTCCATATCTTTTCCTTCATTCTCCCGTTAAACTCCAATCTTTCTCCGTCACTACTTGTCTGCCTTGGCCCTCTCATGAAAGCTGCCTACTTGACATCCCTGGAATAGGCCCAAAGATTTATTTCACAAGACAGTCTTTTCTGTCCTCTTTCAATATCTCTTGTTACTTTTGAAATAGAGGGGAAACCATCTGAGGAGAGACACACTTCTGTGAAGTTATGCCCACACTCATGTATATGTAATTCTCATATAACTAGTACAGTGTTATAATGTATGTTTGTGTCTGTTTGAATGTATGCATGTACCTAAATGTATATACATACACACATGAACATATGTGAAACAGACAGATACAAGCGTATAAAAATGCACTTGGGGGGCACTTTCAGCCATTCAGCGCTGAAGAAGACAGTGAAAAGAGGGAGCTGGAGTGGTTGGACAGCGAGATGGAAGGAACTGGTAGTGGAAACAAAATAAAAGACTAAAAAGTGGGTGCAGCTAGGAGTGAAGGGACATTGCAAACACCTTTTAGTAATGCTTACAGTGCACTGGGTGGGGTATGCTGACAGCATTAGGACGCCCCCCGCAAACAGGGTTGTGTGAGAGAGAAAGTGTTGGAATGCTGTGTCTGTAGATATGAGTGTGTACCTTTTATATGAATATGAATACAGTACATGCATGAATGTATGAATAGTGTATTAAAAACAAACAATTTCAACAGATAAACACTTATAACTTACCTCGTACTGTGGGCATAGGTGGTAGCTTCTTACCCTAAGCCTTCTACTAAAAAACTTTGGAACTTGTTGATCTAGTAGTCCATACATAAGATTCCTCAAATATGCATTCTGCATTCTCTTCGAAATATAAACTATTCGTAATCAGCAGGATCCTGTTGCCTCCAGATATGAACCTTCTTTTCCTAGTTTGGTGTTGCTTTCGGAATTAATAGCATAAAATGCTTCCTTCTCCTTTCTTAACATTTGAAAAACATTCATATACAGCATGAACTCTTGACATTTTCATCATCAACCAGGAAACATGAATTGAAATTTAATTCAATACAGATAGATATGGAACAAAGAAAAAACTGGAAGTATTTTTCACTAACCACTACATTGATCATGTTTGTAAACAAAAAGTTTTTGTACTCTTGCAGCCTTAAGTCAAATTACCTACCTGTCTGGAATTCGGGCGCAACCAAAGTCAAGGCACAGAATACAGGTGGTCTTACTTGGGAGTGAAGTCTCCACCTCCACCTTCTCATATTTTTGGAGACTCGTGTCTGTCCCATACACAGGATGAAATACTTTTCGATCTAGGGTCTTCTGATCCTGTTTCTTAATTTTCATAAGGTTAGATCTCATAAGCAAACAATTTATTTTGAAAATCATTTATTGCCTTACTAACATTTCAACACACATTTTCTTTTATGTATATAATCCGTCTGAATCCCAATCCCCTTTTTGTAATTGTACAGTATATTGGTATTAGGACAATTTGTTATACTGTGTATGCAATCTTGTTAATTATATAACATCATTATTTGTCAACTGTTCACACTTCTGAACACCCAGGACAAAATAAATTCTGTAGTGCAAAACTATTATTGATGTGTGGCAAAGCTCTTTTTGTATTCCATTTTGTCATATCTGACTACAGTAGTATGTTTTCTCTTTCTAATACAGTACTCTGTTTTAATTAATAAGGATCTCCATGCTAAGACAAGCTCTTCTTTTTAGAATCATGTCATGTAAAGTTGCATTATAAATGCTGGAATTTTCATTTGTAGTTCTCTAGGGTAAACAATAAAGGTACAGTACTGTCTCCTTGAAAATAAATGAAAGTAAACACTAATGATATTATCATATTTCAAGGTACCTTTGTTACTGCATATATTATCATATTTCAAGGTACCTTTGTTACTGCATAAGTCTTTTATAGCTACTGAACTTTGGCAAAAGTATTTGTGAAAAACATCAGATTGCATTACTCCAGAGAAACGTATCTGTACGTGCAGCTGTTAACTAAAACACTTTTAACTTATATAGGAGAAGAAGCTGGCTGAGGAACTCCCATGGAATCAGGTCCAGTTGGAGGTTCAGGTATTGCTGATTCCACATGCTCATGCCTCATATGGACTCTGTTGATGTGGGTAAGGACATGGGACCTTCGAGTCCCACGGTACTCACAGTGGGGACATTGATGAGGCCTTTCTCCAGTGTGAGTTCTCAAATGTCGGTAAAGGTTGTGCTTTAATCCAAACGTCTTCCCACACAAAAAGCATGCATATGCTGACCTCGTTCCTGACACTGAGTACATCTGTAGGTTGAGAGGTGCAAGCGACTGCATTGCAGGATGAGCATCTGCCGACTGACGGCTGCTGTTGCTTTCCTCTTCTGCCTTACAAGGATTCTGTGATGGAGCACCACGCTCAACCCTTCTCCCTCTTGCCTGACAAGACTGTAGTGGTAGTGTTGGCATGTTGTAGAAACCATGATGCTGGTGAGATGCAGTTCTACTTTTCTTCTCCTCACTGCTGCTTTCGGCCTGTGAAAGGTTTATGATGTCAGTATATACCTTGGTGTATTAGTGCTGTAACACTCACATAAGTGCCAAAAAAAACAAATTTTGAAATATCCAGGCAAAGTAATAACTAGATATCTACAGTAGCTACAATTTCATAAGCACAAAGACAACCACTCTACAGAAAATAGAAATAAATGGCAGTAAGCATTTAAAAATTACACAACTACAGATACTAAAAGTACACCTTACCATGTCTGGTACCTGTTCAGTTACTGCATTGCACTCCTTTTTAATCTCATGTCTTCATACTAGTAACAAAAATCTGCTGTCAGAAATTCCTGTACTATTGCCAACCAAAAGCCAAAACCCAAATTCTGAACTCCTACTTATTCTCTGGCTGGTATTATACAGTGTGAAACCTTTTCTTCTCTGCTTGGTCTTACACTGTGCAGATTGCTTCAGGTCTTTCACGAAGTTCGTGGGTTTCACTGGTAAGGAACTGCAGAGGATATTTTTCATATGTGGGTGAGGACTGCTTATGCAAGCATGCATGACTCATTGTGAGCGGGCCAAACTATAATCCTGTATATTTGGATTATCACATCTACTGTATATTCCCTTACTAATAATAAGTGCATTCCTCTTTTTCATACCAGTCATCCTGAGCCACGTCAAACCAAATCTGCTTTTTATTTAATGTGCATATAAAAGATCAAGACAACCTGACCTCTTACAAAATGATAAGAATACCCACCATCCTTAACAATGTTATATTTATTATTTTTTACAGTCATTTTCAGCCAAAACCACATTACTATATAAGGCAAATGTATTACAGTATCAGTACAGAGTAAGAGACTAACAAAGTCAAATACTGTTTATGAATCAGCATCAGACTCATCATATCAAAAGATTTTACAAGTCTCCTCACAATAAAGGAACAAAAGTCTGTTACTAAATCATCCCCAAATATATCATCAGTCGTAAGTGCACCCTACCCAATTACAGTAGTTAAGTGAATCAGTAAATGTGAGGATTAGAATTTCTCCAGCCCTAGAACCTCTTCCACGGACTGTCACAAGGTCTGAACTCATCTTTGCTATTTATTAAAAAATTATACTACATGCTTTCATGAACACCATACACACACAATAGAACATACAGTACTGATGACTCCAAATCACCAGGAGTGGTGCAGTACTTGCTGCCATATCATCTAATAAAAAACAAATCAATTCTCTTCACCATACAATACTTCTGTTTTCATAGCAGAAATGTGTCCAGTAAGGTCAGCAGTTAAAAGTAGTGTATTATAAATCAGGCCAAAACAGAAATTTGTCACTTCCACTGATTACAAGGTGCTATAGAAGTCCTTTAAAATGACTACTAAAATAAAATTTTCGTAAAAAACACATTTTGCTTTCATTCCATAAATCATAAGAAGCTGGCTTGATGCTGAAATGCATTGGGTCCCTGCATAGCTTACTGGGGGCATTAAGGGAAATGAAGTTCTTGGCAAACCAACAAAAGCTGCGACTACTGTGGCCATATGGAGCACAGCCACTCCTTTCAGTGATTGCTGAATATCTCTGAGACCAACTCTTTAATAAGAGGCAGATTTTAAAAAACACAGGATCTGAATCTGATAACAAAAAATTAAAACTCATCAAACCAGACACAGGAGTGTGGCTTTCTTCACATAGAAAAGAGCTCCACATTTAAGTAATTTTATCTGATCTTCAACTTTGCCCCACCCCATTGACCAACAGATATATGATGTACAGCACAGCTAACATAACCAAATCTCAATTTGCAGAGAACACTTGTCAGTGCTAACAGCTGAAAAACATCAACCAACAGCAAAATGACAAGCATTGGAAAAAAATAAAGATGGAATTTTTAGCATTTACTTAAACAAAAAACTTTACATGATTTATCAGTTTTGCTTTATTTAAAAAAAAATTTACATGATTTATCAGTTTTGCTTTATAAGTACTGTGGCATTTAACCAGAACACTGGAAACTATGCAATATGGTACACTTGCACAAATGCTATGATTTCTCAGAATACTGAAAAGTTAATCATGAAAACCTTACTTAGTACCTTGAACCTATACACTTGCTTTCTAACCATCGATATGCCTGTAAGAAACAACACACACTTTCAGGCTCACCTGGCTACATCCAAGACAACCTTGACCATAGATAAAATGCTAATGATGTTCAGATTGATAACAATTCTACTTTTCACTTGGCTCACCAATTAGTTCTCAAGTGAACATCAAGTAAGCCTAGATTTATCTTGTCTGTGTTCTTCACATTAGTGTTTGGAGACCTTTGGTATTTTTAGTCTTTATTAGTCACATGATTATTGGTCTACAAAACAGGATAGGAACAAAGTGGCCACTATCCTTAAGAGAGATTTGGGATGCATCAATAAGAGGTTTATTTAGTGGTGTACAAGGTTAAAATCTAGCAAAGCTTAGGCTTTAATAGTCTAATGATTTCATAATGTTCCCTTGCATCACCTGAGCATCTCACAGATACTTTGGAGATTATTAACTCCTCTTCTGAAAAGTCCTAAGCAGGACCTATCTTTGATAGTGCATGGAGTCATAAAGGAATCACACAAGGTTTTATGACAGATATAATCAAAAGGCCTTCAACTGAATACAGCTTCTTACTGGTGATCAATTCATCTAAATATGATTGAAACAAACAATATGCTTGAAAATTATCATGTTTTCCTGTGTACAGTATGAGGTAACATGAAGGATAATTTTTCAACTTACAATAAGTACAGTACTAGTTTCGAGAGTATATAAATCTAAACATACTTAAACTCACACATTTATAAAAGAAATTTTTAAAATCTCTCAGTTTTACTTCACTCTAAAAGTACATGAGTTCATCACAAACTACAGTACAGTACATGGTTTCAATAAGGCATGCCCAATTTACTGAAGACATAAAAATGAGTGTCGTAATCCTCCAAGGACAATCAATTTCTACAAGGAAAAATATTACTGGCTATAATTTTTTTTAACATATTTGAAATATTTGAAGAAAAAATAAAAATCCTTACCAATCTGAATGTTTCCTGACAAAACAAACCAATACTGCACAAAATGTTCAACTCCTGCACTACAAGTGGTCCACCGTCAAGACTAACCCTGAATACAGACTCTTGGTTGCTTGGCCTCCAAGTCTACCTTTCATATGGACTGGAGATGGTCAGAGTAAGAATCAAAGTTTTTGTAAATTATTTGTTGATGATATTCCATGAAGGACCAAGGTTATTCACATTACAAAAAGTGTACACAAACTTTATTCTCCACAATTTGAAGAGGCTTCAAGAAATATGTAAATTGTATTTATATGCAATGTGCATTTACTGTACTTAAACAATGTATACTAAGAGGCAATGACATTGTAAATAAAAAAACCTCTAAATTAGTATAAGGTCATGTACATTTTCATTAAAACCTGAATAAAAACTATGAAATCCTTAAAAGCTCACTACTGGAATGATTTCTTTTGATTTAATTTCATCTAGCATAAAAAATAAAAAAATAAATGACCTTTATTTTTTTAATATAGGACACATACAAAATCACCCACCCATTAAAGCTTAATGTACAGTGGTTAGGTTTGGGGATAAGTGGGACATAACAATGCAGCGCTCTTTTTAAGTATTAAAGGCTGGAAGATACTAGATTGGAGCCCCAGTGGTAGTTTTGTCAATAATTTTTGCTTTCTCTTCCAGTGGCAGAATGGGAATATTTATTCTATATTCACAATTTGTGATGAGAAATGGGAAGTCCTTGCTCCAATTGCAAGGACAAGCCTTCATATTTATAAAGCAATAATGCTTTATTATGTACAGTAATTCCATTTGCTGTAACATAACCTTTGTAAAATCTTGGAGGGTTTACATGATATAGGAAGTAAAACAGTACACTGCACAGTACCAAAAGGATTTAGACATTCCTTGAGCAGATCTGTCTCAAATTAAAAGCAGACGTTCCTAAATCATTTCCTTTTTTCTTTTTTTTCATGAACCCTCAAGTGAACAAGGTAGTTATCTTTCCGAGAGCCCCTGTAAGGGCACAGGTCACATGCAAATGGCTTTTCACCAGAGTGGACTTTAAAATGTCTCTCCAACAACCATTTGCTTGGAAAATACTTATGGCATTCCTTACACTGCAGACTCTTAGCTTTCTGTATTGATGACTGAAATTCTGTAGACTCCGACAGCCTTTGATTACCGTGGAATGACGAGTGACTTGCTACTGTAACTGACTGCTGCTGAAGCAACCCTGATGCTGAATCAAGTGCGGTCATCCCTTCATAAGACGTCGCCATCATCCCTGCGTTCATCAGCGGCGTTACTATGTTGTGCTGAAGATCGTGGATGTTGTCCATTCCTGGATTGATGCCTCCTTGTGCACTTTCCCACATCACCTATGAATAGCATTTGAGAAAAATTATTGCGGTGATATTTTCATACTCAAAAGATTCTGCCTGTCATATCTTTCACCAAAGCAAGAAGTGTACTGTACTGCAATTTTCAATGCACAAATAAGTGAAGTATTTACTCTTTTGCTGTGCATTTACAATCAACTTATGGCTGGAAACCTTTATAATAACTATTACAAAATTCTGCTGGCTCCTATGCCAGCAAAATGAGTTCATAAACCTTGTTAAACTGAGCTTCTGAACAAAAATTATATCAGGACTACAAAAAAAGGGTATTTTTTTATTATGTTTTTAACACATTAATAAGTAGTTATTTTGTGGTTGAACAACACTAGATTAGCAACTATACTGCTCGACCTAGTTTATTCAGCTCTTAAAAGGCTTGCCCAAAGGATTTTTCTTTATTAATAGTAAAGTTTACAATTTATGTATTAAATTACAACTTCCTCTATCCTTCACAATGGGGTTAATTGAAAAAGATAGAAATTTTCACAAAATTTCTTAAATTGACTTGTTTCCAAAATTTGACATTCATTGTCAACTGTATTTGAACATTCACACAAAAAATGTTTAACTGTTAGCATCACTCTATATTCTATACATATAGGGGCTGGATCACTTGGACTATTTCTCAAGTATCCATGGGTCAAACTGGAACGACCAATTCAACACTGTCAAAATTACTTGTCATTTTTTTTCATATGATTGATCTGTTTCAATTTGTTTCTATCAGGTTCATTATTGTATTTACTGATTTACCTGTAGGATTTTTTTATAAATTTGGTAATCAAATCATTAATCTGATCGTGGTCTCTTAAGATATTCAAATGACAAAATTTGTCATGCATAATTCATATATTTCCCAGCCAGCTTCCTAAGCACTGTAATGAGAAATTTGTTTTATCAGGATTACTTTGTTGAGGCAAAATTGAAACTGGAAAATGATCACTAGTATATAAGGCATCACATGCCTTCCATTCAAACCTATCTACAATGTTGGATGAGCAAAGTGTGACATCCATTGATGAAAAAGTCCTATGTGCTTTTGAGAAATATGTATCTCTTTCACCATCATTGAGACAGCATGCACTATTTAAATTTATTATCTGTCCTGCTAAAATTTTTTTAAGATCCAGTGATATACAAATGTAACCCCAAATATGGTTATGGGCATTAAAATCATAAAATATTAAAAGGGGCCACTGGCATTATTATTAATACTGTACTTGTCAATTATTTAAATTACCATTTTTATATAAGGTTCTGGTATAGGCAATATTTTCTACTTATAATTAGATTGCAGAATATTATAAGTATTATTAAAATTTATGTCATCATAAATAATCTTATTGTGTATATATTGTACTATAGTTACAATGGTGCTGGAAAATATTTGCCAAATCATGGTAATTGTTTCCTTACGTTGTAAAGATGATACTGTACAATGGTTCATAATTCTGGATCACAACTCATTTCAAATTGTCAGTGTCTCCACTAACAAAAAACAGCTCATTATTGCTTTCCATTCTGGAAGCAGCAACCTGGAAAGTGGACAGCAAGAGGTACTCTTGAGATGGCCTAGAAATCTATGATTTATCTGTTTGGTGTCTCAGGGTTTAGATTAGGTAAACTCAAAGGGGAGGATACTAAGACTTTTATCTGCTGAAAGACCCTCCAGAGGGACATTTCCTTTGTCAAGCCTTCTCCATCAACCTCAAATTAACATATTCCACTTAAAACTCACCCTGCAGCGTCGTTATGAAAAGCAAAATAATTTTTGTTATCAAGGACTATATGGACAAGATTTAACAGATTTCGAGACATGTGGGTTATTTTATGGATTTTTGCTTAATTTTCCCTGAACAATAATAGGGAAATCCCAGCTGCTGGGGCATCCATACACTTGCCATTAAGTGCCATCCCTTCCTTCTTTTAGACTATTCAAGAGGTTGGACAAGTAATGTTCCTACTTCCAATTTGCACTGAAGGGATGCATCTGCAGTCACGAATTTACAAAACCTCACTATCATTTCCTCAGTCACTCTTTCGATAAATTATTGCCTAAATTCTTATAATACCATAATACTCCACAGGCTAAAGTTAGCAAATCAAGAGGGCCAGTACTTCTGTCCAAGAGGCCTCTCTCCTTCATAAAGCTTGAGAGCTTAAGGTGAAGGCCCTGGTCACATCAGTTTTGTTACAAAAACCTTATCAAGTTAAATGTGCAGCTTGCTGAAGGCACCAGTTCACCTTAACCTGCGTTTGTGTCTGGAATATTGCTTGCCTTAATGCTTCACTGACTGGTACCATGATGGTGGTGGCCAGTCATGTAATAGTATGGTACCTTATTCTCTACATTCCAGTTCAATGATGGGATCTTGCCCAAGATCTTTTCATTAGATCATCAAATCACATTTCTTACAATAATGCTGGCTTTTCTCTGCACAGCATTTCTGGATTCCATTCAAAAAAGATACAAACATTCCTCCAGTACAGTATACTTAACCTTTCTGTTAATGTGTTCAGACCTTAAGTCTCATCCTTGCACTTGTTTCTGACTAACTTAAACTTGATGACTTTGGCTTCCCCTTCAGTTTCAGGAACAGAACACATCATAGCTAGTAGGGATAAATTTCAACCCTGACAGAGGTCTTACATCCTTGGGTGGGTTAAGTAATATAAAAAAATACAAAGATTTCATACAAGGTACTTTAATCAACATAGCCATTCCTACTTGATGGTAGATGATGCCCCAAGGCATAAAGGCTAAGTAACAATGATGAACCAAACACCGACATAGTATTTAATGTACAGTATTATATTGCTCTGACATCCTAACAGGGGTTACCAAATATGAACAATAAAAATATATGCACAGAGGCTGACAAGAAAGATTAACGATATATGGTGTCACACATTTATTAATTGTCAAGGAAGCTTAAAACTAAATAAAGGAAGCAAGACTTATCCTAATTGTGAGAAGTCATCACACCCTTGAGAGCTTAAGTACTGTTCTCTACTTTGAGTTTTAGTCAGTCTTCAGTACTGAAGTAGCAGATGTGTGGCAATGCTTTGTATTGTACTCATTATAAATATTCTAAAAAGTTGATGTGATGGCAATGCACATGTACTTTTCTTGAAAGCAATGTACATTCTTCATTAAAATTTAAAATGATCTCATGCAGGTCTCCTTACCGTACCTCATTATTCTGATGTCTACTTCTATATGCATATTTCAGAATAAAGTAAGCCTATTACAGTTACAGTATACAGAATGGTTAACTGTCTGTTTTCCACTTCTGCGCCATTATGCACTCACATACAAACAACCTCTCACTCATTTTCCATATTCTTTCTTGTACATGTATTACACCCTTCTATCTTTCAAGGCTACCTGATACAACTTGGCTAAATACTGAGGCATATTCAACTCAAACAGTTTACACAATCAAATTTTCCTACGAACAGGTAACTAATAAATCTGTACAGAGACTATAAAAGTAAATGACGATAACACATGCAAAACTGTGCTCTTGTAATTTTAATTAACAAAGAACTATATCACTTCCTTTGGCAACACCAAGGTTTTCATGCAGAATCATTTTAGAGTCGAAGTGCTGCTATGGGTGCGAATATGATTCTGCAAGTGTATCTTCTGAGTAGCTCTGTATGGACACAAATGGCATCCAAAAGGTTTTTCCCCACTGTGGGTACGAAGATGGATCTGAAGGGAAGTTTTCTGAGATGCTCTGTAAGGACACAAAGGACACGGGAAAGGTTTCTCCCCTGTGTGGGTACGTCGATGGCGTTCAAACTCCCATTTGGTGATAAAACACTTCTGGCAGTCAGGACAGGAGAAGTTCTTGAGGGGCGATGACGAAATCAGCTTTCCTGGCTCAGCTGGGACTTCATCACTTCCAGCACCAGCCACACTGCTGCTAGTCCTTTCTTCCAGTGAAGACCAACTCGTGGGCCACGCGCCAGCCTAAAAAGATAAGATAAAGTCGGTGGCTGACATTCTAGAATAAAACTACCCTAGTTTTATGACACATAAGCAGCTACAGTACTTTACAATGATGTTTCTAGTTAATTAAAGAAAATAGCAGTAACTATCAGCCATGAACAAAGCATAAACATATAACCAAGGCAGTAAGTCACTAGAATTTCAGAGGTAAAAATTTTAATTACCTTGTACAGTAGTTCAGCGTATCATAAAATTCTCTGGCCAGTACTGTCTTCAGATGCATGTTTCACTTATTAATTTCTTTATAGGGACAGGCTCCATATAAGCAAAACTCAACATCTGATTCAAGTCACAAGATTTAAAATGATCTATCTACACCAAATGACAACAGTGCCTTTCCAGGAATCATTCTGAAGAGCTATTATTGATGGTTATGATAATGTTCCCAAAAAACAAAGCTGATGATATTCTGTCTCCCATAAACAATTCAACACTTTTATTTAACATAACCTTTAGACTTTACAGTTGCAATAATTTTTCCAATTACAATGAGTCACTCATTACCTTGGCTTCCCCCGCTTCAGCATCACTAGTACTGTAGTTCTTTTTGTTGTATAAGATAAAAAGTCTCATCAATAGAGGTTCTGCTAAAATTCATCCCAGCAAGCTTCCTACACGGAGAACAATATTGACACACTGTAAACCCCTGTACATCCAACCCAAAAGATGGCTGATATCTGCCAATATTTTCTTGAAGAAGTGTCCATCCGTCAAGGAATGGCAGACTACTGCACCACCTATTGTCACAAACTCTCAAGCTCCACCGCAACAGACAATGGACAGCATCAGTGGATCATGAAAACCAGAGCTCAATTTCCCTCAGGTGTCACGTGGCCCAACTTTGTACAGGACAAAATCACCTCCAAGGTTCCCTCAACACACCTGTACACCAAAGCCTAACCAACATCTTTGGGACTTCAGACACCTGGATCAGAGAAACTGGGACTTACCTGACCTACCAACAACCCTGGACTGGAAGCAGTTCCCTTGGAACTGACAGAACACCAGGATCAGGTCGGGTATGCACAACAGACATCGCATGAGACGGAAAACAGTGGCCAGCATTCCTCCCATCTACAAGAGTGCACAATATGTCAAGTTTGGAGTTATGATTGACACAGACAGAGGAGATCAGGAGAGGATGAAAGGATTAACCCCATTTGAGGGACAGTCCTCACTCTCCTAGAAGGATTGCTATTATATAAACTAAGTTGGCTTACTTCATGAAGTGCTTTCGTATAGGTTGCATAAGAAGGAAAATTCATTTAAAAATCTTCGATAATCTGAAAAGGACTGCAATATATATGTATAGTACTTAATAAGCTAAATCTTGTAACACAAACACAAAAGCAAACATAGGTGCACAGCATCCAATAAACATGTCTACAGTATATGAAATGGAGCAGAACGTAAAGAAATGACAGCAATAACAAACCGAGACACTAGATTTCCCCAAGTGGGTTAGGCCTTGCCAATCTTCTAAACACCTCATTTATCACTTTTAATTAGAGAGTCATATTTCATTTACGTTTATGTATAATACTTATTTTCATTATTGGGGCATTGCAGACAGAAAACACACCTTTAACACAGTGATGTTGCACTATATTGTATAGTACAGCAAAAAGGAACTGCCGTTTAAAAACACGAAGTACTGTAAAATAAAACGACAGTTTAATACATGTACCTAATTTTATTACCTGATGTTCATGGGGTTTTAAACTTCACTTCATTAACAAAAGGAAACAAAATATACATTAAGGTAAAATATGATCTCCCGGTAATTTTAAACGCAAAATTTCAAATAAAGGGCATCCTAGAACATAAAAAAAATCATTACTGAAACAGGCTAAACAAATGTTAGTCCTAATAAAAGTTGAAACAAACTGTACCATAAAATATGATTCCTTACAAAACTGAGCATGGTTTTGAAAAACTTTCATGTTATATTACCCTGAATAAGCCCTAAACTACAAAATGACAACCTGACATTAATCAGTCATTCTACAACGCAGTATCAGCTAAACTTGTCTACTGATTTCAGTCTTACTCATTTCCATCATTAATCAGTTACTAATACGACAGAGTTTACTCTTACTATTAACCAGTTTATTGTTATGGGAGAAAGGGAGAAAAACTGAATGCTTTGTTGCACACGCCAGCAAAATTTCCTACAGTTTCTACAAACAGTAATGACGGTAATTAGACCTTCCAGTGGCAAAAGGGCTGCAGCATTGTTGTCGACGGTACCAATTCTTACTACATATTCGATAGGTTCTCTTGAAAACTAACAACTTTCTCTGGGTGTCTTCTTCTTATATGTCTCCTTAAATTGCTTCTGTCTTTGAGTCTTAGAGAGCAGTGAGGACAACCATAAGGGGTGTCACCTGTGTGTGTCCTGACATGGATGTCAAGGGAAACTTTGTAATCATAGGACTTTGGACAGAGTGGACACTGGTAATATTTATTGGCATAAGGCTGAACTGCTGAAGGTGGAAAAGATGAGGAAGGTCGTATCCCAACACCCACCTGTAATGAGGAGAAAGAGTACGTATGAGTTGACTTGAAAAATCACCGTAAAGCTAACTGTAACAGCCATGACTTAACTTTAAATGCAATGGAATCTGCATGCATTATCTGGGTTAATATAAATGCCATGTACCATACGAACATTACATTACTCCAGGTCTCACACAAAATAAAGTTTGATCCAAAAATGGCAGATTTATGATGTTCTCACATTTTACTGGTAGCAGCAGGAAACATTACTCTTTATGACTGAGTCACACGACTGGCATCGGGATGTTTAGACAGTATGTGCCTATTTAAATTGCCAAGTTGTGTTGCCCTATAGGAACAATGTTGGCAAGAGAAGGGTTTCTCTCCAGTGTGTGTCCTTTTATGTCGCTCCAAATCTACACCTCCACTAAATGTTTTTGGACAGTAAGGACAAGGATACAGCCGCAAACTGTGGGTTGCACTCATTCCTGGTAAGGATGCATTGGATGGACTGGATGGAGAGCGTCGCTGATTCAAGCGGTTATGAGGTATGTTGAAAAAGGGTAGGCACCCAACTGCATCTACCGACGACGGAGGGGGAAGAGGTACTTGCTGACTTGGAACTGAGGAGCCAGAACTTCGCACCTGCCAAAGAAGACTACATCAAGATCTGACAACTGAAACAAATATTTACTTACATATACTACTGAAAAGTATCTTGCAGAATATTCTTAACATTGTTTTATAAATACTACTGAGTTTTTCAAGACTAAAAGTACAATAACACTAAAAGCATGACACTAACCATAAAAATGTGTTCTTACTTCCTACAATGCTCAATGTAGATGAAAGTGGCTGAAAGGTTATAATGGAACTTATCTTCTTTCTAATCTTCTTGTATGTATTATTATTATTATTATTATTATTATTATTAAATAAAAAATGTAGTTGTTTAAGACAACTTCATCACACACCACTAGACTATCATATGGCTCTCCCAAAGGTTTTGCTCTTCATTGAGAATTTTAAATAAAAGAAGGTAAAGCTAAAGAAGTTATACTAAGATACGAGAGGGACTGGATGAGAAGTAAAGCCAGAGAGCAACACAGCTCCGTCCAAAGAAGCACTAAAAGAATATTTAGTTTCATCTACAGTGGGCCTCCCATGACATACCTGTAGGCACGGCCACCTTACAGGGGGGTTAATGTATATAGAAAACCATGACTTTTGCAGTTTCTTTGTTATAGAAAAATTATATAAAATATTTAAAGGAAATACTGTACCCCTGAAAGCCGTGTATGTCTTACATCATACATGGACTTTTTAAATGCTCATAAACAGTTATTAAATTCACTTTTCTTGCTCTTAATGTGCACAGAGTTTATCTGTTCATTTAATACCCTTCTCTCATCATTTTTGTTACATAAATTTGATCCAAGTTTGAATATGTTGTTACAATACATCAAGCTGCCTTCAATTTCATTTAACAAGAGTAACCTGAAACACTGCATTGCAATATCCATATTTTACACATTATCTGGTTCTTTTCTATCCAAATGACTTACAGACCAATTATATTAACCTAACCTTGTACATATTACCAAGCAACAAATTTATAACACCAGCATAAATATATACTGCGCAAAAACTTCATGTACTAATAAAATCCAGATGACAATTTCTTATCTATAACTTTACACTGATTTCTTGTGATTTCTACCGACATCTCACGAATTCACGCTGTCTGCTTTATTCTTCATTCCCTATTCAGTTATTCACCACCTTTTCATAACCTGTCTCTTTTTGCAGTCTGATTTTCCTTTGTAGTCCCCTTGGGTTTAAACTGTAGTCTTAACTCTACCCATAGGGATTTTCAGCTGATGATTCAAAGAAAGAAAGAAAGAAAGAAAGAAGAAAGAAAAGAAAGATTACTGATAACAAATTTGCTAAAATATTGAAGCGATAAGCTAACGTCTCCTGTTCCCAGTGTGCCTTGTGTGGTGCACTGCAGACAATACTAATAAGTCTTTGCATAATACCTTTTGCCCCAAGCTGCATTGATTGCTGTCTTTTATATTTCACCTGTTCCTTTTAACTTACTCTAACTTAGCTGTCCAACTTCCCTAAAATTAACTTTTATATATACTTTTAGCATTCATGTAATAACAAATCCTTTGTAAAAACTCTTTGAGGGCTGATATGAACCTAGTGGTCTCAAACCAATTTATAGTAATAAGAGTAGGGCAGCTGTATCCACCATGATCTTAAAGTTTCTCTAGACCTGTGCTAATGTAATGCTGTAGACCTAATTCACTAAAGAGAACTGTTCATTTTACCACTTAACTGCTTCAGTTTTGTCTACCCTATCCAATCTAACTTTACTATTGCTTTTTCAGGTTACATTTGTACTTTGTTCAAGCAGGGTGTATTTTCCCCTAACTTAGGCTTACATCATCTTACACTCCACAGTCTCAGGCTATATGCTCTTCAGCCACAAAGCCTTGGGGCTGTAAATTTTTTAAAAAGTGTGTACCTGTCTGATTGTTTATAAAAAATGGCCCTACTGATCATTTTACAGCAGTACTTGAAACCTCAGTCTAACTTCCATGTTCACCCGAGGAAGTTTCAATATTCCACATGTATGCAAGGAGCTGTGAAAAGTCAGAAGCACTTAATGAAACTTTCAATCTAAAAGGGTCCTTTCCCACGTCTTGATAAAACTGAAATGGCAAGAGGTGCTGCAATATCAGCTTTGCCTGGAACCTGCTTCTCAGCTATACTCTAGCATATGGGACAGATCAAGTGATGAACGACCAGTGACGTGTGACCTTGGCTGAGCTGCAGCATCTTCCTGATGCAAGGGATAAGAGTGATCATCTTCAAGGTGAAGAAACAAGAAGTACTATACCAAAGGATATATTGCTTCTATCACTAAGGTCACAGGGAAATCCCTACAACTCTTGAATCTGTACAATGATTCATTTTGTCTTTACAGTCCCTGATAATACTGATGTTGCTGGTCCATGTCCTTCAATCACAAGTGAAACAAAAATGTTACTTTCCTCATAAACAAAAACAAATCAGAAACTGAAATTTACTAAAGGCACAGAGAATATATGCATTTCCCTCTCTGTACAGACTACAGCAATGACCATCCTTCTACACTACTGTATTGGGTGACTTTTAAAAATTGGCTGGGTCTAGCCATTATTCACATGACAGATTACAAGAAACCATTCTGTCTGAAGGATGGCTGGACAACCCCTGCTCTGGGGTTGTCTGACAGAACTGATAGTAGATATAGAAACTATTCCTTACTAGTGCCACTACTAAGCTACATATACTGTACTATGAAGTTGGTGCAAGTTCGCTGAATATTGATTAGATCTCATGACAAAGAACTGTGAGAAAGCATAATAACAAACAAAAATCTCGAGGATGCAATACAGGACAAAAACAGATGAAATTTTTCAACTGAGGAAAAATCACTCCATATGTCATTATAGTTTTATTGTAAGATGAACATTTCTGAATAAAAAGCAGTATTTAGAACCTAAGCAATAATTTCAAAGGGATATAAAATAATATCCTGTTTATAATGACTTCAATACAAATCTACTGGTATGAAAAATCACACGACAAATGACTGAAATGAACATACTACATATACTGTTCTGGAATGGAAACTAAATGTATGAACACATTTCAATCCTTTCCCGATAACAAGTCATCAACAATCTCTCTTGATCGGTGAGTAAACATATGAGCATTCAAGTGCTCCTTCTGAGATGCTCTATACTGGCAGAGGGAGCATGCAAAAGGTTTTTCTCCTGTATGGGTCAGCATGTGCCTGTTCAAATTGCTCCTGGTAACAGTCTGGAAACTACACTGGTGGCAGTGAAACGGTTTTTCACCCGTATGCCTCCGCATATGATTCCGCAGATTGGTGGTCACGCTTGTCGTGTACAGGCAGTAAGGGCACTGATGACTCTTCCCAGATGGCGTCAATGGATTCCTGTGACCCGCTGATCTTCTCCCTCCAGTCTGAACATTATTGCTTCCTCTCTCATCATGTCCCACCTGTGGGGGATGCTTCTTTGAGTACTTGGTAACAAAATATTCTAAAGACAGTTATCAACTATGTGAAAGTAAATACCAATGGCAAAGAAATTCAGAGACTTGGAACTGTAACTTTGCATTATTGAAAAAAGACAAAATGCTTTTTATTTACACTAGCATGACAGTTAAAATGTCTGTACATTATCTAATTGAAAATGTCCTCAGTAACCAACTTCATAGAGCTATGCATTTGCCATAACTTAATAGTAGATTATCAAATATTTATATAAATAAATAACATATGTATTTTCAAGACTTATGACTATTTGCTACATGAACAGAGAATGTTCATAAATACTTTACGACTTCTACAACAAATCTGGCATCAATAATTGCAGTTCTTTGCAAGCAACAATTTTTCTGAAAGCTGGAAGCATATACACATATTCTGTGAAAAATACCTAAGGAAATCTGCATCATCAAACAAATGGAAAGATATTTCCAAAAGGAAAAAAAATGCAAATGCCGGTAAAGTACTCCAAAAACAAAAAAACCTTTTTTTTACAGTAAATTTGAGAAATTCACAAGTAAAATAATCTTCATAATTCAGACAGGTCTGATCTCTTATAATTTCAATAGTCATTCTAATTATGTGAAAGAAAATGTCCCAACCTTTGCACTAACTTATGCATACTTTGGGGACCAAGTTTGTTGTTGAATCTGGAGCCTTGGAAGTAATAAATTTTGAGGGAAAAATAGCTCTATGTTCTCAGATATTATACCCAAATGATGAAAGAAATGTTATTTGTAATTCCAAGAGTCCAATGCAGCCACTGGGTATTTGCTAGACAAAAGTCCTTGTCTTGGGGACTTGCATTATTCCCCAAACGTTAAAGTGAGGACAAGAAATTTATAAACACATATGTATAAGTCATTCTTTGCCATGGAGCATTATCATTATTATTCAGCATACGAACCCTATTCACATAGAACAAGCCCCAGGGGCCATTAACTTGAAATTCAAGCTTCCAACGAATATGGTGTTCATTAGAAAGATGTAACAGAAGGTAATGGGAAATACAGAAAGAAGAGATCAGTTATTAGCAAAGAAAAAATAAAACGAAAAATTAATAAATAAATACATAAAATGCAAGTACTGTACATTATTAAAATACCATTCTCCTTGTATTTTAATAATGATTAATTAATTTTCAAGTTCTGCATATTTTCAACTTTATCAGAGGATTGCACACCAATTTACAGATCTGAGTGTATGCATTCCAATTTTTGTATGGTTTTTCTAGGTGTGATTTTATGAAAAATTTATTATAAAATAGTATATCTCAGGTATAGGCAACCGCCGGCCCACGGGGCACATCCGGTCCCCAAGGGACTTGAGTCCAGCCTGCCAATTAACACAGACACTAATTATCTAACAGTTGTTATCTAGTTTAAGTTGTGTTAGTTTTATTCTGTTATTCTCGCAGAAAAATAAGGAACCCTGTTTAAATAACACAGTATTACATTAACTTCTTTGTTTTTTTAAACTTCCAGACCAAGGCAGCCTTCTGGACAGAATGGCCTGAAGTAAAGAAAATATATTATAGTACATTTGATATCATAGCCCTCCTCCAAGACACTGCATAACTGTCTGGTCTGCTCTCTCCAAAGGGTTGCTGACCCCTGGTATGTCTTATATTCTAAAATACTGAGTCCCAAGGAAATTTTCCTTTAGTTCTAAAAGCATAATATGAGACTAGAACTCATTTGGAGATGAAGAGACTTTTGCTGTCAGGTCAGCTTTTGTGAACTGAGAGAATCTAGGTACAGTACAGGCTTGCAAGGAAATCTCTTAGAAGAGACAGTGAGGTTCTTTATACCAGAGGAACCTCCAACAATAGTCATCAGGAAGGAGTACTCCTCTCTAAGGTAAACATGATAAAGTTAGAAAGAGCTCATCTGACCAGTCATATAAGAGATCACCTCCTTATATGAGAAATAATGTTAAGATTGACTTGTAATCACTGGCTGGAGGATCTGTCTGAAAAAGGGAGCAGTCCAAAACATCTTGTACAGGCAGTCCCCAGGTTACGGCTGTCTCGGCCTACGGCGCATCTGTACTTATGGCGCTTTTTCAAATATATTGATAAAAAAATTCAGGCGCTGCACTTTTATTACAGCACCGAAATCCAGATTACACTGGTGTAACTTGCCGGCGCTATAGATTTTTCTTACAATTTCTGGGTTATGGCAATTTCTGACTTACGGCAGGCTGCTGGAATGGAATCCCCGTCGTAACCCAGGGACTGTCTGTACTTAGTTTTTGCAAAACTATATGAGTTGAAACACTGTCCAAGGTAAAAAATTAAATCTGTCAATTGACTTGGATCCAAAAATCTTTGCCCACATACAGCACTCATCTGACATGGAAGTACATGCCTTTTTACAAGGTTCAGACTAGCTACTCATTAAAATATCTTCTGTACATATACCCACAGAGATACCAAACAATTAAGGGGACCATGATAAGACTGAATACCTGAAGAATGATTGACAGGCTAACATACAGATTAGAATTAGAAGCTGAGCGTTTTTGATAAAATGGGTATTTGCTGGAAGAAGGCTAAAGGACTTGTGCCATGATCTCCTCCTAGGATAGTGTCAGAAACAAAAAAAGTTGACTAGAATGAAAAGGGTAATGATGAGTCTCCTGACTTAACCAAAATGAGGAGAACATTTCATTATGAAGAACATATTTAATAAAAAAAAATTGTACAGCATAAGCAAAGAAATACAAGGAGCAAAAGTAGTAAGTTAACTAAAAAAAAAAGACATCAATTCCTTCTTATATCTAAAACAAGGGAAAAAGAGAAAAGGTATGATAAGTACAGTAGCGAACCCAAATGGTGAGAAGTCAAAACAAACTCAAAACAGAAAGAGGAAGGATCCTGAGAATTATAATTAAATAAAAACATACGTACTTACAAGACAGATGGATTTCATAAGTTTCATGCTGTATTAAACTGAAGTACAGTATATTAAAGGATGGGGTCATTCTTGTTACCAGTTTTCACCGACATGACTAATGACATCTGATAAGCTCTTCATAATTGTTTTTGTAAATCCACACGCCTTGATAAGCATCTCAGTCAACTGACAGAAGTAAAAAAAATAATGGTTTGTAAGGTATTTTTTTTATCAACAAAAATGAAGTATAATAAGGGAAATCAAAACCCAAAGAGCGGTGGTTACAGCTCCCACACTCAAAGAACGACACCAGCCACCTACTTCATTCCATTTTCTAGCACGTGAAATTTTTTTTATCAACAAAAGTAGTATAATAAGGGAAATACCATAGAGGGAAGAACCAAATATAGGTAAAGAAAAACAATAAAGAAAATCATCACCTCGTTTATTGTTACTCATATATTTATTAGGTTTACTAAGGAACAGTAAAAACCATTCCTCAGTTTTAATAAAAAAAAAAATAACACGGTATAAGATTGTATTCCTGCAGCATCACACAGCTCTTACACAAAAGATAATTACAGAAAATGATTGTGTATTTCCCAAGAAAATCTTCACATTAATGAAGAAACGTACATTTCATTGTCTGGTTACTGGGCAAACTATTTTCTTTATCAATGACTTCCTTAATAACAGCAACATCATTTTTAAAAACTGATTTGCATATTGCACAAACTATTGTTTTTATTTACAATGCTCTTTGCTAATTTCAGCATCCTAAGATTATTTAATATATTTCATATTTACAATGTTCTGTCAGTCGCAGATTAGCCAATGTAGCAGTCCCACTCAGGGATGGTGTTTATCACAGTATGTTGTCTCACTCTTCACTTGCACCTTCTGAGACAGATACCCTACCAGTCACAATCATTAAAAACTACTTTATAAACTTGCATGAATTCATAAAAAGCCGGAAACACTACAAATGCCATATTAAATTGCTCTTCATACGGATGGTGTCTGAAGATTACCCAGTTTCTGACTGCAAGTTTTTCTTTGGTTAATGAGCATTTTATCAAGTTCATTTACATAACATGGCAACCTGAATAAACTATGGTCACCAAGGGTATTTGTTCCATGCATACTCAGAGTAGGAGTGTTTATTTATTTTAATATCTTCCAATTTTCTGGCTATTGGCAGGTTTACACGATGATTCAGACTGAGTTTACCTCTTTATTATTCTTCTTCTTTGTGTGGCACTTTGTACGATTTTAAAACATTTTGATCAGCCATTTCTAAGTAAATTAAAGTTTGATTACAAACTCTTGTTGGAATCAGTGACCCTGGCAAACATGACCCTAAGTAATTCTCATTGAATATCTCAGTTTAAGAACTGGTACAGTATTCCGATACCATGAGCCTTAAAGCAAAAAAAAAAACCCCTACACGACAGGCACAAGGTTCACGTTACTGTGAGAAGGTAAAGAGAGTAAACAGCCCAGCTTTAATCTCTTACCTCATGAACACAGAAAACCTTAGTGAGGATGTGCACCTTCTCTATACCAAAAAAACAAACAAAATCTTTGATTTAAAGGAAAAATATATTTTAAAAATGGGTCACTGGGGAAATACTGTTGCAAAGAACAAACAGAAATACTCAAACACCACTGAAGGACTTTTAAAGAGCAAAAAGAGGTTTTTCCTTCATATCTCACTCTTCCTTCCACATACGACAATCTTATTTTTGGAACAATGGCCAGTTCAGGAACAGACTGAAATCGTCAACACACTTCTGTGACTTATTGATATATTTATTTTTTCAAAAACGTCTCTTTAGATGGACTAATAAACACCTCTTTCCATGTAACTCCTTTAAAGTCCTGTAAGTTGAGAAAATGTTTGAGTAACGTTCAGGAAGTTTTTTCATGTGTCCCGTTAAGGAAAGAACGAAGAGGAATGTTGTTCTGGATGTCTGGTCTTCTGTCCTTGACTCGGTTTAAATGGTGCTTTAAGGAGCCTGAACAAACCTAGAATGGAAGAGGATTCTCAGAAAAAAAAAAGCTTTGAAGCTACTGGAATCCTAAAGTCTAAGTGAAAGCACTTGGGACTGCTGATAAACACTCTGCGCAGCCAACCACAGAAATCCAGGTATTCATTAATCATGACCCATGTTTACAGACTTTTCAGGCTGAACAGTTCTGTAGACGTCAGAAAATTCTGCTAGAGCACAGCTTATGACTGATTCTATAAAGACTACCTATTGGACAAAAGCCTTCACTGGAGTCAGTGATTTGCAGCAGTACTTCTGGAACAACATTTTCTTGTTTTCATACTGAGGTGCACTACCCAACTTTGGCACTCCTCTTACCAAAAACTGACAAAGTATGGAAAGGCACACCTAAATTAGGAAGATCCCTTGTTTTTTTTTTCTCCTTTCTGCCTTTAATTAGACAGGAACATTTTACTGTGATATTCATTGAGTGTGGTCTTATTTCGTAGTAGATACCTTCATTCATACCAATATCTGAAGTTTGGCAAATAACTGAAAATTGAGTTACAAAAGAACCAACAGAATGTTTCTCCTCTTAGAAAAGTTATATCAGAAGGTATTTGGAAGTGGCTCATCACAATGACTATTGAATGCAACAGTCAACCCTTAGTTACAATAAAAGATCGCCAAATACGAACGCTAAGATGAAAAATGAAGGCAATTAAAATTGGAACACGAAAACAGTCATCCAGCAGTGGTAAGTCGGACACTCATTCAGTGGAAATCAGCCATAAACTGGAATCACGGCAAAAAGGGATGTGCACCTGCCAGGGCCCCGCCACTTGCCGGTTAGCCACTACTGCAGCATTTTCAACGTTTAAACTGGTTGAACTTCAGGCTGATTTAAAGATATGAAATCTGTAAATCAATGGCTTCCTCTTTACATCAATATAATTTAACCAGCTGTGATGCAAAATGATTCTTCAACACAACCCCAAATATAACAATTTAACAAAACTATAAAAATAACCACCATGAAAAGAAACTAGCATATACATCAACATACAGTAAGGTGTAGCATTCTTATACAGTACCAGTACTGTATTTGTAATGAATTTTGTACTATCTTTCAGTGTAAATAGATGTAAAGAAAACAACTGCAATATATCTTGTGCATATCTATGAATTCAAAGATTTCACACAATGCATATACTGTACATATAATTCCCTCTGGATGTAAAAACTTCCATGAATCACACAATATAAGATACCAGTTTCCAAAAATTAAGTTCACAAAGCTAAGAGGGCATATTTGCACATCAAAATGGATTACGACTCCAAGCCTGGTATATGTTCTTTAAAGAGGTCAGACATTTACCCAGTCACTAAATTAATTAAGATGGGGATAACAAAATCAACATATCACCATGAGACAAATTGCACAAGTAAACATGTGCAGCAAAGGTAAATAAAGCAAAAATCCTATTGCTCTACAGGGTATATTAATGCTGTTAACCTTTTCGGCACATCTCCAAATTCAGCAATATTCTTACATCGAGTTTGTTCACTACATTTCAGATGTCTAATGAGTTCCTTCTAGTCTCGTTTATCTCAAATTAAGTACTTTCAGCCTGACATTTCCTTCTGGCCCAGGTCTTCATCTGTGCTCTTACTGGTTACTGTCCTGCCGCTTCTATATCGTTTACTAGTCCAAATGACTGCACTTCTCCTCTACCTCCATCACAAATCACTGCCTCCATCTATTTCCTAGCCTCTTGGCCATGAATGTCACTGTGATCACTAACGAGATATTCTTTTTACCAGCTGTTGCTGCCCTTCTGTTTCACACTGTCAATACTCACTTCACAATGCACCTCGCCCAAGGTCTACCCTTTCCCCCCTAAAGAGCATTTTTTCCTATCTTTTCACCATTTACAGTTATACTTTTCAGCATAAGAACATCTGACAGAATCTTGTCCATAAAAATGACCTAAAGTTTAGGAGAATGAGGAGGAGATGGTGGACCTCCGGAGTTTGTCCCACTAGACAAAATGGCTTGCTGTTGATGTCGACGAGTAAGATGAGAGAAAAGATGCTCTTTTCTTGTCGCCGCATAATTGCAAAAAGGGCACTGATGAGGGCGTTCCCCGGAGTGCAAGCGCAGGTGTCGTTGTAGGCTACTGGCATAAGCAAAAGAAGAATTGGGGCAGTGGGGGCACTTGTATCGAAGATCAGAGCCTGAATTGGGAGAACAGGATGAGGAAATGTTGATGCCGGTGGTGGAGAGTGGGCCAAGTGCCTGAAAGAAATCAACATTAGGTATTACTATTCTGACTTAGAATATTTTGGAATTTTTTTTTTCACATGAATAGCATGAGTTTTACTGAAAGGTATAATGCCATATACGTATTAGAAAAATCAGTTTTCAACTTCACTGAACCATTTTTCGAGAAGAGATGTGGGGAAATAAAAGGCAAGATCAATATTAAAATTTAAAAAAATTTTGTTTACTGACTTGATGTACATTCAATGAGAAGACATCTTTAATGTCCAAACAAACATCTTTATATTGCATAGAACCAATAAACGACAAGGATTACAAAACACAGAAGTAACTAATGATTCATCAACTTATTCCATACACAGAGGTAGTTTAAATACTTATATTAAAAACTAAACTTCAACAACTTCCTTCATATAAACAATTGTGGATTCCTGGATGCATACAAATTAAATGTTTTACAAGCCATTCTAATTGTTAATGGTAGCAAGAGCATAACACATCTGCCATAAAATATCAGCAAATTACACAAGTTGTTTTTGCTGAGTGGGGGTGAACTATGTAGGTAAGCAAAAGAAAGGCATAAAATGACTATACTGTTATTCTTACTTCATCCTTTAAGCTGAACATTAGCATACGTTCCACGGAACAAAAGATCTGCATACTCAATTTATTCTCTACATTTCCATTTCATTTCTTCTTTTCATCACTATGGTTGATAACCATTCAAATATTGATTTATAATGCCTTTAGTTATTTTCATTTGGGTTTAAGATGAAGTATTTAAGAGTACATGCTCAGTGAGATAGTCATGCTGTTTTGATAGTGAATGTGCTGAAGAACCTTTGTTTTTCTAGCCTCCTATTTTTACATTTTGTAAAGATTATGTAATTTACACCTAATGAACCTTCACAATTTTCATTTTACACATCCTATTACAGAAATTAGTTTGTATATAATTAACCTATTGCAAAATTATACAGAAAAACTTTGGGACACAGTATACAGAAACAATTAGACTAACTTATCTCAGTGTAGAAATAGAGTACAGGTATTGTATTCTTTTAATGTTACCAATGAACCACAGTTCATTCCAAACTCCAGGGATAAAGTGGCTTATGAAAAGCTTCCAATACTGTCTTCGTGTCTTTATTTACCTTTCACACCACTAAAACAGCTACATGACAGAAATTTAAAAACATAATCATTCCTGGACCCAAAATGAACCACAGTGTCCTACTGAACAAACTGTACAGCAGAAATGGTACAATTTGCAACAATACATTGGGCTAAATAAAGGTAAAGTGTGTGTGTGTGTGTCTGTGTCTGTGTGTGTGGGTGTGTGTGTGTGTGTGTGTGTGTGTGTGTGTGTGCGCACACACTTATGTTTGGCCCCTCACTTGTTGGCTGCATGTTGGGTACGTTCGCTGACTTCAAGTTCTTGAGCTAGATCTTTAATTATTACCAGAAATGAAATGGACCTTGACTTTCAGGCACACACCTTTGTTTCAAAAGCTAATAAAGCCACATAGATTTATAGTATAAAGCAAGCAACATCTCTTGCATCTCTATTTTTCTTCTTACTAAATACAGAATGGAAATTAGGCTTAGTAAAAGTGCACGAGGTTGATGTAAATAATGTATTTATACTCTGCATTCTATTTTGTAATACAATATTGAACTCATGTATAGTGACATTCATTTTTGACCTGTTAATGTGTACAGCCATACACAATAAATGAGAGTACAGTGATGGGTAAAACACTACAGAAACCTGATATTCACCAATTAAAAAGCTAATGCACATGCATTGCCAATCATATACATAAAATGTATTCCAGAAGAGCATTGACAAAAACGTACGAATTCTTCCAAGGAAAATGAATTTGTCAGAAAAGTTTCTCTGCTTCATGCTAAACCACACATAAAATCACGGGGCAATTCCAGAGCTTGTTTTAACAAACATTCATGTGATTCCACCCTTATGGGGTGCTCTCAGTGCTCAAGACTACAAGGATGGCAAGTTTCCTTATCGAAACGTAAAGTTCCTGAGTATATCTCCTCCTAGTAGAACAATCAAAAGATGAACCTGGTTTTCTAGCAAAGTGGCTCAGATATTACTAGTGTCAGAAAGAGTACCTGGTCTGCCCACAACACCTCATGGGACAAAACAAATTTCCCATGGTTACTAAAATATGATGTGTGGATCAACTGCCAGCATTATATAGTACTGTACTTAAACTAAATGGACTTTGGGTTCTTGGGAAGAGTGTTTGTACAAATCTTGAAGTCCAAGTGATTGCAGATCCTGAAGTTATTGTACTGAAACAGTAAGACTGTGCATGAATGGTTTGTTTGGTTATCTACAGGAATTAGGGTCTGGGGGATGGCGAGTCTTGCTAAACAAGCATAAGTTACACAAGTCCAATAAACTTCAAGGTGTCCAACTTAATACAAAGGTCACTAAGTGATTCAGGATATCAATACAATGTAAAACTGACAGCACATACACCATCCTACTTACAAACATTCGAATTACAAATAAACTGGATCAAAAATTAGAACTGTGTTCAGAGTGGCCCCCTTTGCCACCCATTAGTTCAAATTTTGTTTTGCACGCCTATTCTGTTCATAAAATACTGTATGTACAGTTTACTGTTTTAGGAAGAAAAAACTCGCAGTACTGTAATTAATTTTACATGATACTGTACTTAAATAGGCATGAGTACAGCAACCAACTTACTAACAATTCAATATACAAATTGTACATGAACACCCTATAAAGGAACTTGTTCATTTGGAGTTGGCAACACCGAGAGAAAATTTGAATGCTTTCGAAGGAGATGGGAATTTAGATGATCCCTCCTGGAGGCAGCGTAAGGACACAGAGAGCACTTGAAAGGTCGCACACCACTGTGAAGGCGCAGGTGTCTCCTAAAACTCTGAACGCAGCTGAAGGACGAGACTGGGCAGTGGGGACACTTCAGCACTTGTTGGCCCCTGTCGTTATACGGCTGTAAGAGAACATCAGATACCTTGAGTCATTAAAGTCTCTTTGATTTTTTCATCTTCTGTACAAATCATCAATGAAATATGATTACCAAGCCATTATTTTCAAACAACAGCCTTCACACTTGCAGTGTCAGAAAAACTAACACTTAACACAGTAACACAACATGCCTAGGACATACATTACTTAGCATTTAATTTCCACATACAGCACTGTACATTAAATGATCTTAATGACAAGTCTATACATCAAGAAAAATATGCTTTCAAATCTAAAATGGTACACAGACTGATGTTTCGCACAAAAAACAGCATGTGGCTCCAAGAAGGTACACTACCCCTTCTTACTCACCCATCCCCTGGTGAGTGATGCTGTGGTCTCCCCACTGATGAGATATCTTCTCCTGGTGCTGTTCCTCATTACTACATTCACTTTTGTATCTTTCACAGGAAATTATTCCTCATGATTTCAATGGTGTTTTGTTTTCAGTGTACTGCTGTAACTACGTCTGCAAGGTGCTTTATATTTTCACTGTATGTATTTTCCTTTTAGTTGTTAAATGCTATAGCGTTACTCAAAGTAATGTTTCCACAGACAATAATAGCAATACATCTTAAACAGACAGCACAATCAAACAGCCAGTATCAAAAACAAATTAATAGATTAATTATTATCATTCAAAAATATACTTTGCAGTGAAAAGGAAAGTGTGCCTACAACAGAGAGCCAAAGCTCCATAATTTGCATAAAGCAATGAAGAGTGAGTGGTATAAGTATTTTCTTCACTACTCCACAATTCTGCCAGCGATTTGTCACACTGCTTTGGCCACTGCTTCTTCTCGATTCCTTCAGTTTAAACACGGGGCAATAAAAATTATGCTTCATGTTATTCTTACAATAAGGGGTTTTCTGTTTGGTCCTTTCAAGGATCAAGTACTACAGGCAGTCCCTGGTTATTGACAGGAGTTCCATTCCAAATGGCATGACGATAACCAAAAATCGCAGATAAACAGAATTGACGAAGATTGGCACCGATAAGTGGATATCGGCGCTGATAACTGCTTATTGGTGCCTTTGTTAGGTGGGTACCTCTGCCGATAGGCGGATATCAGCACCGAAAATCCAGTTATTGTCATCGCTAGACAAGTGCCATAAAACCAGATTGCCGATAACCGGAGACTGCCTGTACATGGCAACCATTCAATCACTACTTCTAAAGTTAAACTGCTCTACCAATACGATGCCTCTACCAGTGCTATGACAATTATTACTAAGCTTTAGGCCTAGTAACAATCTGACAAGTCATCAATACCAATAAGATAACAGCTGTCTTGCAGAAGAGCTATCAGATAATTGCTCACCCAAGCATACTGCTGGTAGGCCTGACCTGTTAACCAACAGACATGCAGAATGAACTTACAACGTGAAAGGATTTAGGTGGTCTAATTTTAAAGAATACCGCTACTGCGATCTTTCAGGATGAAATTCATTCTGCTATACACCTCTTTCTGAGGTGATGCCTCTACAACTTTGACACTGGGTACATATCATCTCTGACTTCTTTTTGTTATGAAGTGTTACAAACATGAGAAAATTGGGTTAAATACACATTATTATTTTCATAACTTTGTAATAATTACTTAATTTATGAATCTCTGCTGTCTAGCACAGCATAGCCTAAAACCGCTCAGGCTAATTGCAAATTTCGCTACCCGGTCAAGGGGTTCTCCCAAATATACATCAAGTTATTAATGCACCAGTGTAGTTGCCAAGACATGACAATTGACTCTGAACGTGAACCACAGTCCAGCAAAAAAGCTGAATTCATTATGTGGTCTATATTCCGTAATATATATCATTGGTGAATCTAATCATCCTTCCACCTTGGCAATAAAAAATTAATACAGTATGCTGTAATGTCTAATTATTTCAAGAGCCCAGAAAAGTCAAAACAAAACCTTGGGAAAAGGTGTAAGTAATGTTCAGTGCCTAATATTGATAAGTACACAAATTTCATGGTGCCTTTCCTTAACTTTCATATCTAAGCATAGCAAAAATTTACGGTTTCATCAAACTAGCAGCACTTTCCACTATATTCATTGTGGAGACTTACTTTACTGACAACTGTATTCCCCATGCCAAAGGAAATTCATCGCTGTGAATACTCAAATAAAATTAGCAGTGTTATTTTGAGTATTGCAGTAATCCAAATTTAACCACAATATGACAACCACAAAATAAATAAAAAAAAATTTGTTTACTTGGATGCTAAAGCATAACCAAAAAAAGGAAGATAAAACAACCTACAGATCTCAAAATATATATTCAGACTAGATTTTACAAGGCTTTACAGCAAAGGGATTCTGGTAGTTTCACATATTTTCAAAATAAAAACTGATACAGTACCTTGAAAAACATCTTCAAAATAATTTTGACTCAATTACAAAGCCCTAAGAGATCAAACCTCGTCAAGCTCTGTTACACTTACAAGAACGTTTAACACTGAAAATCATCACATTATTTACTTGTTGGCATCAGAATAGTACGTTCTCTTCTTGGCTACAATCTTATGTTTCCTCCACAAATGGTCATACAAATGCTCCCGTCTAACAGCGCTATACGGACAGTGTTGGCACCGGAATGGCTTCTCTCCTGTATGAATGCGGATGTGCCTCCTAAGATCGCTTGTTTGCTTGAAGGTAGACCGGAAACAGTAAGGACACGTCAAATAGGAACCCTCACTGCTGTCTCCTGAGATTCCTCCTCCTCCTCCTGCCTAGAAGAGAATATATGCCTCAATGTCATGTAACAGTACAATAATACACTTAAGTTGTATTATAATTTACTGCGATAGCTTTTGTACTTATATTCTACAAGAACATCACACAGGTTTGTATCATAATTTTTTTGTTTTGCTATTCTGAGCTCTTATTTCCGTTCCGCAACAAAACTAAAAAGCAGAAAGCAGTAGTAATTCCTATTTTGAACTGACTGTTGTAAAGATGAAGAAGAGTGTTTCATAATTTCCAGTGCGCAACTACTGTACTGTAAATTCAAAAGTACTACAGGCAGTCCCCGTTTGTGTGCGGGGTTCCGTTCCCAACTAGCATGACAATAACCGAAATTTGCTGACAACCGAAAATCAGCAATAATAGCACCAATAACCGGAGATCGGTGTCGAAAATCCGGTTATCGTTGTTGCTAGACAAGCGCCGTAAAACCGGATGGCCGATAACCGAGGCCACCAATAACCGGAGACTGCCTGTATTCCATTTACCTTATCACTTGCAATTTAGTCCAATTTCTAAATAGTACTGCATATAATGTCCCCCAAAATCATAATTCAATGTAACAGTACCTTTCAAAAATCTCCCAAGTACTTTAATGAAAAGAGTATCCAAAAACCCCTATACTGTACTATACTGCATTTTCCACAGCTTTCTACAATAACAAAATCCTGAAATGCTTGTAAATGTGCTTCTACAGAATGTAGATTCTAATCAATATAATAAAAAATCCAGAAATGCTTATAACTGCACTTCTATAGCAAGTTCATATTAAAAATAAAAATCACAACCAGGGAAAGCATTTACTACAGGGATGGATGGGATATACTCTACTGTATCAAAACAGAACTCAGCAACCCATGGTTATTTTAGGAGTGCATATGCAAATTAACCAAGGCCAAAAGATTTCTCATCTCATCCACAAGAAAGCATGAGACTCACCTTTTGCAAATCATAGAAAAAGTACAAAGGTATAGTTCAAGAGGTTGCCGAGGGGAAAAGAATCGTTTAAGTCAGAAAATCTGGGATTCATGATCTTCATACAATACAGTAAACCTCCCTATTTGTGTTCTCACGACTTGCAGATTTCCCTATGGAACATATATACACATTATTCAAGGAAAATTCGCCTATTTGCAGTATTTTTCACTGAGAAATATTCACTAATTACTGTATTTTCATAGCATTTTCATGACTAAATGCCCTTTTTGTGATAAAATTATTAAAATACCCCGGTATAAGCATTTTTAGTTTTTTTTTTGTGTGTATGAAAGTGTTTTTAGAGGGGTTTTAAGTATTCGCGGATTTTAGCTATTCGCGGGAGGGGTGTGGTACACATCCCCCCGCAAATACAGGGGGTTCACTGTAAACACTACATGTGACAAACTAGTAGGTGTTATGGGGCTAACAAAACTCATTCAGAATAATAGAACATTAGCTGATCTACAACCAGTGGCATTTATTGTTGATTGCCATCCATGCGAAGTTGTCTTCAGATTTGCAGTTTCCCGTCACCTACTGGTTCTTAACCTCTCAATCATTCAATATGCTTAGAAGCATCTAGAGATGTTAATCATCCAACGTCTGGCAAAGTGACATCGCTTGAACACTTGCTGCTGATCAAGAATCATTGTTGATTACCAAATTTGATCATTTAAACCTAACCTGTCCTAAATATAACAAATTAACATCAAGATCAGTTAGGTCCAATTCTTGTTCAGCTTCTCTTAAATAGCTGGTCATCCATCCCGATCTACTGCAGATTTATCGCTGTCTCAAATTAACAAGTGGTTGCTAATAGTTTCTCACCATCTAAAGATCTCCAGTCATAACCATAGTTCCTCTGTTTGTCTTAATCTTTATGCAAATGTCATCCACATGAATAACCGTTAATCTCTCAGATTACATCATCCTGTACGCTGAGACTTTAACCACTTGATTGGCCCATTCTCTCTTTCCTCTGTCTTGGCGGACTAAAAAACCACAACCTGATAATCAATATGATTCAGTTGTTAAACAATGTGCAATGACCAATTATAACAACAATTATGTCTACGTATATATAACTAACGGGCCACATTACGTATGGTATTAAAAAACACAATACTGTACTGAAAGTTACAAACAGATGAATACTATGAATGAAATATACCAATCAAGTACTGTAGTACATTGAATTCCACTTACAAGAATCAGAACAAATGATTGAAAATAACCAGAATCTTGAATTCAGTTTCATGAAAAGCCGAAAACAAACAGAAAGTTCTAAATTTACTGTCTTTAAAATCCTTCACGAAACTTGCAGATACTATTGGATTGCTGTACAGCCAGAATGTTCTTGTTTACATAAAGTGACAAGTTAACAGGGAAGCTTTCCCCCCTTAGTTCTCTAGTTTTCTACATGCACATATTGAAAGTGAGCTGAAAATTCTTCTAAATAAAGCTGACAGTAAGGGATTTTTAATTCAGGTCTGAACCTTCAGCTAATCTTAACACCAACAGCTGACAATCACTAGCCACAAAAGGAAAATAAGTTATCATAATACTGTAGTAAATCTTTATTTAAACAAAATTTCACAACACATTAATGACTGAATGATCTACAGTAGCAACTTTAAAAAATATTTCCACCAAAAAAGGAATAGTTAACTATGTTTTCATATAACGATTGCACAGAGAACAGCACTTCGTAACATTAAGAGATCTTACTTAATGCTGCCCTCAGAATGGTAAGCATCTAATGGAACAGACAGGAAAAAAAAAAAACTTGCTAAAACAATCAGAAAACTTAGAAAATCTTTGAATCCAAACAATACTTAACATCCTAACTCTGAATGTCTTCAAAATCTCTTTCAGAGGACCTATGGCGTCTGGCAATGTGATCGTGGACGTAATCACTCCTGACGGCAGTGTAAGGACAATGAGGACAATTATAGGGCTTTTCTCCCGTATGGACACGGATATGGCGCTTGAGATCGCTCCTCTGCTTGAAGGTGGATCTATGGCAGTAAGGACACACCAACGGTTGCAGAGCCTAGAACAACAAACACTGGTTATACCCTTCATAATCTGGTCAATTTTCCTCCATTACAACATAATATTTATTTAAAATGTGCAACCATTTGGCTTGGAGCAGGCCTACGAGAACAATGACCTGCACAGAAAGCTCCCACACACTCAACAAGAAAAGAAATATTGAAAAATCAACAAACAAATATATATGCATTAACACAATCAATCTCAAACGAAACCTAGTTAGTGACAAAGAGTACTTTAAAGTAGTTAGACAGTTTTATGAACTGAAAATACCACTATAGAAAGACTATTTCTTATTTCCTGTTTCTTTAGATATAATGTTGCCATTGAAAAAGTAAGGTCAACAAAGAACAGATGTAGCTATTGCTATTATATTACTGCAGTCCTGGATAAACTGCATAACAACATGTATGCATAATGAGTAAAAAGCCACAATAACAGCTGGCTGAAGAGGACCATTGTGCAAGTGGTCAAAAGCTCCCCTGTCTTACCCATTTTGTATTTTGGAAAAATACAATCTCTCATTTATATCATCGTGGCTTTTTACTCACTGTTTCTGATCGCAATATACTGATGCACCACAGACATGTATGCACAGTTGGCCAATTTTGGATTAGTAGGCATTAACAATGAAAAGATACTAAAGGAGAGTGTCAAATCTAGACATGTACGGAGTATTGTGGTAGCCATGCTAATATTTAGTCTGATACAGTAACACTTCAATTTAATGGACTTCTTGCTTGTCAGATACATATTATGAATATTTTTTGCTTTGCTACCAAATTACATCATGTATATTTTTTTTATAACTATATCTCCTAAATTGAATGTTAAATGTAGAGTACAGTTTAGTTTGGGTCAAGAATTATGTGGAATTGCCGTTATCCGTAAGATTTCTGGAAAATACTGAAAGCCAGGCTACAAAATAGGGTCTTTGCTAATTAACAGACTTTGTTACTTGTCAGAAACCCAGACCCCCTGAGTGTCAACTGTATTCAGCCAAGATGCTAAAGTATCATGTTTATTCCTTACAAGCAAAATGATTACATTTTAAAAACAGAAAATGTATTTTATTCTTGTATCTTCAAAATACCTACCGTAAGCATTAACGTTACCATATGTTCATTTCTAAAAATCATATTCTTGACCAGCACAGTGGCAAGGAGATATCACAGTTTCCAATGGTTGATGCCTTGCTCCTTCTGCATCTAACACTTCTCAAAATAATATTCCATTCCTGCACTCAATGCATGTCTAAACCATCTCATTGGAATAATATCACTACCCATGTCTACAGCTTTAATAGCTTACTTCAAGGGGTTTAACTTCACTACTAAATGAGCTACAATACGTAATAGTAATGTATTACGTAATGTAGCAAAAGACAAGGAAAATTACATCATCATCATCACCATGACCAATATAAAAATTTAGTAACGGTTACATACAGTATTGCACAGGCTACTGTGCAGATCATGTGACTTGCTTTCCCTGCCCATAAATTTCAATCTTTCGGTGAACTGTAAAGCTACAGAGTAACAAAATGGACCCTTCTGCAGTTTTGCTTCAAGCAAATATCCAAAATTGTAAGTAACTATTGCCTAACTACTGAAAAAAAAGTGCAGGTGAATGCTGCAGTACCACAAAGAATTCTTCAATGCTTTTCTCACAGCTGTGTATTCCTCTACCACATCAAAAAGCATCACCGACTTTATTTGTACAGCATCTGGTGATGTTTTGGTGACAGGATCTATCATTGTAAATTAAAATGCTTCATATTAAGCAAATATAAAACAGATGTAAAATATATATATATATATATATATATATATATATATATATATATATATATATATATATATATATATATATATATATATATATATATATATATATATATATATATATATATATATATATATATATATATATATATATATATATATATATATATATATATATATATATATATATATATATATATATATATATATATATATATATATATATATATATATATATATATATATATATATATATATATATATATATATATATATATATATATATATATATATATATTATATATATATATATATTATATATATATATATATATATATATATATATATATATATATATATAATATGTATATATATATATATATATATATATGAAAATAAGAAGGCCCATAAAACACTATTTAAACGTTGAAACCATATATTTTGGGCACTTGTTTCTGTGCCCCTGTTCACTGGTAGAATATGGACAGGTGGAAAGTTACAATGGTATATATACAAAAACATGAAGGTGTGGCCTTGGGCCTCGATGATAAGGAGGTGGCGTTTCTTAAGAAGGAGGAGATTGACCAAATTCCCTAGTGGTTTTGGCCTCATTAGCTCCGTTTGGCGATGGATCTGGCGGTCGCGTTTCTTGGGTCATCTTCTTCAAAAAGGGTGCGAGGATTAAGGTGTCAATGGCGTCCGATTTCCAATGTCCTCCTGACAGGTTCATATTGTTGGTTTGATTGATGATAGCAGATTCCAGCATCTTTCTTTTGTACGGACAGCTACTCTTGAAAACCAACTCCGCCCCACCCAGTTAATGACATGCCCTGTATTTCTAATATGTAGGAAAATTCCCGAACTCTCGAAGCGTAACGTACTGATCTTTTGTGCTCTGTTATTCTTTTTGGAGAGCGATCTACCTGTCTCGCCTACATAAATGTCATGACAATTACTACACGGTATCTTGTAAACCCGGCTTCTTCCCTTTGTTATTTAAGTATCGTTAACGAGCGAACTCCGATGGATTTGGGATAATGGAAAATGAAAGGATTATCAGAACTGAGTTGCTCGGTGGCCTTTTGGATGTTTTCATCGTATGGAAGCTTTATTTTGTTGTTGAAATCTATTTGTCTGTTGTGAGTGGGACCTCTGTAGTATATTTTATTTGCTTTATTAATAGCCCTCTCGATAATGTGTGGTGGATAGAGCAGTTGCGTTAGGTGTTGGCGGATCGTGTTAAATTCTTGATCCAGGTACTCATTTGAACATATCCTAAGTCCTCTGAGGAATAGGTTGCACCCTACCATGATTTTTACGGAGACGTCGTGGTAGCTTAAGAAATGAATGTAGGAGACAGCGAAGGTGGGTTTTCTATATACTGTAAATGCATACCTGTTCTGTTTTCTTATGATCAGTACATCTAGGAACGGCAGTTTTCCGTCCTTTTCCCATTCTGTTTTAAATTTTATGGTCGGAACTAGCGAATTTAGCCTATTAAAAATTCCTTAAAGTCCCCCAGCTATTGTCCCAGAAAGTAAAGATATCATCTACATTATCTAAAGCCAGATCATGTTATGGGGTTTGATAGACGACAAAAGTTCTGTTTCGAAATATTCCATGTACAAGTTTGCTAGAAGGGGTGATAGGGGACTTCCCATGCTACAGCCAAATTTTTGTTTGTAAAAATTACCATTGAAAGAAAACACGTTGTTAGTTACACAGAGGTTGATAAGTTTTAAAGTTTTATCTATGCCAAGAGGAAAATGGTCTTCATATGGTTGTAACTTCCTCTCTAAGAAAAAAACAACACGTCGGCAATCGGGACTTTAGTAAATAATGAATCGACGTCTAGACTGAGCAGTTTGATGTTGTTTGAGGATGTTTAAACTATTAAATTTTTGTATGAAATCTTCTGCATGTTTGACGTGGGAGGATGAGAAGGTTCCTAGAAAGGGTGATAACAAGTCTGCGAGCCATTTTGATAATTTGTACATGAAAGAGCCCTGCTAGATATTATGGGGCGTAAAGGAATCCCATCTTTATGTGTTTTGGAGGCCGTAAAAATAGGGGAGAGAGGGGTTGATTACCTTGAATGTCTCTAGTAATTCTATGTCTTTTTATTGCCCCTATGGTTCTAACTGATTTGTTAAACTGAGCAGCAATATTTGTTGTGGGATCTTTCGTTAATTTGTCGTAGGTCTCCGCATCGTTTAGAAGTTCTTGAACTTTATTGATGTATGTCTCCTTGTCTAACAGAACTATTTTCCCGTTTTGTCAGATTTTGTGATGATGATATCCCCCTTTTTCTTAAGCTAACTAATGCATTTTGGAATCTTTTAGGGAGCGAATTTTTGTTGTTATTTTGCTCCAAGACATTTAGCAAAATGCCTTTGAGACATGCTCTTTCTTGTCATAGTTGTTTTTGCAAAATGTTTATCAAAAGCAACTAGGAAATTAAGATTACTCTGGGACCAGGTTTTAGAGCGAATGAAACTCCAAGATTTAAAACGGTCTGTTCTTCTGCAGTGAGGATGGTTAGAGAGATTCAGCACATTATTGGGAAGGCCAAGATTATTCCATACGCTGTTCCTAATCAGTCTTTTTTAATTTGTAGCACAAATTTCTGGAGTGGGACTCACTGTTCTCAATAGCACCTGATAGCACAAAATATGAAAGATATCTGTACATACCATCATCCCTGCACATGAGGCGTAAGTGGCGTGGCTAGCTCACTTATTTTTCTTCTAATCACATAGATGTCTTGGTGTGTGGCTTGTATTCTGTCTTGGAGGAATGTGCGGATGGAGTCCGGAAATGGGTCTGGCCTTGCGATGTCCAACAGCATTGAGTGAAACCGTACATTTTGGGAGAAACTTGTTCCTGTAGGCATTCTTGTAGAAAATTTCTCTGATTCTTCCTCTTGTGTAACCCATGTACTAGCCGTTCGTACCGTCTGAAGATGCTTGACAGCTGGGTTGAAGCGAAAAACTGGCGTAAACTGTGATGTTCCATAATGGGCAAAAAATGAATATCTTTTCCTGTAATACTACAGTGTAATATGAAAATAAGAAGGCCCATAAAACACTATTTAAACGTTGAAACCATATATTTCAGGCACTTGTTTCTGTGCCCCTGTTCACTGGTAGAATATGGACAGGTGGAAAGTTACAATGGTATATATACAAAAACATGAAGGTGTGGCCTTAGGCCTCCGATGATAAGGAGGTGGCGTTTCTTAAGAAGGAGAGATTGACCAAATTCCCTAGTGGTCCCACTCACAACAGACAAATAGATTTCAACAACAAAATAAAGCTTCCATACGATGAAAACATCCAAAAGGCCACCGAGCAACTCAGTTCTGATAATCCTTTCATTTTCCATTATCCCAAATCCATCGGGAGTTAAGCTCGTTAACGTATACTTAAATAACAAAAGGGAAGAAGCCGGAGTTTACAAGATACCGTGTAGTAATTGTCATGACATTTATGTAGGCGAGACAGGTAGATCGCTCTCATAAAGAATAACAGAGCACAAAAGATCAGTACGTTACGCCGGAGAGTTGGGAATTTTCCTACATATTAGAAATACAGGGCATGTCATTAACTGGGTGGGGCGGAGTTGGTTTTCAAGAGTAGCTGTCCGTACAAAAGAAAGATGCTGGAATCTGCTATCATCAATCAAACCAACAATATGAACCTGTCAGGAGGACATTGGAAATCGGACGCCATTGACACCTTAATCCTCGCACCCTTTTTTGAAGAAGATGACCCAAAGAAACGCGACCGCCAGATCCATCGCCAAAGGGGAGCTAATGAGGCTAAAAACCACTAGGGAATTTGGTCAATCTCCTCCTTCTTAAGAAACGCCACCTCCTTATCATCGGAGGCCTAAGGCCACACCTTCATGTTTTTGTATATATACCATTGTAACTTTCCACCTGTCCATATTCTACCAGTGAACAGGGGCACAGAAACAAGTGCCCGAAATATATGGTTTCAACGTTTAAATAGTGTTTTATGGGCCTTCTTATTTTCATATTACACTGTAGTATTACAGGAAAAGACATTCATATATATATATATATATATATATATATATATATATATATATATATATATATATATATATATATATGTATATATATATATATATATATATATATATATATATATATATATATATATATATATATATATATATATATTATTATATATATATAATATATATATATATATATATATATATATATATATATATATATATATATATATATATATATATATATATATATATATATATATATAGTTAGTAAGAACTGGAGATGAATGAAAATAAGACATTGAAAGTTATGTTTATTTGAATTTATCACTTGGAAATATGCTGAAAGACTATCACCAGCCTCTTCAATTACAAAACTGAAAACATACAGCACTAAAACCAGCCAGAAATAAACAACATACAATAAAAGAAGTACAATATTTTTGATACTCATGATTTTCTTCCTCAATCACACAAATATGACACGGAAGTGCGTCAGGCCGAGTACTACTGGGCACCTACTTGACATTTGTATATATAATTCAAGCGTAAAATAACGAAAGAGTACAGTTAGCCAAGATGTTCAGTTGACAAAATTTCTTAATCTTTCCCCTTGAAGAGCATTCCAAGCCACTATGCAGAGAAGCTCTCACTTAATATCTTATGCGACCTGGAGTGATTGTTGACAAGTACCAGTTGAAGGGGTCTAGATGAGGGAACTCTCATCAATCTAATATTTCTGAGATCATACACTGTAAAACTCTCTTTAACCTCAACAATTAAATAACAGAAGGGGCCACAATCAAGGCTGTAACATTCCTTGACCCATTCAGTGTCTGCTTCGCCCTAAAAGCAAGACAGAAAGAGGCATCCATCAACAACCAACCTTGGCTGTGTTATCATGTTAGTGCAGCTTCCTCATCTTACTGGCTGCTATACCGTAACTCTTAGGGGGGACAATATCAAAGGGAATGTTTGATTTAGAAACTTGTTCAATTTTTTCACGAAATTAGCAAATCTGCTAACTACAGTAATCCCTCAAACTTATGCGAGGTTTGGTACAGTCATTAAAAATGCTAATAAATACTTATTTCTAGAGTTTATACACTAAATATGACCCTAACCATGATCCCAAAGTATTAAGCTAACTTTTAAATCAAATTAAGGTTACTGTAATTTCATTTAAAAGTTGGCTTAATACATTACTCTTAAAAAAAAATAAATGGTTCATGTAAAAATAGACTATGTACAGTACAGTACTGTACAGTATCGTAATGGGTACTGTATTTTCCACACTAGCGCATTTATAGTAGGTACGTACGTATACTAATGTTATCCCTAAATCAAGGGATGCCATTTTCTTTTTCACTAACAGCGTAAAAGACGTTTTCTTTGTGTCACTCAGTAAACTTCATAAATCACAGTCAAAACGAAGGTACAATTCAATCAAGGAAAACATGTACATAATGTTTGTAGAGGGTACAGGTAAAGACGTACAAAGAAAAAAGTTGTAAAAAATGTGTGGACAAAGAGAGAGAGAGTGGAGAGAGAGAGAGAGAGAGAGAGAGAGAGAGAGAGAGAGAGAGAGAGAGAGAGAGAGAGAGAGAGAGAGAGAGAGAGAGAGAGAGAGAATTTTGTACAAAAATATAAATAATACAAATTTTCCATACCCATTTCACTTAAAAGCATGAAAACTTATAAATTACTTAAAAATTAAACAAACACTTTCTACAGGGGTATCACACCTTTGAAAAGTGCAGTAACTTTGCGGATGGGTATCACATATTGTAAAAGTATACTAACTGTACATGCTGTATTGTAATTACCTTTTATCAAATTTATGCATATACAAAAATAAAAATACATTTTTCAAATAGATTTTACACATACAAGCATGAAAAATAAGTTACTTCAAAAATTAAACACTTCTGCAGGGTTTCTCGAGGATTTCGCAAATGTTGCGTGTCTGTGAATTTACGCAACTTGGAATGTGTAAGATCAAGGTATTACTGTACATCCCTGATAGGTATTTATTTACCATATGTAGAATATATGATTTATACACTATGGAAACTTACTAATATATATGAAAAGACAAGATGTGCATGAAATAAAGGAATTAAAACAATATCTGTACATAGTACCTGTACACAAAAATGGTATAAAGAACATAACAATTTGGACTGCAATACAGACAGGCCCCGGTTATCAGCGGGGGTTCCGTTCTGACGGCGTGATGATAACTGAAAATCGGCGTTTTTCGGCGCTGAAAAGTGCAGATTTTTGGTTATCGGCACATGTGTTAGGTAGTATCAATGCCAATAAGCAGAAATCAGCGATTTTTGGTGCAGAAAATTGCCGATTTTCGTTGCTAGACAAGTGCCGTAAAACCAGACCGCCGATAACCGAGGACTGCCTGTATATAGTCACACCACAGTCAACACACTGACTAATGCATTATACCCGTAGCAAATATTTGAGACTGCTGTTTGCTTTATAAGAAGTAAAAAGTTACGGACGGCAAAAATACCAATGAAGTCAAAAGATTGAAAGATGTCACTGATAAACTGTCAGCGGCACCATCTAACAACATACAAAGAACCCCAAAGGTGTGTTACCACAGACTGTAAAATATCCAAAAATGGTGAAAAAATATGCAGAAGATTTTACAGACATTCTCATCTTAGCAACACTCCCATTAAATAGCTTTCATAATAAAAATATTGGATGATATGCGTACAAATGGTAAGTAGGCCCCTTTACACACACCTCAGCAGCAGGTAAGGTGTCATGAAAGGTGAGACTGATAAACGACAGTACAAGGAAAAAGGCTACTGAACATTTATTTGCATAAGGAGAAATCAAAATAGAATGGGTGCACATACAGAAAATAATTAAATAAGAACAATTCCTATTTAGAAAATTATACGACTGTGTAGAGACAAAATGAAAACTTTTAGGAAGTTAAAGAAATAAATAATGCATCATTATTGTGGTGAGATTCAAATCCCAATATATACAGTACGTCAATGTAACATTTGCTATGGTACAGTCACGTAATTAGGAGTCTGCAACTAGTCAAACCAAATATAGTTACCAAACAGACAAACGGGGGAAAAAACTGGGCCTGCTTTACCCTTCATTAAGCAAAAATGTAATTTAAAAAATGAACGAGTATATCGAAGAGAAAATAAAATATTTAAGATACTGAACTGGCAAAAATATAGATCAACAACAGTACTCATGAATATAATAAGTACTCTAAAACACAAAAGAGATAATACCATCTTGTCACAAGAGATGTATGGCAAAAGGAAAAAAGAGAAAGTACTAAAAGGAATACCGTGTATGAAACCTGTACGTATTATGCAATTCTGAGAAAAGTTTAAAAAATAGACTTCTGTTTAAAGAATAACTGGATGAATACTTTTCCATTAATCATCATAGCAAAGTTAAAAATAACTCTCTTCTTATAATTGCACGACTTATTGTCACTTTGTCATGAACAGCTTACCTGTCCCCACCCATCAACTTCCACCTACATTGTTAGTAAACTGGATAAGGCTCAACAATTCACACCATTTGAAAAAATAAAATACATATACGTCCTACTCTCATAATTCCTATTTGTCAGAGATCCAATCTGGGGTGGTCTTTACAAACTTTGTGAGTCTGATAACTGAGACTCAGATAATTGGCTAAAGTAACAAAGGTAATGATTTTTATGTCACATGAACACCCTGAAATTAACAACATTCTTTGCTGATCAATGCACATAACAGCAGTACTTTCATTGTTATGCAATAATAGAACCGTGAAAGCAGAAAGCTACTCCAACATTGGTTAAATTCACTACATAATTCACCCTGATGCATGGCCAAATTCTTGCCACATCTCATTTTACATATCTATGGTCTTTCAGATATTAAGACTACAGGCAGTCCCTGCTTAATGGCAACATCGGTTAACAGCATTTCGGTTTGACAGCGCTTGGCTAATGATATTAACCAGATTTTCGGCACTGGTAAATGGTTTATCAACGTTATTAGGCAGTTTATTAGCATCGATGGACAGTTTATCAGCGTTGGTAAGCAATTTTTGGTGCCAGTGAGCAGTTTATTGGGATCGGTAAGCGGTTTCATGGCACCGATTGGCACTTATGTCTTCATAAACGCCATTTACTATTGTGAGTTATTAACGATTTTTGGTTGTTGGTGCTCAGCCGGGAACGGAACCCTGCCGTTAACCAGGGACTGGCTGTATTACACATAAAAGCTATAACTAACAGTGTTTGCACCAAATTCACAACAGTACGCTTTAGATGGATGCCCATTTTTCATTCTGTGTTATTTCCCCTATCTTCTGATGCTAACTCTGTTAATAGCCTTAAAGCATGAGTAAAATTTCATTTTTCGTGACTCCTTAAATTTTCGGAGCTCTGTTCACAACTTCCTGATGTTTTGGTAGTAGTTGTAGGCATACAGTCACACAGGGACTATGTAGGCCAATGGATGTACCCTTCTCCTCCACATCAAACGATCTTAAAGATCCAGACTTTTGTTACAAAAATTACCATTTTCTGAAGACATATTTTCTGTATTGTACCTACTTTCCAGTGCATTCCAAATTTGGATCAAGAATAGCCTACACTTCCCTCAACTGGGAAAAATGATGTTGATGGCACCACACATTGTTCCAAACCTTGCTCAGTTCTACAAATATCCACATCATGTGGTGGACTTGAGCCTAATCCTCTTGAAGCACTAATGCTCAATTTCTCCCCTGGAGCACCACTACGATAATCTGGTGGAGTGTCTGTGCATATAGTTACTTTTCTCTCGGAACCTTGAAGTTTACTCTTGTTTCCTTCAATACATTTTGTTGCAAGTTTTCTGCACAAAACTTGTTGATCCAGTGCTAAATTTGACAACTGAAGAACTTGCTTGTAGACTCCCTTTTCCTGTCCTTTCCTTGACAGATGCAGAGCTCTCAATAATCCAATCCAATGGCTTTGGGGATGAAGGCAGAGACATTTCATTCACAGTACCTCTTTGCTTCAAAATACTTATTCTTCTTCACTTCGTCTTTCTGAGTTCTGGAATTTCCTTGGTTTAAACTGGCCCTCAGCTTGATATAAAGACTTGCTATAGGCCCTTATCTCATACTCAAAATCCTCTTCTTCAATGCTCATAGCAGTTTCAGACTCCCCTTTAACTAGGTATTTACAACTTGGCTCCTCCAAATTTTGCTTATCTAATGGTTTTTCACAAAGTGGTTCCAAGGTAACTCTGACAGAGTCTTTTTCTTTATTGGCCTTTAACTTTTTGCTGTATTTGCTGACTTCACAAATTCCTAAAGGTTCACAAATGTCTTTAGCTTTTTGCTGAACACATGAGTTATCAGAGGATTTGAACCTTCCTTCCTTAATGCCACAATTATCATAGTAACAATTGACCCTAGTACCATCCATATTTTCTTCCAAATCCTCTGATGCACATCGCATTGACAGAGCTCTTTTTTTCTTGTTTTCACCAGTAAATTTCAATACCCGAGTCCTCATGGATGGTGATTTCACTACATCGTGTTTGACATTTGAAGCACAATCCCAAGAGTTTTGTTTTCCTAATCTTTTACGGTTAAACTTTAAAGTCTTAACACTTTCAGTTCCTTTGACTTTATTCACTTCATTTCCAAAAGATTCCTGACCTATAGAAGGAGCGTCTTGTACCTGGCCATGATTTACAGAACAAAGTTTATCTGTTAAATTTATATGCTCCCTTTCTGTAGGCGACAAAGGCTCCTCAAATTCTGTGATGTCACTGCAGGTACCAGAATCCTTATTAACAATGGGTCCCTCAGTTTTGTTACTTCTGGCTATAGCCTCCACATCCAGTTGTAACTCTTGAAACTCGGGTACTTTTACAGAGGATGATGTATTTTCATCACAGCTTTGCATGTTTTCTCCCACAGATCCTTCGTTATAGTTAAAGAGCTTTTCCTGCATGCAGCCATTTCCTATCACTTTCCCTGGAGGGGTGTGTTTGACATTCAAAGCACAATCCCTGGAGTTTTGTGTCCCTAATCTTTTTACTTCAAAATTGGATGTTTCAACAATTTTAATTTCTTTGACTCCTTCCATTTCATTTCTAAATTCTTCCCGACTTGTAAGAGGTACATCCTGTACCTGGCTATGATTCCCAGAACAAGGGTCATGGCTTAAAACTACTTGCTCATCCTCTATTGGCAACAGTGGTTCCTCAAATTTTATTTCACTGCAGATACCCAAACTTTCCTCCCTGCTAAGAGGCAGTATTTTACTATCATCATCTACCATTTTCACTGGTATGGCATGACTGTACTTTGAAACACAATCCCAGCTTTGTTTTCCAAATCTTTCTGAGTCATACTTAAAAATTTCAACACTTTCAATTTTTTTGACACCATTCATTTCATTTCCAAAAGATTCCTGACTCTGAAGACTAACTTCTTGCACCTGGTCACGATTCCTGGAAGGTTCATCTCTCAAAACTATTTGTTCATCTTCCACAAGTAACAAAGGTTCCTCATATTTTGTGACCTCAGTGTAAGTATAAATTTCCTCCTTGGTGGTGGTTCCCTCAGTTCCTTTGACTTTATTCCCTTCATTTCCAAAAGATTCCTGACCTATAGAAGGAACATCTTGTACCTGGTCATGATTTACAGAACAAAGTTTATCTGCTAAATTTATATGCTCCCTTTCTGTAGGCGACAAAGGCTCCTCAAATTCTGTGATGTCACTGCAGGTACCAGAATCCTCACTGACATTGGGTCCCTCAGTTTTGTTACTTCTGGCTATAGCCTCCACATCCAGTTGTAACTCTTGGAACTCAGGTACTTTTACAGGGGATGATGTATTTTCATCACAGCTTTGCATGTTTTCTCCCACAGATCCTTCGTTATAGTCAAAGTCCTTTTCCTGCATGCAGCCATTTACTATTACTTTCACTGGAGGGGTGTGTTTGACATTCAAAGTACAATCCCTGGAGTTTTGTGTCCCTAATCTTTTTACTTCAAAATTGGATGTTTCAACAATTTTAATATCTTTGACTCCTTCCATTTCATTTCTAAATTCTTCCCGACTTGTAAGAGGTACATCCTGTACCTGGCTATGATTCCCAGAACAAGGGTCATGGCTTAAAACTACTTGCTCATCCTCTATCGGCAACAGTGGTTCCTCAAATTTTATTTCACTGCAGATACCCAAACTTTCCTCCCTGCTAAGAGGCAGTATTTTACTATCATCATCTACCATTTTCACTGGTATGGCATGACTGTACTTTGAAACACAATCCCAGCTTTGTTTTCCAAATCTTTCTGAGTCATACTTAAAAATTTCAACACTTTCAATTTTTTTGACACCCTTCATTTCATTTGCAACAGATTCCTGACTCTGAAGACTAACTTCTTGCACCTGGTCACGATTCCTGGAAGGTTCATCTCTCAAAACTATTTGTTCATCTTCCACAAGTAACAAAGGTTCCTCATATTTTGTGACCTCAGTGTAAGTATAAATTTCCTCCTTGGTGGTGGTTCCTTCAGTTCCTTTGACTTTATTCACTTCATTTCCAAAAGATTCCTGACCTATAGAAGGAACATCTTGTACCTGGTCATGATTTACAGAACAAAGTTTATCTGCTAAATTTATATGCTTCCTTTCTGTAGGCGACAAAGGCTCCTCAAATTCTGTGATGTCACTACAGGTACCAGAATCCTTACTGACATTGGGTCCCTCAGTTTTGTTACTTCTGGCTATAGCCTCCACATCCAGTTGCAACTCTTGGAACTCAGGTACTTTTACAGGGGATGATGTATTTTCATCACAGCTTTGCATGTTTTCTCCCACAGATCCTTCGTTATAGTCAAAGTACTTTTTCTGCATGCAGCCATTTACTATCACTTTCACTGGAGGGGTGTGTTTGACATTCAAAGTACAATTCCTGGAGTTTTGTGTCCCTAATCTTTTTACTTCAAAATTGGATGTTTCAACAATTTTAATATCTTTGATTCCTTCCATTTCATTTCTAAATTCTTCCCGACTTGTAAGAGGTACATCCTGTACCTGGTTATGATTCCCAGAACAAGGGTCATGGCTTAAAACTACTTGCTCATCCTCTAACGGCAACAGTGGTTCTTCAAATTTTGTTATTTCACTGCAGATGCCCAAACTTTCCTCCCTGCTAAGGGGCAGTATTTTATCATCATCATCTATCATTTTCACTGGTATGACACGACTGTACTTTGAAACACAATCCCAGCTTTGTTTTCCAAATCTTTCTAAGTCATACTTAAAAGTTTCAACAATATCAATTTTTTTGACACCATTCATTTCATTTCCAAAAGATTCCCGGCTCTTATGACTAACTTCTTGCACCTGGTCAAGGTTCCTGGAAGGTTCATCTTTCAAAACTATTTGTTCATCTTCCACAAGTAACAAAGGTTCCTCATATTTTGTGACTTCAGTGTAAGTATAAATTTCCTCCTTGATGGTGGTTCCCTCAGGTTGGGTACTTCCTCTGGTTATTGGACTCATAAACCCCTGTAAATGTGGACACCCTGAGGCTTTTGCAGAAGTTGACACTGATGCACATTCATAAGCGCTCTTTTCCTCATAGCTTGGTAGGTCTTCCTCCAAGGGCTCTTCATTTAGGTTGATTTCCTGGATGCAAACACGAAGCAGTTTATCAATGTTTTCTACAACTTTTATAGGAGGGGTAAAATCTGATTTATTTACCGTTTTCTGGCTACAGTTTCGAGATGTGCCAGCCTGTATATCAGAGGAATCCACTGGGATATATTTATCTTTTAGTTTTTCAGGATTACTATTGGTATTTATCACAAGTTTGTCATCAAGTGAGAACAATCCAGATGCACAGGTTTTATCACAATGTGAGTTTTCATCTGACTGAGAGCTTGCAGCAGTACCAGTATCTAATATCACTTCTGATAAATTGGTACCCACCGGTGAATTATGACTATTTTCTGTAAGCGATGCATTAAACGCAGCTCCTTTGAGAACAGTGAACTCTTCTTTATTTTTCTCTTGTATCTTTACCTCTAGTGCCTGCTCATCACGACAACCTTGCAATAAATCTTGTTCAGTTGCAATTGCATCCTGCAAACAGACATCTAATTCCTCTATCTGTTCACAATTAACTGGGGATATGGGTTCATCAAATTTAGTGACTTCAAAATTAGCATCCTCTAGTAATATGTTGCCATTACATCTATTTTTCTCTTCGGTCAGGTACTTGACTTTCACTTTATCTTCATGAGAAACGAGCCTTGTTTCCAGAATATCAGACCATTCGTTATAATCTTGTTTAAATACCTTGCAACTGAAAGCTGCTTCTGCATGAATTCTAAAACAAAAGGTATACAACATGCCCCTCTGCGAGAAAGTGGAGGAGCCCTGCCCCGGTTTTAACTGATGCCATACATGATCTACAATCTTTGAGAAGGAACCACACAAGGGGCACTGGAAGCCATGGCTGCTATCACCCTGAGCATTGTATTTCACCAGGTTTCTCTCTCTAATGACGTTTTCTTTTTCACATCTGGAGCACACGAAGCAACAACCCAGGACACGATCTTCCTTCAGCACCTAAAGAAAAAATACACTTGTTATTGAAATCAAGTTGATAAAACAAAACGACTATGCAACTAAACAGAGGATACAAAGGAAACTTAACACATCTTTCAACAACTCTATATGCCTTTTAGTTTTGCACACTCAAAGGACTCTGCCTGTGACAAGTGCACTTTGTAATCACTAAGCATCACACTCACTTAAGATATCTCACTTGGAGCACTATTACAAAGGTTTTCCCTATGACGAATTTTTTTGTTTCAGTTGAAGCTCAAAGCTGAACTGTTACACAGTGACAAGGTATTTATGTTAGAGCTCAGCAAGCAAAAGCTGGAATGAACATGGTGAATTTAGCCAATACAGTGTGCTAAATTTTAACACATTTCCAGTAATGTAGCATTTACCAACAAACTGAGATAAAAAACAAATTCATTTACATCAAGGAATCTGAATAAAGTTCCTCTCCAGGGACGATACTTTTGTTTTTCAGTACAGTACATCCATTATGTAGCAAAAAAAAGTTCAGAAACATAAAAATCTATTTAGTTCTAAACAGTAATAAGTTCCTAATACTGTACACTTAGCAATGGTATTACTTATAACTACAGGCATTCCTTGGTTTATGACGGGGGGTCCATTCTTACGCCGTGTCGTAAGCTGAAAAATCGTCAAAAATTGTAAGAAAACCTTACTTTTAATCCTTTGGATGTCTCAAAAACAACGCAACCTATTTTTATTGAGTTTTTCATAGAAAAAAAATCCAAATTTTCACCATTCTGCTGCTTTGGAACCATATTTCTTCTGATGGATCAGCATCGCAAGCATCAATTTTTTATGAATATATTTGAAAAGTGTTGTAAGCTCAGAATGCCGTAAGCCGAGCCTGTTGTATCCCAGGGACAGCCAGTATATCTAATATGATAGATCAACTGATCAATTTCATCTAATTTCATTAGTAATTAATTATAAATTAATGTACTACTCTCAAAAGTTAAATAAATAAAAAAAACGTATAAAAAGTAATTTCAAAATAACCGGCTTGTAAAAGGTTTTACACTCCCTATCACTTAGTAGTGGACGGACACAGCACTACTGTACAGCTATTGGGACAAACAAATACAAAAACATAAAATAATTGAGAACCTAGCAGTATAGAAATACTGGTGGGGAAGGAGGTCACTGCAGAGGCATCTACTGATGCTTTTCAGTCCATGGGCAGCACCCATGCACAAGAGGCTGCGATATGCTAAGAAAATATCTTGTGCTTGTAAACAGGGACTTTTTTTCTTCGAGCAAATTCTGACCCAGCACCCTAACATACGCGAGAAATCTTCCAACTAAACACAAAGAGGATTGAAGACTCTTGGTCTCTTCTTTGGTGCATTCAGTTTTCCAGTGGTTCCATACTAGCAACCACCTCTTCATTAACACCTAACACCATGGAAGCTGTAGGTGTAGCATATGTGGACTCAACAGCTGTACTAATGCTCTACAGAGTAGCAAATGCTCGTGCAGCAACGAGGGGATCACTTTGTGAGACAGCAACAGCAGGTGTAGTGGGTGTAGAAACAGCAGATGTAGAAACATGGATCAGTCAGATTCCTGCTCTTCTGGTGTTAGCACTTAAGCCTGTATATCAATGGAATCCATCAACTCCTTTTTCAGATTACTCTGTGCACATTTTCATAGTACCATCACCCGAGAACGATCCAAATATGCATTTCCTATTATCAGGTGGGTTTCCATTTGATTCTACTTCAATGCTTGCACAAGCAATGATATTCAATAACACTTATGCTAGACTGGCATTCAGTTATAAATTACAACCATTTAAAGATGATGTGCTCAAAGGGGCTCTTTGTGAACTTTATGTTTTTGTCTCTTGCAACTTCACCTCCTTGCCCTCCTCATCACTCTAACCTTGACAGAATCAGGTTTGATAAATGCTGTTCAATTCTAGTCACCATTCCAGGAGGACAAACAAGCCATAATGGCAGGAACATCCAAATCAATATAATCAATCAAACACCTTGGACATCACAAAACACTACAGGTCACCTCAACCTGTACTATCTATGATAGCCTCAATTATCAGTTGGTGGAAATAATGTTGAGTCCCTTTTCCTTTACCTCCTCTTACTTCTTCCTAATGAACACCATATTCTTTGGAAGTTTGAATTTCAAGTCAATGGCCTCAGTGGGTTTGTTCCATATGAATAGGTTTCATTCGAATAATAATAATAACTTTATATAACATGAAAGACCAAATTTGAAAAGCACGAGGTGAAGAAGTGAGGGCGTAACTAAGCCTAGATTCATGAGTACTTTCTCCTTAATTAAGTCTTGGATGATCTATCTTCTGATTTCTATGGTACAGTAATAGGTCCTGATAAAACAACTGTTTGTATAACATGGTCAATATTGTATTACAAAATATAAGATTAATTTTAATCCTTACATGAACTTTTACCCATTCATCATTACCTACAATTCTACACATACTGCAAGTCATTTGCCATTCTGTATAATAATTCTCGATTTGCTGATTGATAATGTCGTTTATGCCTTGCATTGTTTAACAGGTATGGAAATAACATTTATGAGGTATGGTGAAAGTAAAAAATGTCATAACTCAATTGAGTATATTACGTATTTATAACTTCTGGTGTTCACACATATGCACATTTTCTGTCACCTTACCTTTTAGGTTTCTACAAGAGCCGGCCCAGAATCATGGTGAAACTAAGTTGTGCATGTTCATAATGTAGCAGCCTAAGACCACACTCTTTGTTTTTGTAGGAAGTTGGGAGTACAGCTGTCCAATACCTTCCTTTAACTGACAACAATACAAATGAAATTTACACAACAGAAGTATGATTAACCCTAAATAGTAGTGATTGGTTGTGCAATTACATACTGTACTGTATTCTAGGAAAAAGTTTCCTTTCATGACTTGAATATCTATGGAAAAGTAACAAAAGCATCCTCAATAAAATGTTTACAGGCAGTCCCTGGGGTTATGGCTGTCTCGGCCTATGGTGAACCATACACATGCCGCATTTTCAAATATATTCATTAAAAAATCAGGTGCCATAACAGAGCCGAAATCTGGATTATGGTGCCGTAACTCACCAGCAATATAAATTTTTCTTACGATTTCTGGGTTATGGCAATTTCCAACTTACGGCACAGAACCCCTGCCCTAACCTGGGGACTGCCCTAATGATGAAAATATATAAGAAATTGTATAAGAGTACTGAGCAATGCCCTTGAAAGAGGGAAAATACCTGTTTCTGGCACAAACAATTTGGTCTGTGTGAGAGAATAAGCACTTTCAGGTGTCTTTCTTAGTGGCATGGCATCACAGATCCCGCCATCCCCACCCCAAAACTGTGTGACACCACTTCTAACTATAATACAAGCATTTACGATGTTTAAACAGTTTATAAGCAAATAAGTATTCATGTTTCAATGGAACATACTCTCCAGTTGCTTTCTTTTCTATATATAGGCAATCAAACAAGAAAAGGTTATTTAAAGCTTTAATATGAAATCACTTTGCAAGTATTCAGGATCACTTTTGCATACCAATATACGTATACATACATGTATCTCCAACAAAGCCAAACCACGAGCAGGACTGACTTAACTTAACCAACCAGGAATCCTTATGCTAATGACCCAAGTTCACTTTGGTTTAATCATATCCATAACTTTTTCTTTTTCTTTTTTTTTTTTGGTGGGGGTTCCTTCTCTATCATGCCCTGAAGCATCCCTTTGAACCCAAGCAGCACTGAGTTTTGCTTTTTATTTGATATCTGTTCCCTCTGATCTTTCCCTTTGCCATAACACCTAACACCTCCAATGCTAAGCTATCATTTTCAAAAATATTCTCTAGGCAAGCCATAAGAGGATCCGCACATGTGACTTTGCGGTCTCTCTAATCTGTAAAATGTTATGGGGTTATCATGAGGATACTCTCCTTTTAAAGGGCAGAGGACCACTTTCTCCACTAAATAAAATCTCAGTAATTTCCTATCATTTCTTTTCCTTCTCCCACCTTACTTTATAATCAAGCCACAGTTCAAGATAGGCATTTAGTTAGAAGCCTCCTTAGCCAGTGCACATTTATACCCCTGCACATACATAAAGAATAAACATTGTTTCATGAAATTATATCTGCTTTTCTGTACAAGAGGAGGTAAATTTTAGCCTTTTCCTAAAAATTCCCCCTGCTGCATATAAAAATAAAGGCAAGTCTCCGTGGAAAATTGTTTTTAGTTTCGTCAGTTCTTCAACTGTTACACCGGAATCATGACAGATGGACCCTTTACTGATAACAGCAGCAGGTTCGCCAAAACAAGGAGCTTAGGTCACTGGGATGTGAGACACTTCACTTCTTTGTCACTTCTAGTCATCTGGCAAAACAACAGTGAATAAAAAATTCAGCTCCTGGGTAGTGACAAAATAATGCAAAACATCAACAGGATTCAGGACAGAAATAGCAGGTGTTCCCTAACCCCCCCCCCAAAAGTTTATAGATCTATTTGTTCTCAGTCTTACACATAAGTTTGCAATTATTTTTGCTAGAAGGGCAGTGACAGCATCCCATATGATGTGAATTGCTTTCATGTCCTTCAAGTGGACAGTCAACACATAAAATTTTAATTTCGAGGGCATGTTGCTTCCAAGGTTACCCAGACAATAAAACATTTACTGTATATGTATGTGTGTAATATATATTTTTTTTAACTTGTATACTTTGTACATATATTCATACTACTACTAATGTCAGTCCCTGCATATAAAAACTTGGAAGATATAACGAAACCATCCCCAGAGCAATCTGCTGGCACCATTAGAATCTCAAAGGGTTAAACTTCCTCAATTATTAGATTTGAAGGAGTTTAGTCTTCAAATGTACTTGTTTCATCAAATGGATATTTCTTCCTTGTAACTTTAAGTTCCAACTGAAGGTAAGGAATATATTTTTAAAAACTGGGGTAACCCAGACATGGAACTGTGCAGTAATGGGTACTTTTTATGTACTTTATACTGTACTCCTATTAGTACGTAAATTAGTCTTCAAATGTGGATGAGTATTGTCTGGTTCCGATGCATGTTTTGAAATGAAAAACTTAGGGAACAAGTCGTTTAAACAAGCATCCTCCTGGTAATGCCTAAAACTGTACTGTTTTCACATCAAAATGCTATAGTAAAATCAGAAAGAACCTTGGGTAATAAGAGAAAACACAGCCTATATGTAACAGTACGATAAAATGAACTTGTACCTTTTCCCTTGAAAATAAATACAACAGTTTCTTCAACAACATCAAAACTGCATACTGTATACACGCAGCGCAGTAAGTTGGCATCTAGTAGCCATGAATGTGATATAAAAAGGGTTGAAATTAGGGGATGATCTTTTACTCAGGAAGATTAAAAAATAAACATAAGCAGTTTTAAACCAACTTTCACTTCACACTGCAAGCCACTGCCTTAGAAATGCTTTTCTGCCAGTCTTCACGTTCAAAGCAAAATTCTAAATTTGGCTACGACTTGGTAATAGTGAATGCAATATACAGTATAAGGGATCCGAGAAGTAAAAGTAATTGTTCTTGTTTAATGGGTTGTCTTTTATTGCACAGTCAAGTTGTTAGTTACATAGGGGAGCAAAGATTTTGTATCACCTATGAAGCAACGTATAAAGTTTCCTAAACGCTGGTGTGTTCATGCAAAGAATGTCCCCTTTTCTTTACCAGTGCCAAACAGTTACTTAGGAAAGAAGTGACCTGAATGACGTTTTAAAATTTTAGAACACTCAAAAATGCATCTGTGAAGTAATGATTTGTATTTTATATAATATATAAACAAAATAATTTTCAAATTAATTTGTACATACTAGTTTAATGTGTTCATATAATAGAAACACAAGTTAAAATCAACTCTACACACAAAGGAAAATAAATGCGGAGGGATAACCAATACACAAGTATCAAATCACGAACAATGTGCCTTTAAGTTTATCCCTCTTTGAATATGGGGAAAGTAATGACAAGAAGAAAATCAAAATAAATTATTTCTCGATTCTGTAAAATAAAGGAAAACAGAATAATGTACAGAGGTACTTTAGTGTACTATCTAGACCTTTCAGTGCCAACATTATCAATTATCAGAATTTGTATTTGTTCGCCTTGAATCTATCTTTTTTTTCTTACAACACAACATTTCAAACATGAACACAAAAGATACTGACTTGGGGGGGGGGGGTTCACTTTTCCTTTTACGGCACTACCCTTATCACTGAAATATCCCTGTCAGTCTTATCATTTTCCTCAAAAATGTCTTTATCCTTAAGTTTCCTGGCTCTTAACTGTCTTTTACTGAGGGTTCCTCTAATCCTAAGGCCTTGACTGGAAATGAATAGTATCAGAGTCAGACGCTGAAACGCCTGATGTTGGTGTCGTCAGAGACTCTCTCCTGCAAGCGTCTGGGTGCCGTCTCCTCATGTGATCTTGTAAGTGGGTTGTCCTCTTAGCACGATAAGAACAGTGAGAGCATGCGTAAGGTTTTTCCCCCGTGTGGATACGCACATGACGGCGAAGGTCACTGAGGCTCATGAAGGAAACCGATTGGCAGTATGGGCAGATGTAGGGTGCTCCAGGGCGCTGCCATTTCACCTCGCATCCCTACAAAAGAGAACCAGACAAGACTGTTACTGCTGAGGTGGTCTCATCACGAGCAAGGAATCATAAATCTTCAGCCTTTCCACTTTCTCACTGTGTTGCTCCACCTCTTATCATCAAACTGCTCTTCATCCCTTATGACAGAACTGTTTAGAAACTTTCCATTTGCTACCTCACAAACATAATGTGGCTGGAGCATGATATACTTTATGTATCTGTCATTTTTCCTAACAGGAAGCTCAATTGGGAACAAAACATCTGACTTCATATCAGCATATCTTAGTACATTCAATACACATTACAGTAACTGTGCACCATGCTTCCTAAAAGGTACTGCTGCCTTCAGTGTGTTTTACAGTGAGCATGGCTCTCATTCTTAAAACCAAATCACTCTTTCAACAGATGATAGCTACAGTATAAAATTCTACAACAAACAGACAAAACCACATGAAACTATGTATTTTGTTTATCACTTTCATGAAAGTCTTGCAACAGAAAAAGGGACGACTAAAAGTGAAGAAGCTTAGGCAAGCAAAAAGACAGAAATGCAGACCTTTAAGTAATGAAGGCGGTTCAACAAAGAGAACCAAATCATCTAATTCAAAACAGCACAATGATTCAACAACATGCCTCAAACCAAACCTGGAAAATATTATATCATCAGGCATCCCTCTGCATAGCAGACTGCTGACAGACCTAACCATTACTGCCATGTGTGGACAAAACTCAGTCCAGTCGTATAATTACTGAATGTGTGTAGTGCACCGCAAAGGATTCTATGGGAACAAAAAACCCACAGCGTATAGGATACTGAATACTGAAATTTTGGGAACTAAATCTGAATATTTATAGCAAGAGATGCTGGCCAGTTTCAGAACAGTGAAGAAAGGAAACCAAAACTATTTTCTAAGGCCAAATGATGAAAAAATAAAAAATAAATAAAAACACTGTACAGTACTGCCATGTACCACAATAACAGAAAATTTTGAAAATAAATCAAGTTACTGTATATCTATATATTACAATGTATATATATAATTCTTATGTGATTATACAAGTCTCTAATTCACATACATTCTTTAAATGTCAGGTTTCCATTGTAGAAATGCCCTTGCTATCCTGTCAGTAATAACAATAACCTAATTTCTTTTAATTTGGTGAAATAATACAGCACTTGCTTAAATTCCTTTAATAACAAAACACTCAGTAACATCTTCAGGCATCTATGTACATCATCGACTCTGGTACACCACACATTTACAAATGACCACACAAACTAATACTAGTGTACAATGGAAATTACAAGAATTAAAAAAAAAAAAGGTCAAACAAGTTTCAGTTTTCATCTACTTCCAGGAGTGATGTTAAAATAAAATATTCAGCACTTAAAATAATAGTATTTATGTTTCCTTTTCATGTGGCCTATGACGTGGGCCTTTTGCGTGGCACGGTACGAGCAATGATTACACTTGAAGGGTTTCTCGCCTGTGTGGATACGGACATGCCTGCGCATATCTTCCTTTTTGAAGGAGGACCGTGGACAGAAGTTACACATGTAGCGACTGCCTTCGCCCAACTTGAAGAAGTGGTCTTCGTCACCATCCTTGTAATGGGGATCCTCTTCAGTCAACGCAGGCCTCACCTAAAACAAAGACCATTGGGAGGCCAAGGTTACAATAACTCACATGTTGAAAATTCTAAAATAACTAAGTTCAAGCAGCCACCTTAGAAAATGTGTGACTGAGGCAACAACCCGAGGATTGGTATCAGATGCTTTCAAACTCTTAGGCAATGTAAAGGAAGAGTGGTATGATACTAGAATTCTCATGATAATAACTTAAAGATATCAAAACGTTTTTCCAAAACTACAGCAAATTACCACCATGTGCAAATTCATTGTGAAGATTGTTCCAATCAGTCTAATGCAAAAAATTACCTACAACATAACTTTTAGAAAAAGTCTAATATTGGAAAAATTATTTGAAAAGGAAACAGGAAAAGAAGGACTTCATGCTATTCCAGTGCTAATATGCCATTATCTTAATGAAACTTACAGCAAAATTCAATGGGCTGTTTTGACTGGATGCAAAGTAATACTGTCAATTGTTATCAATTTATGATGGCATGTAGTATTAGGAAATCTTTACATAAAAGCTTAATATTTAAGTAAAATATTTTAATAAAAGACCTTACACGTTCGATATAACTTTGATGAACTGTACACAAATTTTTATGAATCTAAAAGAACTGGCACCAAGTATTTTAATAAAGGAGGGACTACATCATACCTAAAGATTATTGGTAATATTTTAAGAAAAGGAAGGCATACTGTATATCATATCTAACGATTGTTGGTATCTTTTATCAATGGATTGAAAATGAAGATTCAGACAGAACTTTACAATGACATGTTGCAAAATTTTGCAAGAGCAGTCCTACTGTAGAAGATTTTAATTCACAGTGAAAGTCTTATTCCTGAGGGAGAGATGTGATTTTGAAGAAAAAATGATGAAGAAAGGGACATATCACTTGTTTATAACATTCCCAAGATGCACAAGAGAGCAGAGACTATTTAGGAAAGGTGAAAACCACTCATACTAACAAAACCTGGCAAAAATGATGTCACATAAAACAACCAGTTCTCAATCTCTGGTGTGGAACATAAAAGGTGAAATAGGATGTCCAAAGGAGAACTGAAGATTGGATAGATGATCTGTTCTTTTAGGGTTACAGATGCCCTAAGAGGCCTTTTGATCAGTCATCCTGATCTATATTATTTCCTTCTTTAGATCCTGAGGGACCTGAGGTTCGACTGTACTCTAGACAGCACAGTAACATGATATAGGCAGTCCCCAGTTAATGGCAGGCTCGGTTAACGGCGATCCGGTTTTACGGCGTTTGTCTAGCAACAAAAATTGGCAATTTTCGGTGCAGAAAATCGCTGATTTCTGCTCATTGGTGCCGATAATTGGGTATTGGCGTTGATACATACCTAACAGAGGTGCTGATCACCGAAAATCGGCGCTTTTTGGCGCCGATAAGCCGCAAAAATCGCCGATTTTTGGTTATCATCACACCCTCAGAACGGAACCCCCATCGATAACTGGGGACTGCCTGTACCAAGACATTCATAGAAAATATGCCAAAAAGTTGATCTAGTTACATACCACTTCTACTGAACAGTTTTATCAGGTGAAAAAAAAAAAAAAAAAAATCATGAACGAAAAATGAACAATGGCTACAATAAGTGCTGCCACTTTTAGACTTAGCACAGATCTGGAGGGATCACTAAATGGTGCATAGTGATCAATGGGCTGTGAGGCTGACTCTCATTAAACTATGACTTTACTAATTAAGCCATATGATATCATGCATGGTTTTTTCCCACAGCATTTATATGTAACTGAATGCAACGTGTTGCTAGTGGGGCTTTCTGGATTTCAGATCAGACCTTATAGATGGCCTCACCCTTCAGACCTTTTGCTCTATCACTGTTGGAACATCATTCACATATCAGAATTAGTAGTAAGGTAGATTTCCTGAAGATAAGATTCCTCCACATGGTGGTTTCCAACTATGCAAATATAGTGATTACAATTTGCACCACTAATTGAAAATTTTATTCAAGGGCAGTGGTTCTTGACCAGTGTGGCAAGCCCCAATTGCAGGCTGCAGAGTATAGTAGTTCCAGTTGAGCCAACAAGATTTACTAACCCTTACTGAAAGCAGTGATCAATTGCATATTTTCATTAAAGCTGTTTCTTACAGAGCTATCTCCAGTTTGAAAGCAGTGATCAATTACTGTTACTAAAGGGCCCAACTAATGCTGATAATTGCGGTTTCATGCCATCTTCATTATTTTAGAAAACAACTTCGACAACTCCCTTTAGAACTGTAAATACCATTGCTGACAATGTGCTGAATATGGACTCTCAGAAGTTCAAGTGTGGATGCAATGGTAACTTCAAGTCATGCACCCTTAAACTAGTTTTCTAACTGCCATACTTCGCAGCTACCAAAACTCTGTTTCAACACCACTACTCTCTGAGTTTAATCTCTCTTTCCCTTTCACACGAAGGCACTATTGCATTTACTGTACTATGAAGCTTGCTTAATAAATTAATGACCTTCTGACTTGTTTATGTACTAAATTATGCATATTATGGATTACCTTCAGAATGGTACCATGGTCTGCTATGAGAGAGAGAGAGAGAGAGAGAGAGAGAGAGAGAGAGAGAGAGAGAGAGAGAGAGAGAGAGAGAGAGAGAGAGAGAGAGAGAGAGAGAGAGAGAGCACCATAGGCATAATATCTCTGAAATTTCATCTCAATATGCCTTCAAAACTCTTTGTAAAGACTTTTCAAAGGTCTAAGAGAAAGAAAAAGTTAAAGGAAACTGACTTGTCTGTCGACATGTGAGAATTGTCTCCCAAGGGCACGAGAACCAACTACAGTATACTGCATACAGTAATAAGCTCATGATTCTGTTCATTACAATTTATTGCATTTCCAAAAATACATTAAAACCTAACAAAAATTTATAGCAAACACATACCTGAACAGTTAACATATTTTCTTTTTACATGAACTGGTTCATTACCGTACAGGAAAACATTTTACCCAATCCTTAAAATATTTACAACTGACACTTTTCTAATTGAGCCCACGGCTTTAAAACACATTTTGCAATAAATCTATCTTTACACTTTCTGTAACGACCACACATGATGTTTAGCGCCACATCTTGCCCCACTACGTCACGGCTTCATTTAAAACCATCAGCTGAGTACAAGGTCAAACATCTATAAGAAAATAAATACAGTATTTACTTTCAATTTCTTTACCAGTACAGGTAGTCAGTGAACAACTGTCCAATCGATGCACGCAAAGGCATCACATCATAGAGTCCATGGACGTCCAATCGTCTTCAGCTTTCTGTGAAACACCCGATGACGCGACTGCTGTTTGAGGTAGCTCTGAGAAGTGGTGTGCTGATGGAGTACCACCAGGAAGAGAAGAGACTTGAGATGAATGCCGGCGTCTACAGTGTTCTTCAACGTGGGCCTTCCGACTCGCTCGGTAAGGACAGTGAGGGCACAGATAGGGCTTCTCTCCAGTATGAGTGCGAATATGCCTGGTGAGGACACCAGACTGACGAAACATTCGGCCACAGTAAGGGCACGTGGGAATGGTGGCCCCCTGTTCAAAACTTGCAACTCCAGCCATCATGGCATTCAGGTCCATGGGGGGTCCACCAGTACTTCCTCTCCGTTCCTCACAATCCGCCATTACCTACAAGAGAGATGGCTACCCTGAGAACCCTTACTAAATATTACAGTACATCCTTGTAACTTATATAATCAAGGTTATACACACTAGGCAAACAGTTAAGAATATTACTGAAATTTATTCTTAAATTATTCCAGTTTTTAACATTGGAAAATCATACGGTATCTCTACATAGGCATGCCTAAAAATTTATACAGTACTTCAAGTATAAATTTTCAACAAGCACACGAAAGATCAGCAGATAATATGATGATTCCCAACACCAGTCACTAAGAATACTGCTTGCTTGTAAAACCCCAAGACAACACTACTTTTATTTAGCTCAATCAGAGATTTACGGGTAGAATAACCAACACTATTTTCATACCAAACCAAAAGTTTGGGGGCTTATTTTCAAATTGAAAAGAAAAATGTCTCCATGTTACCGATGTTCAAGATGAAACGTTGTTTTTAAACATCTTTTACTTAGCTTTATCCCCAGAACAGCTGCTCGTCACAAACAGTGAAATTACCCTCTCCCTGAACAGTTTATTTTGGCTAACTGTTACTGATACTCTAATTGTTTTCATCCCACTCTGTTTGCTAAAATCAAACTAACACAGATGTCGTAAGCATAAGTCAAGCTATTAAACCAGTAAAATATTGTTAATGAGGGTAATATATAGAGTAGGGGGACAGGGATATTCAGTGTTACTTGGGCCAGGTTAGGGCACGGCGCCCTAAGTTAGGTAACGAAGGTAAGATCTGGTTAGGTCAGGGCATGGTATACTAGGGAAGGTTAGGATCTCTCACGACTACCCCCCTCTCTCTACTCTGCATCCACTCCGTTAATGATACTAAATTCCATGTGCTGTTTTATGTCTATATTAACAATGGTTTGGAAAAGAATGTCTATACTTATACAAATTCATAAAACCTTATACAGTCAATCCCTGGTATTCGTGGGGGATGCGTACCACAGCCCCCAACGGACAGCTAAAACCCGTGAATACTTGAAAACCCTCTAAAAATGCTTATAACTGCCTATTTTGATAGTTCAATCACCAAAAAACTCCTTTAAAAATGCTTATATCTGAGTATTTTAATAGTTTTATCACAAAAAAAGTGCATTTAGTCACGAAAATTACATGAAAATACAGTAATTTGTGAATATTTCTCTATGAAAAATACTGCGAATAGGGGAAGTTCTGTGAATAATGTGTACTGTATACTGTATACATTCCGCACACAAATCCACAAATAGGTGAAGCCATGAATCCAGAACCGCTAATAGGCGGAGGTCAACAGTACTTGTTCATCCGAATCAAAGTCCAAATTGCATAAATCCTGTAATGGATAAGTACCTTTGCAGAATGTCAGACGATCAATAAAGAACTGTACTGTATTGAATACAATGAAACTGTACTGTATAGGTTTAAGGAATAAGTCCCAAACAGTTTCAAGACATCAACTTCTCATCAAAACCTTATCATGCCACTCAAGTACTGCCTACAAAATCATTTCAAGACAAAGGATACCAACTGAGTCCACAGTAAATTGTCACTCAATGCTAATGGCCATTGATTATCTAAAGAAACATGCACTTTTTAAACTGGAAATGACTCTGGGTAACAAACATACAGCATAAAAACATACTTCCCTTTGATAACTCAAAAGCTTTCCATAACACACCATACTGTGTACTGTATTACTGTATTTCTGCGCTTGAATTCCAAGTCAAAATCCAGACAACCTATGACATAAGGCCCTGTCCTACCTGTGGTGCTGCCCTCTGCCTCATCTTCACTTTTTGTGGATAGAAAAAGAAGCAAATGAGGGAAAGGTCAGTGATATGTATTTGATAAAAGTCCACTGAGGACAGAAAGCCCTACAAATCTTTTAACAATGCATTCTCTTCATGACAAGAATTCTCACAGGAAAACATGAAGGTACATCCCAGAAAGAAAGATGCTTAAACCTGACCATATTACCAGAAGCCCAGGGTTCCTCTGACAGCAGAGAGCTAATGCCTCAGAAAACCCACTCCTGCCAATTAAGGACAGCACAAACCTCACAACATCTCGTCATGATCACCCCGTGCCAGAGAGTGAGTTACAGGCTGTGGAAAGGCCAGAGCATCCTTTGCCATAACTTAAAAGTAGCGAATATTGGGCAGTAAGCTGTGAAGAGCATTCCTGAAACCTTTTATAAGCTCTGCATGGTGTGGTCTTATAGGGAATAAGGATGTGGGGCTCCCATAGGGCAATTACAACCCCTACCTGTGTCCTGCTTTTTTTATGAGGCCTGATTTCTTGTAGGATGGTGAAAAGCTTGATATCCTTCTTTAAATCTCATACAATCCTAAGGACAGTAATATTCAGTGCATAGTACAGTACACAAGAAGGTAATCGTGTTTAGCTGGCACCAAACTGCTGGCTTCAGTGCTGACCCCTAATAATCTCTCAGTGTAACCAATCAAACCAAGATGACCGAGGATCGCTCAGCCTGCATGGAAAAGTAAAGTAGCCACCTTCTAAAACCTTAGGATGAGGAAGAATATAATGGTACAGTAATTACTTATTCCCTCCTGTAGTAAACTCAATCCAGTGTGTTTTTGCTCTCAGAAGCAACCCCAAATATCAAAATACATACCTTACTGCTAGAATGATTGAAACTAATCAGCTATTTTTATCTCTGGCAACAAAATGTTTAAACAAGAAAAACTAAGATTGCAACCTAGAAAACTTAAACTAGTTCAGCTTACTCAGGAATCTGACATATATCAAAAAATTATATTCACTTCTATATCATTTAACAATTCCCTGGCAACCTGCATCTATTGAAAAGGCCATCAACAACCGATCAAGATACTGAGGCTCTAAATAATCCAACTTTCAAAGGCTCAGAAAATGTATTTAATGATTTTATCTTTCACAAAGGATTTCCAATGTCTTTCATTTTTGTCAAAAATATACTTAGGTGTACAATTTATATACTACAATGAATAAGAATACAATTTACAATCTACAAAACCCAAAAAGATGATTTTAATTTTCACATTTTAAGGTGAATGTCCACTAACCAACAGCAATCTGGCAAGTAGTTCACTTCAAGACATCAAAAACTTGGGAAAAATGTATTATCTCTAAAACCAAACCATGCTTCAAGACTGGCAAACCACTCACGCCGCCCAATACTTTAGGTCCAGTTCCCAACTCCAGTCGATATTTCCCAATATGTTTCTGGACTTGTGATAGCTGCCAGCTACCACCTTTTGCCTAAAAGAAGTACTGTATCTCTTTCAAATGATTATCAAAATGTTTTCCATTCTAATTTTACACTGTTTTGTAACCATGCTTTGATATTCAGTCATTAAGGTTACTGACAAACAGTTGTCCTGAAATAATGTTTAAAAACCCTAACTTCTTTCTACATAAATATAAAATGAACAAAACTGTTAGGCATCAAAATTTCGAGGCCTCTTTAATATGCCTTGGATACAAGCCTTAAAGCTTAGTGACCTACTGGAACAACAGCTTACTGGAATTTCACCCAGCAAGAAATGCACATGACAGTTTTACATGGGAAAACAAAATTAGGATACCTCTACTAGAGAATGACTGGTCAGGAGAGAGAGAGAGAGAGAGAGAGAGAGAGAGAGAGAGAGAGAGAGAGAGATGAGAGAGAGAGAGAGAGAGAGAGAGAGAGAGAGAGAGAGAGAGAGAGAGAGAGAGAGAGAGAGAGAGAAACTTACAAGGTAGATGAAGTTACTTTTCTTCAAAAAACAATTATCTAAATAAAGCATCCAATTCAAAGAACATAAGTCTACAGGCAGGTGATCTACCTTCAGCAATTATGTAGTCGACAAATGAGAAAGATCTGAAGAAGGATGAACAGCCATTGCTGGAGCTGACGGAGGAATCGCAGACAAATGTATGCGCTTACAATGTTTCTCCACATGAGCTTTCCGACTGGCACGGTAAGGGCAAAGGGGACACAAAAAAGGTTTTTCGCCAGTATGCGTGCGGATGTGTCTTGTGAGGACCCCAGACTGGCGAAACGTCCGACCACAGTACGGACACATGGGAACGGTGGCCCCTTGCTCACTGCGCATAATTCCACTTTCGGTAATCATGTTCATGGGGGATCGAGTGACACCACCTCTCCATCTTTCCTTATCCGTCATCACCTACAAGAAAGATGTCTTCTTTGAGACCCAAGCACAATTTTTCTATACGTTCATAAGTTTACAATCATACTGATAAAGTAGTGAAAGTCAACTGAAAACTATATCAAATATAGAGTACAACTGCATGTGCGTAAACATCACTTTAACAAGGTTAGCATACCTAACACATTTAAAAAATCTATTTAAGAAACGTGTTTCTGAACATAAATTAAGGCTCCCGTGAGGGCAGTAAGAGAAACCTAGGATATCCAAAGGATTAAACACATGCGTACATGAAAATGAAGGCATTCACTTGCCCATCTTATCTGCAGGAAGCAAGGCAAAGTAAAACTGAAATATTTTTTCTAAATCTACAGTATGAAAGAATCTATTCCTGTAACACTGTTACAATGTTAACTAAAATGACAAATTTTAAAAGTAATTTGTGTTTTGCTTAACATACAAACCTGAGGTCTTTACATACGGGGGTCTACTTTCATCGCAAGCTGGAATGGGCCATTTAACTAAAAACAAGGTGGTTACTGGTAGCTGGCTACCGACGGTAGGGGAGGAAGCTCCACCATCCAGGTGATACGCATTCACTCTTCCTTTTGGCCGCAGTCTGAGACACACGTGTCTCTTCTGCTGCAAACTTTCCATTATTTCAAAATACGCTGTACTGTAAAACATAAGAGCAAACGTAACAACCTCACATCTCATCCAACTCTACTCACAAGCAACGCTCTATTGCCCTTGGTCTCCAGACTTCAGTCTTAGGCATTTTCTTTCCAGTCATTTATTTTGCAAGATACATATCACACTTGACTTCTTGTAGTCAGGAGTAGCACAAAAGAAGTGATGTGTAGATCAGGAGTAGCACATAAGAAGTGATGTGTAGAATCTTTATTTATGACAAAATGGAATTACTCAGTATTATGTAAGTATGGTGGGTGAAGGTACTATGATCAAGATGAAAAAGGGATTTTGACAACGGAAAAATCTATTTCTGGGCTCGACCTGTGTCACCCAGTGAAATGGTTCCAATAGCACACATTTCTTGGTATAAATATTGCTAAATACACCCGAGAAAAAAGCTATCCATAATGCCAGGGTTACTACACCTGGATCGATCACCACAATGGTGTCGGTATGCACTAAGGGGTGAGTTGTAGCCACTATCACAGATGCTTTGCCCAACAGATCTCTCCCAAAACTTAGCACAACACCTGCCAGGTGGGTAGCTGATAATTACAACTCCCCTCACTTACAGATACAGTATGGCAGCCCTATAACCAACCAGACAAACAACTACTGTGTATCCCAACCATGTCCAAGAAAGGTCAACAGTGTTATATTTTACAAAGATGAAATAATTTCTTATAAATACTATCCCTCCCTCATAATAGCCTTTCACAAAAGTGGAGTTACTCTCATAACAGTCGCAGCAGCAGTAAATGTCCCACGTGCAATTTTATCTCCCTATCTTCCTCAGGTTATATTTTTAATCTGATTTCCTAATAATGGTGCAGCACTTTCCCATAACTGCACTTCAGGTGCTTTCATTCACTTTCAAATCAGATTCAAGACCGACTACAGTACGCCAAGCTTGTGTTCTCTACAAATATTATAGATGAACATAAGCTTTATATAAATGATTTTGCGCATTCCCAGGCATGACCACATACAGGTCTCGTCAGTCTTTATAAAACCTGCTTTTCCTTGTTCTGTAAATCCTGTATTTATAGGCTGCCTTGCATTGAACATTCCATCTTAATCTTTGAGAGCACTGTTTCATTTCCAGGAAAGAGATTCTTTTTTTCATTGGCCATAACAAGGGACCATTGTAATCTAAATTGCCCTCTAGATTTACTACAGTACTCTTATCTCAACTTCTTTTGTAAGTTAACATCCCTTAAAGAACTGAACTGTCCATGGGATGTATGGGATACAATCGGAATAAGACTTCAAAAGAACATCAATCATGATTAACTCTTTTAACTGTTCTACAGATACAATAACCTTTCTCATTTTATCTATAAAATACATAAGATAGCAGGAACTATGATGGCTTGAGATTCAAAATTTACAATAAAATTCACAAAGTACAACAAAGGTGACTAAAACAAAATCAAACATCGATGAAATATATTTTGAATACTAATGTTCAACAAAAGAATCAAAGACTGAAAACATATTGGAAGATCACTGGTCAATAAACTCGAAAACATCTGTTCTTTTCCGACGACAAAAAGATTATAGAATTTACAATGCAAAACTGCCTTCCAATAAAACGCACTGAACAATATTTCATTTTTTGCAAAGGGACCTGAATTTTTTCATTTTGACTAAGTGGCACGTTTTAGATCGTCTTGGTACTTTAATATACAGATTAATAAAAGCAGCCACTTGGCGATTTACACAAAAATTTCTCATTCAAAGCAAGGATATGAACTGAGATACTGGGGACTTTTAAGACACGTGATGCTTTCTCTTCAGATGGTGCTCCAAGTGCATTTTTCGCGAAGCCTGATAGGGACACATAGGGCAACCATATGGTTTCTCTCCCGTGTGTGTGCGCAGATGTCTAAGGTAGTTGTGCTTATGTCCGAAAACCTTCTTGCAGTAGCTACAAGTGTGTCGAAGCCCACCTGACAGACCAAAACTCAATCCCAAAGGCTCTCTCCATCCACTGGTATCTTCACATGCAGCAACTGCATCACCGTATACCTGGGATGTGGAAACAGAAAGGGGGCACTAATCAGAAACCACTGTCAGGTAAATTCTTTACCATTAATAAATTTGAGCTGCTTAGGGAAGCTTCTCTCAATACACTTTAAGGATATAAAATCAGAACGGCGTAATGTAAGTATAAAAATACCACCAAACAACTTTTGGGACAATGTTTTGACTTTGTGGTGTAACCTACATAATGTCACTTAATATTCCAATATGAGAGGGGTCAAATTCTTCTAGGGCATGAAGGTTATCACCAATATCATTATTGAAAGGATGCAAACTTTCATGAGGAACGAGTCAATTTCAAAACTGCCCAAAAAACTTTTACTTTATAGGTACAGCAGACTAATGACAGAACATTATTTGCATCCTAATGTTGAAGCAATTCTGATTACTGTAAGCAATACTTGTACTTTGCACAAGCCTATGCAAGAAGGCAACACAGCCACTGACTAGCTAAAATATTCCTACAGCCAAAAATTATACTGGTGGCAAAAACCAGTAACAGTTCCTTGAAAATATTTCTGCAGAAAACCTTTCATGATAAATTAATCAACAACAATTCTGCTGCTTGTCACTTTACAAAACCAAGAAAGGAAATCTAACAAATAGCCTCAAAAAGTTCAAAAGTTGTACACAAAAACCCTATAGTTAAAATGTCAAAAGCGGCATTAAATTCATTATTCGGAACAACTTTAGAGCTCAGCAGCAACTTTTCAGAAAATTTTCTGTACAGTCACATTCATTTTATAATAATTCATATACAGCAGATATGTACGTTAAAATATGCTGCATCCTTGTTCATGTAGGATGTGGTTGTAAGTACAGGACTTATTGGAATGTTTAATGAGACAAGTTGATGCAGATTAACCACAGTACAAGAATATATAACTAACTGTTATCCTGGCACTGTTCTACACGTGCAACAAAAATCAACCAGAATGAGGAGAAAGTACATGAAACTTGATAAAAAAAAATTGCAATGCCCTTTGACGTATTACCTAGTTTCAAACAAAACAATCTTGAAAAATTTACATTTCATATGGACAGTTGTGTGTTGTTTAGTTTCAGTGGTGTATGTAAAATAGAAAAAGATTTGCTACAGGCAGTCCCCGGTTATCAGCGGGGTTCCGTTTCTGAGGATGTGATGATAACCGAAAAACGCCGCTAACTGAAAATTGGCGATTTCGGCGCTTTTCAGGGGTTATTGGCGGCGATTTTTGGTTATTGGCGCCTCTGTTAGGTATGTATCGGCGCCGATAAGCGGAAACTGGTGATTTTCAGTGCCAAAAATTGCCGATTTTCATCGCTAGACAAGCCCCACAAAACTGCATCACTGTTAACCGAGCCCGTCGTTAACCGGGGACTGCCTGTATTCTTGAATCTTTCAACCTCTTGTTCTTCTACTTTACCTTCTTCCCTTAATTTTCATTTGTCATTCACAAACAAATCTTTGGGCAAGCCCCGTGAGAGTCAGGAAATTTCACTGCGTGATCTGGTTAGACTACTGAACATCACAATATTTCGATACTGTCATTTGCACACAACCAAGTACGTTTTAAGTGCTGCCTTTTAATTTAAACATTCATCTCTTGCTCTTGTATGCTGAGAAAAAAATCCAATCTGCACAAATTTCATGACAAAGAGGATAGAAAACCACTGACTGATGGGGTCAACTGATTTAATACTGCATGGCATGACAATAAAATACTACTTTACTCTTAAAAGATAAAATACATGATAAAAAAACACTCTTTCAGTGACCATTAATGCTTAAGTATTTACAATAACATATTCACTTGCATCAAAAATAACCAAGCACAGTGGACCCCCGCCTATTCACAGATTTCTCTGTGGAACATATGTACACATTATTCGCGCAAAATTCGCCTGATTGCGGTATTTTTCATAGAGAAATATTCACAAATTACTGTATTTTCATATTATTTTTGTGACCAAATGCACTTTTTGTGACAAAACTATTAATATATGCAGGTATAAGCATTTCTGAGGGTTTTTTGGTGTTTGGAACTATCAAAAAAGGCAGTTATAAGCATTTTTTGAGGGGTTTTAAGTATTTGCGGATTTGAGCTATTCGTGGGGGTAGTGGTACACATCCCCCACGAATACCGGGGGTCAACTGTAACACAAAACAAAACTACATCAAAACATTACAAATATTCTTTTTAAAAGTTCATCGCCATCTGTGGCTAAATACAAAACCTCAACAGCCTTCATTTAAAGCATTTAAAAGTTTTAACAATCAGTCAAGATTCACGCAAACACATTCACGAGAAGTTTATCAGCTCTCCTGAATTTGTAAATTCACTATACATGATATCTCAAGTATGGTACCTTATTACCTTGGGACAGTAATTTTGTAAAACCAACACATATGTTACTAAACTGACAAGGAGCTTCTGAGCCAATGTAAGGTACTGTACAGTCCCATGAATTAAGAAGTAAAACCTAGTCAAGTACAATCTTACTAAATTGCATAACAATCGTACAGGATCACATGAGATATGGTAGATTATTTTCATAGTAAATTTCCAACCTACAGTTTAAAAAAAATTTTCTATTAAATTATAATACTGTAATAATAAAAACTGTAATACTGTAATAATACAAAAAAGTAGTTTTCCTTTCCCATAGGCTCAAGCTGACATGGACTGCTTTCTGGCTACTACACCAAGGACCTTTATTCGTGTATGCCATTCCAATGACAGGATCTAGTTATAGCAAGTGATTCGGCAGTTTCAAAGAAACCGTCCATCAGCCAAGTCCTGAATATCACTGGGGAAGTTTGTTCATGTTCATGACAGAAAGTTCCTGAGTATCCTCTACAGTATGTCCAAGAATGGCCCAGTTCCATTATGGGAAGAAGCTCTGAGGGACACGCCATAATGGCAAGAAATGAGCGACGTAGAGAAGGGCATTATCCTAGTTCCTCCCACGCTGGGTGTGCTGATTCCTTGGATGCTTTTACGTAAGTTAAGGTGCTCACTTATCGACTTGGTGACAGGGGATGGCCCTTGGAAAGAGAAATGCCACACACAAATATTCTTGAGTTATGGCACATTTTCTTAGGCCTGAAACTTGCACCATCCTTAAAAACAGTAGGTTTTGTTTACAGGTAGTCCCCGGTTAACGGCAGGGTCAGTTAATGACAATTTGGTTTTATGGCGCTTGTCTAGCGACGAAAATTGGCAATTTTCGGCCGAAAATTGCCGATTTCCGCTTATTGGCGCAGATAATTTGGTATTGGCGCCAATACATACCTAACAGAGGCACCGATAACTGAAAATCGGCACTTTTCAGCGCCAATAAGCCCGAAAATCGCAGAAAAAGTGCCGGAAATCCCCGCCGATAACCGAGGCCTGCCTGTATCAATAATTTTGTTGCCTGGCAATAAAAATCTTCACTCAGGCACAGCAACACAACATGGCAATAGGTCTAATGTTTGTCCCACAGCAGACTGATGGCTCTGTCCTGTAAGAGTCATGAGGATCTACTGTATTTGAAGACCACAAATGCCTTCAAGACTAATAATTCTCAACTCTCCCTAAGCATGGGTCAGATGAAGAAGATTACCTCAAAAAATGCGGTCTCTTACTATTTTTGTCTGGTTATCTCAAAAGCCTAGTGTAATTTCCAAAAAGGTAGCAGCATTTGTTAAGGTCTGAGTACCTGAAGTTTGTAAAATTTGTTCCTCACCTGCCTATAGGCTTAACCGGGTACAGTCATCCACTTACTAAGTTTTACCTTACGGATGTTAAGTACAGAAACTTAGGTGTGCTATCATTGAGTTCGATCATTGTGGTAGGTCATACCTAATTTGTGACAAGGTAATGAATGCCTGCATCTTCATTCACCTCACCCCGACTTAAAAAACTCTCGTGCAAAGTTGACACAGACCCAAGATGTGGCCATCTGAATACTGGTCTACAAGTCTCATATTACTGGTAGGTGCCAATTTTTGCCAAATACATAAACTATCATACTTGAGTCTTACATCTGTCAAGGTGACAAGTGCAATAATGGAGGTTGTAACTACTCATTTTGCTCATCATTAAGCCGCTCCAGATTTTGCTGAATACTGCTCAAACTTCATGGTAGCTCTGCATTATGAAACAAACTGTGATTTTATAACATAAAAACAAGGTCTCTCATACAAACCCATTCGCCAATAACCGGAAATCGACGAATATCAGCGCCGATAAGCGGGGATTGGCACCTCTGTTAGGTGGGTATTGGCGCCGATCTTTGGTTATCGGCGCCGAAAATCCCATTATTGTTGTCACTAGACAAGCGCCATAAAACCGGGGACTGCCTGTACCGGTAGACTGGATGAAGCAAGGACAGAGAGGGTTTTCTGGATCTTGACTGATGCACATCTGGTTAAACTGTGACTTCTGCATTCATTAAAATAAGACAAAACAGTAAATGACTGATGGGTTTATAGGATAAAACTTGTTTATGTATTGTTATAAAAGCACAGTACGTACAGTACTTAGAGGGGTAGTATTACGACGCCAAGTCAATCAAGAAATAAACAAACATTTTTTATAAGTGTTAATTTCCAAACATGGGACTAAAGTAACGAAGTATATTAAAATACTATCAAATGATCCTTACTTAAACCTTGCCTAACAAAAAAAGACTCAAACAGATGTAACTTTAATAACTGCAATAAAGTTGTTTAGAATTGCCATACTGCATTGTAGTAATCTAAAAGAACATGAAGAAATTCTCCAGTACTGTTACACAAACACTCACCACTCATATGAAGCACATTATCTAAGTGAAGGGTCTGTGTTGAAAAATAAAATGATAGCAAGATCTGATAACTTTACCCACAAAGAAAACACTTATGCACAGTAAACAGGTGATGAAGTAGCACTGAAAAAATGAACAAAAAAATGAATTTTCCTTTATCTGTGTATGTATAACAAACTTTCAAAGTTCTATGTTAGATTCCAGATGGCAATTATTTACATATTAGAACTGGTATTAGCCTGTGTATGTATATAGAAAAAAAATACATTTTCTTTTAAATACAGGCAAGGGATTGTGAGATTTTCCAACAGACAGAAATTGAGACAAATTGCATTTCAGTCAACTGTTTCCTAATACATGTAGTACTTAAAATTACTAAATCCTAATTTCCATTAAAAATTAGTCTTTGTCTACTACTTGGAATTGTAATGAATCAGATTTACAATTTACAAAACTTTTTAACTGTCTGGATTACAAAGAAGCTCATAGAGAAATTGCCTATTCATCTACCTATCTAACTACAACACGATTCAGTTACAGATCTGTTTTATGAAATCTCAGGACATGACTTCTAAGGTTTCCCTTCTGAGCTGAACGAAACGAGCAGTGGGGGCAACCAAACGGTTTCTCTCCGGTGTGGACTCTCTGGTGTCGAATAAAGTCTGTCTTGTAGTGGAAGCCCTTCTTACAGAACTCGTATTGGCACGTGTAGTTGAACTCTTGCACGAGCTGGGGAAGCATCGCAGCTGCCGCAGTGGTTGTGGGAACTAAAACAGAGGTAGTGCTGTGTTTCCTCCCTAGCCTTCCTCTCATTAGTCCTAAGAGATCCTAGAATGAAAAAATATGGGAAAAAACCACCACCTTAGTCACACTGAACGTTCTTTATTCCTTACAGCTACCAGCTACCAGCTACCCAAACAACTACATGACAAATTACTTTCTTAAGGGAGCATGTACGCCTGTACGTATGAAGGAAAAAGCGAACAGCAGGGGCCCGTTTCGTGTCTGCAGAAAACAACTTACAATCAAACTAGTATGACTTCCCAAAAACATGCAGAATTGGAACTCTCTATGGGGTTGAATAACCAGCACAGAATGGCACTGACACTCAACCATATTTTGACAACAGTCGTATAAAAATATACTTCTGAATAACGGCACACAGAGTTAAAATAAAATATAACTTTTATTGATGCAAGAGTAATCAGTTAACTGGCATAAAGTATGTAATCATTTTTCTATTACACATCAGAGCAGACTTATACTGTTACATTATGATTTTAAAAAATGCATGTTGGAAAGATTGCACTATGTTTCAGATGTTAGTCTACATTTCTCTTTGAATGTAAATAACATCTGAAGTCTATTGCTAACTTACACAAGAATAATTCTTTATTACTGTAGATGTATTTATCTATAACTTAACCGTTACAGGACAGGCTAAATATACAGTCTCGGCGGGTTGGGTGGGTGGCGGCTACGCATTTCTCAGAATATGCGAACCTCCCTCTTTAGATGATATTATTACTGGAGGAATGAGTAGGCACTGTCAGGCGACATCTAGCAACCCATTCCTCTCTCCCTGAGAAGGGTAGAAGTTCCCACTAGCTGCCGGTCAATTATAGTGGATTATTTACCAAACTTTTTCGTCCGCATGGACTCGTGAGTTTGCTGTTATTTAGTCCTACTCATTCTTCCAGTAATAATATCGTCTTCAGGAGGAGGTTCGAATATTTGGAAAAATACGTAAGCGCCGCCCACCCAACCCACCGAGACTGTATACTGTATTAAGCACACCCACCGACCGGGCAAACTTTAGGGCTGGCCAATTGCCGAAAAAAAAAAAAACATTAGTGGAAAGAGGAAGATATGCAAATGCACTTGGTGCGAGAAAAAAAAAGTCTAAAAATTTTTCCATACCGTCCACAAGAAGATGAAAGTTAATATTTACAACCCTGTATGGGGCCTCTTTTCTGAGACACGCATAAAAATATGCTCATTTTACCAAGTCATACATGTTTTTCTAATAATTTTTTTATATTTCATTTTGTAAAATTATAATTACAGATCACACAATATCATAACTAAAATCAATAACAAATTCTGAGTATATTTATTGTAACATATTTTACAAGATTTACTGAGATGGGGAGATGCAGTACCTTTTTGTTAGGTATACAGTACATGTTTATTCTAATATATTTCTTTGCACTTTTCATTGCAAAATTACAATTATACCTGACATTCTATCATAAAAGATAAGAACTAAAACCACCAGCAATCCCTAGGTATACAGGAAGTCTCCGGTTTACGAGGGGGGTTCCATTCTTACACCGTGTCATAAGCTGAAAATCGTTGTAAACCGAAAAATCGTTGAAAATCGTCAAAAATCCTAAGAAAACCTTACTTTTAATGCCCTGGGTGTATTGAAAATTATGTAAACTGCATTTTTATTGAGTTTTTTCATAAAAAAAAAAAAAAAAAAAAAAACTCAAAATTTTTATTATTCTACCATTTTGGAGCCATATTTCTTCTGTCGGATTGGAGTATGACGCGTTGTAACCCTAGAACATGCGTCGTAAACCAGGAAATAATTTCTGGTGAATATATCTGAAAAGCGTCGTAACCTCGGACCGTCGTAAGCCGGACGGACCCATCGTAACCTGGGGAGTGTCTGTATTTATGAACAAATAAATAAAAAGACATCCTGGGATAGAGAGGGGCAGCACATTCCCCAATCAAGCCTCAAGGCACACTGATCCGAGGCCCCCTGTCCTCTACTGATCATGTCTGTCCAGTAAGGGTTAAATGAAGTTTAAAACGCTTCCCAGCTCACAAATGCATCTGAAGGAGACCCAGCAGTGCATCGGTTTCTGCAAAATTATGGTCGTTAAAGTATAAAGAGAAGCAAAGAGGCAAATCTACAATTAAGTGTCATTTTCACGGTTGGATTTTCCACAAAGAATCCAAGTACGGGCAGTCCCCAGTTATTGGCGGGGGTTCCATCCTGACAGCATGCGCTGATTTACAGTGTCTTTTCGCCGCCGAAAAGTGCTGATTTTCAGGTATCCGCACCTCTGTTAGGTATGTATTGGTGCCAATAAGCAGAAATCAGCGCCGAAAATCACCTATTTTCGTTGCTAGACAAGCGCCGATAACCAGGGACTGCCTGTATTTCAAATATTTCAAAAACAGGAGGTACACATTTTGTCTTCTTTGATGGTATCTACTGTACTTGGTAAATTTTAGATATCCACTCCATCTTTCCACCACATCTGCACGGCAGAAAGTTGTTTTTATGATGCAGAACACAAATATACTATATACTATTATTATTATTATTCAGAACATGAACCCTATTCATACGGAACAAGCCCACAGGGGCCAGCGACTTGAAATTCAAGATTCCAATGAATAAGGGGTTCATGAGAAAGAAGTAACAGAAGGTGATAGGAGATACAGAACAAGTTCAGTTCTTAGAAAAGAGAAAATAAATTTTAAAAATTAATAAATAGATAAAAATATGAGAAAATTAATAAAATTCAAGGAGAATTGTTCTAAGGTATTAATGCGCTGTATCTTCGCTTGAACTTTTGAAGTTCAAATAAGATGGTTCTAGAACCAAAATAACCAACTCCTATGCCAGTTGATTGGCAACAAATGTTTGTACAAACTTGTCTATAGCCACATGAAAAGACTTATTTTTAGAACTTCAGGTAATGTTCCCCTATATCAAAAACAAACTTGGAGATTAGGAAAATAACCCATTTCAGTTGTCTTGAAATGCTTACAATCTGTGAAAGACATTATGTTCAACCATTCTCTCTACATGAGCTGACAACAAACTGATTTCACCTCAATGAAGTATCCCCCCCGTTCCTTCTGCTTACACATTCATACACAATTTTGTTCAGGAAGACACATCCTCTCTCTGCACCCACTGATAATTATGACTAATGACTGCAATTAAAAAGAATTTATTCAACATCAAAACATCATCACTTTTTAGTTTTCTGTAAAAGAAAACTATTGTGCTGGCTTCGTCTGTTCATTGGCACTTTATTCTGTCCACCCTCAGATCTTAAAAACTACTGATGCTAAGGGCTGCAAATTGGTTCTTGATCATCCATCCTCCATCATCAAACATACCAAATTGCAGCCCTCTAGCCTTAGTAGTTTTTGTTTCATTTACGGTTAGTCATCATCATGCTTCTGGCAACAATATAGGATAGGCCACCACCAGGCCACAGTTAAAGTTTCATGGGCCACAGCTCATACAGCACTATACCGAGACCACCGAAAGATAGATTTATTTTTAGTGGCCTTGATTATACACTGTAGGAGCTGTACAGAAAACCTGATTGCACTGAAGAAACTCCGCACATTTTTCACTTTTTTTTTTATTGATGACAAGAGGTCAAAATCAGTCACTCAGGTGTCTCAGACCTGTGCCATTCAGGGAACTCATTTGTCCATTTCAAGAAACTTTCAGTCCCTCTTCTATAGCCTTACTCGATACATTTGCTTCATTCCTTGGTAAACCTTCCCATGAAGGAACTTCACTGGACATCTATATTACACATATTGTTAGTTTTCTGATTCCTAATATGATCCTTTTCCATTGTTAGAGATGATTAACCGACACAGGTATAATTAGCAGCCAGTCATACTACTATTCCAGAGTAGATTTAAAATCCTTATTCTTGACTGCATCCTGGAAAGGGAAACCTAACATCTTATGTAGATTCGCATCAATAATTGGCCTTTATGATCTCATTCTATTTTGGAAAATGACAGTGGGCCCTTGGAAAACCACCCATGGCCACCTTTTATTGCTAAAAATATCTCTTGCAGGACTTCCCCTGTTTGTCTAGGATGCTTCTAATAGTCCACTGTGAAATAAAGAAAACATCACTGTTCTCCAGATGAACAAAAAAGAACTGAAGCAATAGTAAAATGGACTGATCCCTTCCGGAGCTGTCACATGCATTTGTTAATACCCAATAACAAAACAGAACAAGTTCTGGCAATGGTCTGACATACCACCGTCAGTAGGAAGGACTATTAAAAAACCAACTGTTGTGGTTCGAATTCCACAATAAGCTGTAGGTCCCGTTGCTAGGTAACCAATTGGTTCTTAGCCACATTAAATAAATCTAATCCTTCAGGCCAGCCCTAGGAGAGCTGTTATTCAGCTCAGTGGTCTGGTTAAACTAAGGTACAGTATAATTAATTTGTACTCCTGGAATGAGAAGACTAAATTCCAAAAGGAATACATTCATATTTTCTTACAACACTTTAATTGTACCAATTCATCTAGATACACGAGTTTACACAGCTCCTGAAGCCTCTCAAGCAAAATGTTTTGCTGCAACTTTGAAACCACCAATAGCACCCAAAGGGGAAAACTCACTTTCGGTTTCCAGGTTTTATCAAACTACTGTACAGGAATGACCATATAATCAATTTATTCTTTTACATATTTACAAGTAATGATGACTGCAATAGTACTGAATAATTACTGAAATCAATATAGCCATTGCAAAACTGTTCATGTTTATTCACTAAATGATTAACAAAAATGCTCATATATTCATATTTATATACTTAAATTAGGAAATAAACAGAATGATAGGCTTTTTCATGATTTTGAAGATTTAGTAATGGAACATAAAAAAAGAGGGGTTATAACATTAAACTACAAGTATGGGAGGAGGACCAGAGACTATTTAACACCATTAATAGGTCTTTCCCTTCTGTTTAATATACTAAAAAATTCAAAAGTACTGATGTAATGAATTTCTGATATGTAGATATTGTGAAAATGACTAAGTTGACTATCTGATAACATACAACAATACAATAATATAACAAGTTAAAATACCTTTATGTTTTCTATTATTATGAAAAAATTTCTTTATATTAGGATTCATGATATACAAGTACAGGCAGCCCTGGTTATCAGCGGGCTCGGTTATCGGCAATCCCCGTTTTTCAGCGCTTGCCTAGCGACGAAAATCGGCAATTTTCGGTGTCGACGTGCGCCAATTTCCGCTTACCAGCGCGGATAATCACATATTGGCACCGATACATACCTAACAGAGGCACCGATAACCGAAAACAGCCGATTTTCGGTTATCAGTGATTTTCGCTTATCATCACCCCATCAGAACGGAACCCCCGCCAATAACCACGGACTGCCTGTATATGGAATTCCAGTTAAAACACTAACCCTACTACAGATATGAAGTAATGCAATTAGTATATGAAATCAATTCAACAATAAACAGCACACATCCTCCATGTTCATTTATTTACCAACCTACAAGGGGGAAAGGCATACCTAACGAATTTCTATTAAACAGTACAAACATAATCAAGAGAACTACATGAAATATACAAGGGAATAAACTATGGCTAAATATACAAATTACTCTCCTCATACAAATAAGGCATCCTTTCCATTACAGCTGCCTCATTATAATTTTTATTTAAGTTATATACAGGACAAGTCTGAAATTTCTGAGATACCATACTAGGTACCCCCTCCTCGTCAGCCCCTTTCAAAAATTTAAGCCATTTGCCAAATGTAAAGTTTTAGCTGTGCCCTACACTCTACAACAATGAGGAAAAAGATTCCTCTGAGAAAGTATAATCAAACTTCAGTTCTGCCCAAGAATCTGAGTTTCAAAAGGAAACAGGATCACTTTGCTGTCACTGAAATCCTCAACTGATGACTCTCTCCTAAACTTTTACCTGTCTCAGTGGGTGAAACATATACAGTAATTCAAAAGCTAAACAAGACAAGCATTATAAAACCTCGTATCATAAGAAGTCCAGGATCACTGCTTGAAAATGCGAACAACAACCACCTGAGGTTTACTGATCAAACCACTGACACAGAACAGTCATGTCCTTCATCAAGGAACTGTGAACTCAATCAGCGTACATCAACCTCCAAATGCATTCCACAAAACAACCAATTTTGTAAATAAAAAAATGGTAACACTTTGGTAAAAAAAAAAAAAAAAAAAAAAAAAGTGGCAGTGAACCAGCCACACTTGATAAACTTAGGTACTGTTGTCATGTCAGTCCTTTTTGTAATCCCTAGCTGGTGCAAGAACACCCAATAAACTTCAGTGAGAGAGTTCCTTCTTTGAGTCGTGCCAGTTTCGCTCAGAATGCCTTTTCTGCTGGTGAAGCTGCAGAAGAACTTTCTGATTGGCACGATAAGGGCAAAACAAACAAGCAAACGGTTTCTCTCCTGTGTGGATTCTGACATGCTTTCGGAGGTTTCCCTTATGACTGAAAGGTTTCTGACAAAACGGACACGAGTAAACGGTAGAGTTGTCATTTGTTTCTCTCCAGGAGCATCTTTCACCTGTGGACTGGGACACAGCAAGCACTCCAAGCAGATTATCAGAGCTGTTTGCAAGAGGAACAGAATCTTGCAATGCTCCTGGCAAAGATGATGATGCAGCTCCATCTTTGGAGTCAAACTGAGACACGCGACTTGTGCGTGAGCGTGAAGATGATGAAGGCACCAAATAATTGCGGTGGAGTCGTATTGGTAGCGCAGCACCAACCACTCCCTGCAGCTGCTGTTGTCCCTAGAGGAGAAGAAAACATGTCACCCACTGTCTTCATAATGACTTTTCTATGATAATTAAAGCTAACAAGCTATATACAGTACACTGTACTAATATTTGGAGGAAAAACTCAAATCATCATCACAGATTTTGCAGAACATACAGGCATAAAATTAAACCTGGACTTCTATTTTGCCACTCAGTGAAGAAACCCCATTCAAAAGCAGCTTCCCTGTCTAATATTCAAGTTTTTCATGATTCATATCAGATATATCTATGGGTACTTGAAACATGACTTCCAAACTGCATGAGCAATAACTCCAACATACACATATTAAATATAATACAGCAATGTTTACAGAGAGTTCTGAGAGGAATGTATTTTTGCGTAGACTGTACTGTACTAAATACAAACACTGATTCAAGAACCGACAAACCATCTGTCCTATCGACTGGTTCTTCAACAGTTATGTATATAATACAAACAGTGCATTTGCCAGAAAAAAAAAAAACTCTTTGAACAGCCTGCTTACCAATTCCTTTCAGATGAGCTGCAAATCTGAAAGCATACCCCTGCAGGATACCCATGAAGACATAAAAAGTATTTCATACTGTCGATTACAAGTCTTTGAAAGGACATAACTTTTTATTACCACATTTATTTCCTCTTTGGACAGGGAGGGGCATTAAAGCGATTTCAAAGTTTTTTACGATTTACTTTTGCTGGTTCAAGGCAGAGCAGGAAAGGTACCTATTCATCATTCGTTTCATCTCTGGTTTCATGCCTCTCAAAATGAGGATATATCCTGAAGTTGAGGGTGAACTTGACGAAAAGTTCTACTCATAAAATTATACCTAACGTATATTACCAGTTAATTTGATGCATATTATCGTATGAATTATTCTTGTGTTTCAGAGCAGGTTTTTTTATCCTTATGGTACAAAAATGGTAGTTATGCTAAATATCCACTTCTTAAAGCAACCACTGCAACTAATTAAAACACAATTTCATGTTTCACCTCCACCAACATGTAACACGAGTGGATAAAATTCCTATTCACAATTAGCCATCAACAGGGGTAGAATGGTTTAACTGAAAATGGTCACTGGAGTTTCCTATTCCTTCCACTGCAAGATGAATCCAGTACTTTATGACTGATTTATGTCTTAACACTGACATCACAACCCCTAGGTTACTGACACCATCCAGTATAAGAGGTTTTTGAAAATTTATATTCATCTTCAGATCAATAAAAAAAAAAAAAAAAAAACCACTGGTCAAAGATCGGAAATAGTTGCTATACTGCAATTAATACAATATTACTATTTTATGTCTTTTGTTTTGGTCTGAAACTGGGTTGTACCAGAGGTAGTGAACTGCTTGTACACTACAAAGGCAGGAGTAATCACAGGTTCCAAACCAACTCAAGACATAATAAACTTGATGCAGCCTGAAATATATGGAAAGGTCTATCTCATACTAGTACTGCATATCTCCAGTGATCTTAAGCTACGATGAAGCTTGGCTCATCACTTATTCATCATGTCTTCAACGTTCACCTAACCCTCCCATGTACTTTCTCAAAGGCTTCCAAACTCATACAGAATTTTCATATTCAACCAGCACCGTTCAGGATTCATCAATCTAGCCAGGGCACTGTGGTGAGCGGGCATTACAAGACACTGTCATTGTGTGTAGGGATCAGCAAGGAGACTTGAGGCTTCATAGCTTGGGAGTCACAGTGCCTTACTGTATTTCGATGATTATGTCACTTGAACAGTGACTAGATGCTAAGAATCACAGAAAATATTTGAAAACATGAGACAAATGAAGTGGTATGGAACCAGAAAAAGGAAATAAGACCCTAAAATAATTACTGGTCCTACAAATTCCTAAAAATAGCATAAAATTGGAGGTTTGTGAGGCAATAAGACACCATACTTTCGAGAACCATCTGCATTTCCGTCAATTCCAACAAAAACACTCTAGGCCTAGTACTTGAAATTCCCTCCTACTTTTTCATGCATGTCCACCCAAAGTCTTTTAATGTTACTGAAATTACAGGGAATGAAAATGAAATTATGAGAGAAAGCTCCAATCCTCAACTGGTCTTCACTCCACTATCAAATCATAAACTGCCTTCACACCTTCAAGCATTCAAAAACAATGTTCCGACAAAATATGCAAAAGAACTTTACATCTATCACTACATGACACACGGTCAAGTTGCCTATGGTTCTGCAATCTGCTAAAAGTCAACTAACGCCCCCTTACTTAAGGACAAATAATTCAAGCTAACCCTTCCAGTCACAACGACGACTGATGTGCTTGGATAAACCATGAATGCAACTGAGAATAAAAACCAACAACCACAGTTCTCCCATACAAAAAATTACCCAAGCACCTAACCTGTATCTTCATAAGCAAACCCTTGATATTACACGAACTTACAAGGTTATTTTAGGAATCCATTAAAACTATAAAAATCAACTTGACTTTTATTGGCAGCCAAAGAGGTATATGTACTGACAACAATAATAATTACAGAGCTTAAATACTGGTCTCCATTTAACACATTCAAGTTTCTATAAAATCAGAACCAAACTGTCTTCTTCTTGCTGTTACCAAAGGCTACTTTTATTTGTGAGCCCAGGGTAAACTAGCAATACCAAGTCCTGTATATCCCTAAATGACAATAACACATTCCTATGTTAAAAAAATTACTTTACAAAGACAATTTTGAACAGAAGATCAATTTATCCAACAGTATTATCAAGTTTAGGGGACAATACTTTCCCTACTAGTATAAGGTCTTGACATGTCAAATTACCAAGAAAATGAAATCAACAGACATTTAATTTCTTCAGCTACATCCATGGTACTATTCTTTTCTATTTAATTCATATTATAATATAAACCTTCAACATTAAACTGCTATGGCATTTATTTAAAAATCTCTCTAACTTAAATCCGTATATAAAAAAATTTCTATACATATGTACAGTGGTAAAAGAAGAATAATGTCCTAGACAATATTAAAAAGTGGCAACTTAAGAATCCTTTTCATATGATCCACACACAAAAGCACTGGAGGTAGTCGTTGACACAAAGGACGAGTCGTCACTTGGCGTCATGTCGGGGGGATTGACCCATCGTTCACTTTGGGAAGCTGGAGGTTGGTGGTGCTGTTGCTGTGACTGTAGGTAAAGCCCATGCCTCCCCAACATGTGGGCAGTTAAGTGGGCCTTTTGAGTCGCCCTGTACGGGCACTTGGTGCAAAGGAAGGGCTTCTCGCCGGTATGGGTACGGTAGTGTTTCTTGAAGTTGCCCTTGTGATTGAAAGGCTTATGGCAAATGGAACAGATGAAGGCCGACTTGCTGAAGGTGCTGCCTCCTTCCCCCCCACCACACACCATGACAGCACCCTCCGCTATCTTCGCATCCTACGGGGAAGAAAAAAAAACACCACGTTCTGAAGGATTTGTCTTCCTCATCCAAGTAATGGTACTTAAACAAACAAGAGTAAATCAAATTTGCGGATTTTCTTTATGCATCTGATTCCTACAAAACTAATCAAATCTTATATCTTATAAGGTTTAGAAGTCAATGGTTCTGTAGTCCATATTTTAGGGAGCTAGAAGTGCTGCTGTCACAGAATGTATGAATGGTCTTTTTTCATAACTTAGTATGTTTTAAATGACTCATAACAGTAATTTTCATTCACGCTCCTTTACATTTACAATCATAAACTTCCCCTACCAGCTGCTTGTTTAACTCCGTTACTATGGGTATGCTCAATTCCTCCATGATGCTAGTCTGGGAGATTGTAATTTTTTTTTTACACAACTTTCAACTATACTGTGCATAAAAACAGTGGCTTTAAATACATCTTAAACCTGCCTATAATAAGGCAGACCAAATACGAAAACTATATTCAAATTAGTACTATAGTTACTTGCCCCCAACTTTACTGTTATTTCACAATAAATTTACAAAGACAGAGTTTTCCTTTAATGGCATAGCTTTTGTACAACAAAAATAATTTGAGCACACATACACAGCAAGAGAATTTCTTTACATCTGCAAATTCTGACTGAATGAAGATGTAACTTTCAATTGGAAAAACCTCTATTATAATGGAAGGAACAGGCAGTCAACATTGCATTAAGTTGGTGATATTACAAATGCAACTTGATTACAATCCCAATGACTGCTACAGCAGCCATACCTTGTGTATCATAACAGTTGTCATCATCACTTACTCAAATGGTATCTCGGTTGAATAAAACAGCTAGACAAGAATAAATTCTTGATACCCCATTGGCCTTCAGGAGAAATTCATTCCATGAAACAGCAACATGAGTGAGGTCAGGACTTCTTACTATGCAACTCAACATCAAGGGACTATCCTAAATGCATTCAAACTACTGTCACCAAATAATGAGGTGAAATAAGGTGAGATTAAGGTGGACTAATATCTGAGTCCAGCACTCACTTCTTCCCCAATCAACACTATATTTGAATACAGAGGTAGCAATCTCTTTGAACTAAAGGGGTAACCTTCAAGAACTGCTAATGACACTCTACTGAAGCATATATCTGCCTCATCCCGTACATTTCACAAAATGTAAATGAAAAGCAGAGCACCAATTCTCTTAACTAATTCTCTGGCAGCATGAAGAACAAATGACACACATTGCACTTCCTTTCTGCTCAAGTTTCGGTAACATAGTTCCAAGCAAAGGTCAGCCCAGTCAAGTTCAAACCCTGATATACAGTAGGTGATTTAGATGCCATGCTTTGAAAATTTACATTTGGCTTGAATTTTATATGTATAACTTGTATCTGTGAAATATCAAGATTTTAGTAGAATGGAAGTTTATTCACTGACAAATGAGTTGCCTTCAAGATTTTAAGTTCAAGGTAGGGTTAACCAATGCTGTCTCAGTACAGTTCAGATTAAAATCTGAAAACTACACTGCTAAAGGTCAAAATCATTCTAACTGACAATGGCTGTAACTTTGTAGATGAGCTGGTAACCCTAATGCCATTAGCAACTGGGATTCAGCAGTTGGATTCACAGTTGTATTGATGAAAGTGGCTATGATGAAAAGGAAACAAACTCCTTAACAATGGCTACAGGTGACTTTATATCTATGTCAACATAAAAACTTGTTAAAAGTCTGGTCTGGTTACAGTGCTTTGGCCAACTCAGACAAAAATGCCAAAAGTTGTAGGTCAAGCAAGCAAAGAAGAGCAAAAGTGGTTACGTTTGGGCTATTAATTATTCATCCCAATCTAGGAATATAAAAGAAATAGCAGTTGTCAAAGTAGTCCCCAAAGATGATAAATTCATCCCATGGACAATCATCACCTAACCCAGCTGAACTCTTACAAGAAAGTACTTTGTGAAAAGATTATTTCCAGGAGGATTATACTGAGGTATTCTTCCTTTTGAACTATTGTCAATACAAAGAATACAAAAGTCTGATATAAAAAAAACCAGAACAAATAAAATGTTAGAAAAGACAATGATGAAGACAGCCTAAGGTCATTACAGGCAGTCTCGAGTTAACGGCTGGGGTTCCGTTCCAGGCCGAGCGCTGCTAACTGAAAATCGCTACTAACTGTAAATCAGCGGTGATAAACTGCTTAACAGTACCGCTAGCCAGATATCAGTGCTGATAAGCCGCTTACTGACACCAATAAACCGATTACCGGCGCCGAAAATCTGGTTAACGGCATCACTAGCCAAGCGCCGTAACACTGAAACGCCGTTAACCGATGCCGCTGGTAAGCAGGGACTGCCTGTACAAGCATGCTGCAACAACGCTCGTAACATTCACACCTTGTCGTCTTCAAACAGATCCCAAATACAGTATCAACACTGTTGGAAATTGAGACTCATCACTATCACTAGGACTATAAAAGTTTAATGAGAGCAATGAGCCACAGAATTCTTAGAGGACTTATCTCAAGGGCTTGTTCTTAAACAAGGTGAAAACTGGAGAGGTAAATCTAAACGTTGTACATAAGAAATTACAGCTGGGAGGCTGAAGAAACAATGAGAGGCAGCTTTAGTACTGACTTCAGCGTGCAATAGCATACACTGCACGACTGCATGTGCACATACATCCCATAATTGTGGACAAAATGTGAAGAATGTGGGCCTGACCACAATACAGTGACCTAAAAGTTTACCCAGTTAAAAAAGTTGCCTATTTTGAATTTCACTGCAAAATGATCCAAGATACAAAAAGGGACGGCAGTCTACAGTATAAGAAAAAAAAAAAAAAAGCTACATATGAAAAATGCCATGAAATTAATTACAAAATTAGCAGGCAAACAATGTGCTACTTATAGTTTCCTGTTTTTAAAAGCAATTCATTTACACTTCACATCTGAAAAATATACATATAAAAGATATGCCAAACAGGGCAAACTGATGAAAATTCAGATGGGACACCTCAAAAGGCCATTGCTCATAACAATAAGGCATTTGGGCGATCATGTAGCATTCTTCAATTTCTACTGCTGGCCAAATCATAACTTTTTTTTTTTTTTATTTGGGGTCTTGTGTATTACTATTTTAATCATAAACAGCTCAACCAAACCACTGAGTTAATATTCTTAACTATCAAGGGCTGATGGTGAGATATTTAGCTGATATAAGTCCAAAACAAATACAACATTTCGTGAACATCAGGGTTGATTTCCCAGCTCCCCAAGTTGAATGTGATAAACTTTCTTATGAGGTTTAGTGGATTTTTGCGCTGGCATTTATGTTTGCTTTCCATGTCAAGTGAATACCAAGGATTAAATATGACAACTTTACACCTTGGCTGATTAGGCATTCAACTGTTTCTCATTTGAGGTCAATACTGTATTACAATTCTTTTTTCCATCTGATATCTTTATAAAACTTTGATAATTTAGTTTTTTTTTTCTGTAGAAAATTGAAAACCCACTGAAGAGGCCCAGATATCAACTTTTGTGACAGAAATGTTAATAATACATGGGGCATGTAATAAGGTTGGCTTATGTACACTAAGACAAAATTACCCGTATGCAAACTTTCCAACTATATTTGGTAACCAATTTGTCATGTTTATCAAGACAGTTCCCTGGCTGTATACCATTTTTTAATTTAAAAGTCTATATAAACGTAACCTATTTCCACTTAAAAAGTGCAGTCTGTTAAGATAGAGGTTTATGAATAATTGTGGGCCCCAAATACCACTGCTGTGTTGTGTTTAAAGCATATCTCTAAGTTGCATCATAAGCATTCTGATTGCCAAGAGAACACTGCAAGTTATTTGTTTCAGTGAAATAGAGGGGCGTGATCCTTATGAGATTGGGGTGATTATACTTTCTGTTTTTAAGTATCACGTTAACCTCAACCCCACCAAATTTTCCATCACTTTGCATAGAAGGCTTGCTTAGGATACTGGTCTATATTTTTATATTTAATAGATTGGTGAAAAAATCTACAGCTGTGTGATGTAAATATATATTAGAAATATAGTACATAGGAGAGTTTTCAAGAAGAATCGAGCTGGTTCTCGAAACCTCTCGTTTGTATATATTTCAATTATATATTTACATTTACACCTGTGGATTTCTTCACCATTTTAGTGCGTCATGCTGTTATGAGATTTTTATGCAATTACTAGATTGCTAAGATCTTAGCTTTTCTGTTATTAGTATAACACTGGCATGCTGTCATTTTACTTTTATAACAGTTACTTCGTTCCAAGTTCGATGCAAAATCTTATCAAGACTTATTAACTAGCCCTTTGTAAAGCAATGGTTTTTGGTATAGAGTCAAAAAATTCTTTCAAAAAATACATACTTCAATGTTTTCAAAATTTTTTAAATAAACGTCTCTCTTTAGCGTTCTTATTACTGTTAGTTATTTAAGCTACCCAATGAGTTAAAAAAAAATATCTGACTCTCATAGGGATGGCCAGAACAGTAACAAAATGCTCTCCTTGAAATGACAAGTTTTTAATCAATTTGCATTTTTCATAACTAACAAACCTGAGGCTTTTATGTATGGGGAAAATCTCTCTAACGCAGCCGGATCCGGGTGATATAAAATTTGCTTGTTATGTGTCCAAAACTAAAAGTTCTCAACGAGGTGTTTACCTGCTAGTGTTGGCCTGCATTCTCTGCTTACAAACTGGGTCATGAAGGCTATTCACCAATATCGATGTGTTAATAAGTGTGACCAATTAGGAGATAAGGTTAAATTACCACAATATGCCACACTTTTAATGTGACGAATGGCCAATTCATCGTTTTGATTCATTCTAATTTCTAATCGGATTCATTATGGCATTCCTTTGGGGTTGTCATCTATTAAAGGTGGGTTTTAAATGTTAAACAGCCCTTGATAGGAATGTATTTTTTATTTGGTCAGAATAATTGTGGCTTTGGCAGCTTTATCAGCACCATTTCTTTCAATGCCAAAAATAACAAGGACCCATGTTTCAACATTTACACCAAGTTCGTTTAACCTCAGGAATGGAATATTACTTAGTTTTGCAAGGCACTTTTTGCGACAACATTTTTGAAGGTCTTCTACAGCACTTCTTGATCAAATGGAAAATTAAAAATATGTGGTGGAATATCTTTAATAGTCTTAAACAATGTAGCATATATTGCAAACAATTCTGCTGGGAAAACAGTAGTATTGTTAGAAGAACAGAATAATTTGTTTCATGAAAGACTGACGAGTAATGAAATTACACGGCTCAACTTAAAAAAAAAAACCAATCACCTGAAATGTCCTCAGAATAGTACTGCCTGCTCCTACTAATGTTTCAGATACTGCTTCACCCCTAAATTATAATCTCCTTTTGAAGGTTGCAAATTTAATGCACCAAAGGGCCTTCCTCCAGTGGATGGAATCCTAGCAGCGATGGCCGTCGTGGCGCCAGAACTGATTGCCTCGTTTGGATGCCTCAGACGAACATGGGCATCCAGGTTGTACTTAAGGGCAGCCCTGTATTCGCAATGGGGGCACTGGAAGGGACGTACGGCTGCATGGGAAAGCATGTGCCGCTGCAGGTCGTAAGTCCTTCGAAATCCCATCTTTCCACAGACACTGCACACACGTAATGCGGCTGCTGTGGCTGCAGGTGTTCCACCACCATCGCTGCCCTACAAAAGAAAAGGGCTCCTTCAGTTTAGGCTTTGCTCTCCCCCTTCCAATATGTTTTTAAGGACAGCAAAGCAACAAACAGCAGTGATTGTATCAAAGGAGGAATGAAATACTTATCACGGTTACTTTTCACCTCTAGTGTTGCATAAAACATTGCTTTTACAATCATTATTACAGTATTATTGTTGTGGGTTATAAATACTTGAAAACACCGCCATGTTACATCTCAAACCAAGAATACGTCTCAATCTTCCATCTTCAGTACAAAAATATTTCCCAAGTATTATGTATTCAATCTCCTTGGAGTAGATAGCTGAGAGAGACTTTCCAGAATACAAAAATAAACCAATACATACACTGTAAGTACTTTTAGTGTACAGTAATGGGTTAGTGTTGATACACAAAAATGAAGGAAATGGGGAAGTTTGCTGTGCCGATGGATGTCAAAAATACCAAAACTGAGGCCAATCCTAACAAGAATAGGAGAGAGCGAGAGAGAGAGAATATCAAGTGTTATAATGGAGCAGCAGTATCTGCAGCTATATAGGGCTGACTGATGAACTGGCATTTGATTCCAATCCCAACATGAAACTGTTATACAATGACTGAACAAAATATTCATTTGTTTTCTGCACTAATGGGTTGATGAAATGTGATTCACTTAACACTTACCAATCCATCCTGATAAATACAGAATTACTAATTTTTTTCATTTAATCTCACTGGCTATGATTTAATACACTGAAAACCAGTAACCTTCTATAATTCAGCTGGGAGTTTCACAGGATTCAGGATGTCCCCACACTCCTTTTTAAATATCTAATTAACGGAGGCAGTTTTAAAACCATGAACACACAATCTTCAGACAAATGCATCAACTTTTGTATCTCTGCTCTAGGCTACATAAAGCCTATTTTGTGAGGAACTTAGTAGACTTTGAATGAAGGTACAGGTTTTCATTGTTTCTTGCAAGTTGCATACTTTGTTAATAATATTCTCCTCCAAGTGAATTTCAAATATATATTCATCATGATACATTAAGCAGTACACCAGATACATGGAAATCCTGTTACTCACTAAGATTCTGTAACTGTTTCATGATGAAAACTGCATTACAGAGTCTGTTAACTCTTCGAGATTCCAATGATGTTTTGCAAATTTCAGCCTCCTAAAACTTTGATGTCATATGTCATCTTAATAAAGATAACAAATTGACCATAAATACTTGTATGTCTGGTAACATTGGAATGACATCTGGAGAGTTTGGGGATGCAAGTACATAGTTGGAATTCAACAAGAATTACTATAAGACCAGTGCAAAATGGAAATTAATAGTTCTTACTATTTTTCCTTGTTTTTATTTGCAATAACTGCATACATAGTAATATACAGCAAACCGTACACCAATGAAGAGGAAAAATATACTTTTTCATGGAGCACGGACTCCGTAAATATCCTTTAAAAAAGATTTACAAAAAGTAAAGAAATGTTTCTTGGCTAACTTCAATGCTTAACTCTGACTACATTAGTCAGTTTTTCATTTTTCTAGATACTGCATAACAAAACAATTATTTGGTTTCAAAATGAAACCAAAACTGTCACTCTATCATAAAAATACATTTCAAACAAGCAATAAAGGAAAATTATTTCTAATCTAATGGGCCATACCCCAGAATAGGTGATAGTTGTACCACAGCCAAGTTCTTGAAGCACCCCCAAAAATTTCAAAGGTTTAATGTGCTTGACTTTGAAATGCAGTGACATCACTCACAAAATAAACAAATCCAAAATAAAATTGGTTCCACACTTACAACTGACAGAAGTTACACACGACACCTTGAAGTGTCTCTGAATACAAAAACTTTAATTTCATTACTGTGATATATGACAAATTTTTAAAGTAATTTGTATTTTTCTAACATACAAACTTGAGGTCTTTACATATGGGATGAACTTTCCCATATGTAAAGACCGAGGGTGTGTGTGTTGGGAAAAGTACAAATTACTTAAAAAATTTGCATTGTACTTTTACAGCTACATTGTTTATACTTTCATTATGGTGCTGGTGTTAATTTCCTCAACATGATGAAAAAACCTTTTTTACAAGAGCTCTTACAATCCAGCTACGTATCCAATTACACTACAATTTCCTGGCCAACTTAACTTATCAACAGCCACTGAGTGTTACTTACGTTACAAAGTCATTCATTGCTAGTCTTTGAATATTATGAAGGCAACATTAGCTATTTCAAAGTGAAATCTATATCTCTTTCTAACGAATGTGTCTAATATCATTTTAACCTCTTACACCAGCCCTTAGTGTACCTTACAAGGAGACCTATGAGTAGAAATGCAGGTCCTTTACTCTCAGTCTGCAATGACTCACTTTCCATCTGGTCATCCAAATACTTCTCCCCGTTCCAAGTTTACACACTCGTTTGACAAATCCTTCTATACAACCACACAAGTTTCAGAATCGACTCAATGTCAGGAAAATAGCCATACACCAACCGATCACCCGGTGGCATTTTAACCCCTTCGCCACCGGGACGTACACATGTACGTCTTTTACGGTACAGTAATAAAAAGACCGCGACGTACGCCTATACGTCTTTCATCCCTCCTCGAAAAGCAGAGCTGTTTTCTTCACCTTGGATGGGTTTCAGGCGTAGTATTGTGTCTGGAGAGAGGTGCAGAAGCTCCACCCACTATTCATTTAGCCAATGAGTGTCCGATGGTCGTCGTGACGTCATATTCATATGGGATAATATAAGGGTATTCCAGCAGCACATGCCAGTGCGCCTCAAGCTGTTATGTATGAAACATTGTCACGATCTTGTGAGTAAACCATTTGGATTCGAAGGCTAAACTTTTTCTCCTTTTGATTGCAGTTATTTTACAGGTTTTTTTATTTTTCAGTATCATGATGTCGGATGATAGTATTTCAGATTCTGGTAGGAATACCTGCCAGATCTGTCAGATGATTATAGTGATAGTTGTTATAGTTGCTTAGAGGATGACAACGAACCGAGATTTTACAAGACATTGAACCCATTGTCGATGAAGGTTGGCAGTTCATAACAGATCCATTTTGTGACAAGCGCCAGACCCACCCCCGATTTCACGGAGGGTGACAATGGGATTCTGTTTGCGCACCCGACTTCACCTGCCCACTAGATGCATTTTGTTTCTTTTTGATGATGATATTGACAGACTGTGTGAATGGATGAATGCTCGGGCAGAGGAGTATTTTGTCAACAGGAAAGTGTACTATGTTTTTTGAAAACTTCTTTCATTTTTTTACACTAACATGTAATTTTTATTATCATTATTTTTCTACTACAAGTTGTAGTAGTAGTGGTATTACTGTTGAATTTTTTATTATTATTATTATTATTATTATTATGATTGATTATTATTATTATTATTATTACCAATGCCATAAACATTCATTGATGTATACTACAGTAACTGTTTCCGTAAGAAAACTAGTATATACTGCTATTACTACTAGTACTATTTTACTAATACTTTACTACTTTTTCTGCTACTTTATTTCTACTACTCTACTACTATTTCTATTTCTGCAATTACTTTTTCCACTAAATATTCCTCTTTTATATATATATATATATATATATATATATATATATATATATATATATATATATATATATATGTATATAGCCAATGTGTGAAAAATATTCATTGGTAAACTAAAAATATGAATAACAGAAAGTTTAGTGGGAGCAAATGATGACTGATATACTACTCGCGGTCTCATGCGGTAAGCGTTATCGGCAGTGCAACAGGCCAGTGGCGAAGGGGGTTAATGAAGAAACTAGAGGAAGCAGGTACAGGCACTGTGCTCTGACCAACGAGAACAACCAGCTTACTAATACATTAAACATCCATCTTTCCAAGAACACAAGATGGGATATATGGAACAACTACATCAAAACAACTGAATAAATGACCTACATCCAGCCAGTAATGCGACATATTCGCGACACAGCCATATTGCCTCCCTCCAATTTGCTTTCAATTTCTTACATAAAAAATGTAAATGTTCATCTATCCAAATACTTCTGATGGGAAGCATATTGTGATTTATTCTTTACATCAAAATGAAGTTTTCTTAAAATTAATACATGTAATACTGTCCAAGATAAAATGTGTACCTGTACTTTTAGTCAAAACTTTTAAGCAAAATATGCAACATTAAATTTTTCCCTACGTTGTAAATGCTTACTAGATTTTACAAGCATGATCAACAGCAGTCACTTTAAATTTGAGCAAGCAACAGTCGTTAGGCGTGAGGAACCTAAAATGACTATGATATAAAGACTTTAAGTATTCAGCCATTGAAAACTTACAACAAACTTTGGTTAAATGTCTTTTCAAAATAATTATCTACCTCACCCCAAGCCTGATACCTCATTGCCAACATGCAGCTCCTTTGATCTAGGTCTGGCACTTCTACAACTTTCGCAAGTCTTTTATTCGAGAGAAAAAAAAAAAAAAAGCCTGGTAATTGTGGCTTACTATATCTTGTATTCTAATATTTGAGAAGGATGTAATTAAAAAAGATTCTGTAGTTTTCATTTTATTTCTGTTTTAACAAATATCTCTGAGTAAATTGAAGACAATTTCATTTTCAAGTAAAATGTACATGTCTCTATTTGAAAAAATCTCATAACCTTAGATGGTAAAGTAAAAACCTGAATTAAAATGAATTAAAACAACTAAACCTGACAAGTGCTCCTTCCTTACAATAACTCAAAAATTCTAAAGATGTCCCTCATTCATGTACAGTATCTGGTACTCCAAAATAGTGTTTAAATTTGACATGCCTCTTGAGATTAGACCTTCGAGTAGAACGATACGGACAATAGGAACAAGCAAATGGTTTCTCGCCTGTGTGAATTCGCTCATGACTCCTCAAGGTAGATGCATCCCAAGCCTTATATCCACACCACCTGCAACAATGATATGGCTCCGACAACGCCAATCTGCTGCCGCTCGGGGTCTCATCTACATTAACCTATGGGGCACAAAGGAGAAAACTGTCTGATGAAAAATACTTCCACTTAACAAAAATGAACACTGTCATAATTATCAGCCATCACTTTCACAAACACTCGTCCAATGACAACATAAGGGGTATGATATCAGCACTGGTCGTTTCTCTGTATGTTTTCCACTGTAATCCAAAGATTACAACAAACTTTCCTCTCAGGTGAAATAAAAGGTCACACATAGGAAGGGCCAACTCTGAGCTAGTTTGTCACGTGTCTCCTCATAATATGATGCTTGAGATTTCCTTTGAGAGCAGAGCGGTGAGGACAGTAAGGGCAGGCAAAAGGCTTTTCTCCGGTGTGTACACGGATGTGTCGCCTTAGGTCCAACTTGTCCCTTGCTTGGAAGCCACAGTAGCTGCAACAGTGTGGCCCTTCATTAGGTTTGGCTCTCCATCTCTGTACCTATGAAAATGAGAATGACATTCATTCAGAGAGCAATCTTCAAATCGCCAACACCAACATTCACATGAAGATCTTCTCAAAAGAAAATGATGTCAAGGCACCTCAGCTGCAGTTACATTCACCCAATATAAAGTCTTCCAAAGATTCTCTTAGTTTTGAGTACTGTACCATCAACTCTTAGGTTAGTGTTAGGTTCTTTTACCTAATCAAGAGAAATGCCATGTTTCATCCTAACATGCATTTGCAGATTAGATTTTCTGGCTGAATGGTGGGGACAAACTGGACAACCAAAAGGTTTCTCTCCAGTGTGGACAAGAATGTGACGGCGCATGTCCTTGCTGCTGTGGGTACTGTACCTGCAAGACTGGCATTGGTGGATCGCCCGTCTCTTCCCTACCCATGGACTCACCTAAGGAACAGGAGAAAAAATTCTCTTTTAACAAGTGTCTCAAATTACTGTACAGATTTTCACACTATACCTTAACTCAAGTGTACTTTTGAACTCTATATCCACATTAATTGCTTAATATTCAAATGGAAGATACTTCTACATTACATCTCCTTTCTCCAAATCTCTACAATACTGACTTGCCTTTAGTTGCTACAATTTTCAGTATGGTCAACCAACGAAGAGATTTTTCCATCAACAGGGTTCAAGTGATGCACATTCTTAATGTGAGTACTCAGATTGCTCTTCTGAGCAGACCTATAAGGGCAAAAAGGGCAATTGAATGGTTTTTCACCAGTGTGTCTCCGTATGTGCATGGTTAACTTGGATTCACTAATGGCCTGATAACCACAAGTCTGGCAGATAAACTCTTTCCTGGCAGTCTCTTGGGAAGACCTGGTTTCTTGAGAGGGTACTCCTGCACTTGATGATCCTAGCAACCTCATAACAGGAGATCCTGGGTATCCTGCGCTTTCTATATAAGAGAGTGAATCCTGGATCCTTGCGGTCTCTTCTCTAATCGAGTAAGATAATGAGACTCTTGACGAGCATTTTCTGGCCGTTACCTGCCCATCCCGATGGCGGCTACTGGATGGCTTTGTCAAGTCCATTCCCTAGAAGAGAAAAGGAGACTGATCAGCACTACTTTTTAAAGCAAATGCTGTTAAATACCAACTATAATTAAAATAAAATTATCTCTGAATGAAACTACATTTCAACACTGCAGATAAGAAGAGTTTTTTTCACAATAAAACCACTCAACAGAGGTCTGATTTATATTAACCACCTCTTGCTATATGCACTGTTAAGCAACACACTCATGAACTGCATCACCTTCAGTTACAATTGCGGTTTTGAAGATCAGCATGGCGTGTTCTAACGTGAGTTATGAGGTTGCTTTTATGAGCACATCTATGCGAGCAATGAGGACAAACAAAGGGCTTTTCTCCAGTATGCGTTCGATAATGTATTGTAAGCTTGGATTCACTTATGGCTTGGTAGCCACAAACATTACACTGAAAATCCCGTCTCACTTTATCATGTGGTAAGGGAACTATACATTTCCTAACGGGAAATGAGGCAGCAGGCGCTGGAAGAGGCAGATGTGGTAAGGAACTTCGATGTAACCCTTCATGGTGCTTGTTGCTGGCTGGATTAACCATGTCCACTCCCTAGAACAGAAGATGGAAATCTATTACTTCCCTGAGTTGCATTATCGATCCTTGTAAAGCACACACATCTATGCATTTCATCCAAAGAATAAATCTCCTCATTCGTCAAATTTCACTTCCAAGTCTGTGGTGTTTACCCTGCTTGACACTTAGTTTCTCGGAAACAATTCCATCAATTGCCATTTATGAGCTGCCTAAAGAATTTTGTGTCGTAGTGCTACATGATTTTTAAGATGAGTCTTTTGAGTAGTGCGATGGGGACAGTACGGGCAGGCAAAAGGCTTTTCTCCTGTGTGAGTCCGGATGTGGCGATTCAGGTTGTCATTGTCTCTGGCAGTGTAGCCACAAAACCGACAAACGTACATATTCCTCCCTCTGGACGGGGCCTTGCCTCTCATGGTTGACACCTATAAAGGAGAGAAATAGTTCACTGGTATGATCCTGAGCATCATCTTGCCTTAACTTCCTTAGTCTAGTCATTGGTTGGTAAGCTGCCAAAACAAGTATTAGTGGTACACTACTTTTCCTCCATCTGTTCACATTTCTACTTCAGGATGATGTGGTGATCTAAATCAGACCTCCTAAGCAGCATTTGTTCTTTGCGTACTTCTATTTCATGGTATGAAGAATAAAAGTAATCTATGCCTAAATTCAACTTCATGGGAGTAACCAGTACCAATAGGGCCATTAGACCAAGAACAGTGCAGACATTTATTAAATTTTGGAAATAAGATTTTGCTGGTGCCTGAAGGCCATGTGTCTTTTCAGATTGTTCTTCTGAGTAGCCCGATACGGGCAAAGGGGACAGGCAAACGGCTTTTCTCCCGTGTGAACTCTCAGGTGACGCCGTAAGTCCACGTTGTCTCTGGCCTGATGTCCACAAACAGGGCATACCGCGTAGGTCCTCGCACCATGTGATGACCCTCCCCCCACCTAAGGAAAAAAAAGGGATAAAGAGCCTTGTCAATGCATGCCCTAGACGTTCCATTCTTGACATACTAGTCACCATACAGTACTCTCATATGCAATTACTGTATGGTCATAAAGTTTCATTGAGCTACAGAAAATTCCACACACTCCAGAAAAATATACCTCCCATTCACAGCCTCTTCAAGGGGGGAAAGTTTTGATTTATTAAGATACTTGGAAGGAAAAGCTTAAAACTTCATTCATGGTTTAGTAAAATTTGTCATGGTACTAATACAGAATCACTTTCTTTTCTTACAACCACCATCGCCATACCACTAGGGTCAATAATATCACAGAGACAATCTTTTCAGCAAGGAAATGGGTCAGCCCCGACACACATGAAGGTTAATAAGCCAAAACTATCCAAAACACACACGTCTCAAGTACATTAACATACACATACTTTTACTACAACCAGTAAAAGTATGCAGTCAAAGACCATTCAAATAAGTACAAGTATGGTAATAATCCCTACCTGTGATTTTGGCGGGATTTGTCAGTTTCTTCTTGGTAAACATTTGTCAAAAGGAGGCAGGGTTACACCACAACATAACTGGGTACGGTATGGTAAACAAAAGGAAGTCTGAATTTATCAAACAGAAAAGTCACATACAGTACTTAATGTATGATTTTATTTCACTGATACATATGGAACAATATACAGTACTGTAAATACAATACCTGTCACTTCCATCCCCTGTGAGTTAAAAAAAAATAACCCACCTATAGAGGAAAGGCAAGTACTGTAACGTCTTTTCCTTAAATTATCATTTCAGTAATCCCCAGATATTTAACAGCAGCAAATCAATCAAAGTAGTGTCAATTGACTTCTTCCCACAAACCCCTTATTTGTTAAGATCACAATACAAATCACGCAGTCAAACTGATTTGCAGCACACCCATTAAAAGTGTACGTTTTAAGAGAAAATTTCCCTCGAGTTCTTCTTTCATACAGCAGCGTGTGGGTGATGCTTTCGCACGTGAGTCTTGATACAGCTTGTCTGGCGGGCCCTATAACTACAGTACGGGCAAGGGTAAGGCTTTTCTCCGGTGTGAATGTACATGTGCTTCCGCAGGTCATGCTTGTCACGAGCAACGTAGGAGCAGTGGGAGCAACTGTGAAGGCGGAGCTGCCCTGGCATCATCGCATGAGCCACCCCAATGCCAAGTTGACAACCACCCTAACGGGAAGAGAGAATCACCTCGCTTAGGTCCACAACAGATGCACGGAGTTAAATTCGACATGCATGACAGGTTCTACATCTTATTTTAAGAAATAAAGAATGTAAAATACAGACACCACCTTACTTATGAACATTCAAATACAAACAAATGGAATCGCAAATTAAAATTGTCTTCAGAGCGCTCCCCTTTGCCACCCGTAAGTTCAAATTTTGTTTTGCGCACCTATTCTGTACATACAGTGTACAAACAGCCGTTAGGGGTATAACTCGTTCGTAATGGCGTCTACTTCTCAAAGGCAATCATGAAGGCCTACCCATACACAAGAATACAGTAATGTATATTACTACAAGAATATTATAGACTACTGTGGTTCCCAGAAATTAATACTGTCCTAATATCACGAGAGCTTCATCCCCCCACTTTATACTGCATGATGAAAGTTTTCATAAACAACCTTCTCTGAATCCCATTTTACATCAAAGCCTCCACTTCAAAACCAGTTTCCAAAACAGCCAAGATTATCTTCACTGGTCTAAAAAGGAAAATTTGGCACTGCAGTGCTAAAACCCTATTCAAATCATTAAAGCAATTCCCTGCTTATTTTTCCACAGTCCAGACATCATTTTGTTTTTACTAAAAGTGTGAATTACCCTTTACGTGGCTATAAGTGAAATGAGATCTCTCCCTTCCTTTCAGTCTTGTACACATTTTGCCTTGAATAAATATTTGTTGGATCCATGTATGCCCTTTATTTTTTATTTTTTTTTTTTAGTCTTACTTCACAAGCTGAACCCTTCTTAATCACTGACAGCACTGTCTGCTTAGTCCCTCTCTGCTACACCTCATTTCCCTGCAATTCCCTGATTTCATTGGGATTATTTTAATGCATCCCAGCCACATATCTTTGCATTTTGTGATCAACCCCGTTCAAAATCTCCTAGATTTTCTTTGAAAGTGTCCTCTCTTTTGAGTACAGAAATTCTGTCTGCTGACCACTTTCAAGGGACTGACCTGTCAATCAGTCCCAACCCTTCCAGGGTAGGGGATTACCCCACTGAGGAATCTTCCCTGTGGACTGCTATTATCTGATGAGGTTCCTGAAAGCAATGATGGCAGATCTGACCTCCAGACTAAATAAAAGCTTCTGGACTAAGTTGCAACTACAGGCTGGTTTTGGCATCATTACAGTACATCTTGGTTCATTCTGCGTGATACCCAGGATCCTGTCTTATTTTTACGTATATATATATTGACTACATTGTGATGGTTGAGATGCAAAAGAGAAAACAGTTTTTTCTCTCTCTCTCTGAGATGATGTGCAAGAACTGCAAGCTTTGCAGATTGCTATCCATACCTCAAATTAGGATAGTAAAGAGAACAGGATCCAGGCCTGTACCTTGTAGGATACTTATCAGCAATCTGGTTTTACGGCACTTGTCTAGTGACGACGATAACTGGATTTTCGGTGCCAATATGCGCCAATCTCCGGCTATCGGCGCCCATCCCCACTTAACAGCGGTGGTGATAAGCAATGGCAAAGTTTTCTGGAGAGCCAGAATTAGTCGGTGATAAGCAATGGCGAAGTACTTTGGAGAGCCAGAATTAGTAAAGTTGTCAGACTGAAGACTCAATTAGCCATATACTATCACATCCTCTTCCTGAGCAAGCAGTCCTCACAAAATCATAGGTGCACTAGTTAGTCCATCAACCCCAGATCATAAAAATTACCAAAAGACAAAATCAAACAAGACTGTCAGCAAAGTATATCTATACAAGCCCTGAAAGCAAACCCTATGATCGCTTATATTCAAACATTTTTCTACAGTACAAAGCATGCAGTCCCCGGTTATTGGCGGGGGTTCCGTTCCGACGGCGTGACGATAAGCGAAAATTGCCGATCACCGAAAACCAGCAATTTTCTGCACTTATCTGCGCCTGTGTTAGGTATGTATCAACACCAATACCTGATTATTGGCGCCAAAAAGCAGAAGTCCGTGCATACTGGCTCCGAATATCGCCGATTTTCATCGCTAGACAAGCCCCATAAAACCGGATCGCCGATGACCAAGCCTGCTGAAAACCAGGGACTGCCTGTACTTTAAAAACTGAACTACAGTAAACCCCCGTATTCGCGTTCTCACGATTGGCAGATTTCTCTGTGGAACGTATTTATCTATTATTCGCAGAAAATTCACCCATTTGCGGTATTTTTCACTGAGTAATATTCGCTAATTACTGTATTTCCATACAATTTTCTTGACTATATGCACTTTTTGTGATAAAACTATAAAAATACTCAGGTATAAGCATTTTTAGATGGATTTTCTTGTGTTTACACTATCAAAATAGGCAGTTCTAAGTGTTTTTAGTGTTTTTAGTGTTTTAAATATTCACAGATTTTAGCTATTCATGGGTGTGTGTGTGCGCGCACGGTACGCATCCCCCGCAAATAAGGGGGGTTTACTGTACTCAACATAGCCATATCTGGCTATCCAGCATCACTGGTAACCACAAGACAACTGCAAATACAACATGCACAGGATGTCCTTCGTCAGCGCCAAGAACAGATGCAAAGGGAATTCTCGCACAGCTGGGGCTGGCTTACTTGACAGGATTCAGTAACTCTTAAGACTACAAGTGGCAATCCAAAGGTGACTTAGTATAGAGTACTTATTAGAATTTCTAAGCTGAGCTGTGTTGTTACTTGGGAAGCGTCAGATTAGTTAACTGGCATTCTTAACCTGGGTCAATGCGAGTCATTCCAGTGAACAAAATAAATGGTGACGCACGAGAAATTTCTGCAATAACTAAAAGAAGACGTTTTCATGGGTTAAGTAGAGAAATTTTTCATAATACCTTTGAGAATAAGCCTTTATTTAATATGTACCAAGAAAAAATCAACAGGGCAATTTCATATATCTTTATTTTTACCAGTCACAAGTTTCCTTAATCTATTTCCATATTTTCAATATCACACATGGAAAGGTAACACTAAATTACCTGATAACTGAAAGGTAACACTAAATTACCTGATAACTCACATTTCTAAACTTTGTCACTATTCATAAAGTCAGTTTGACCTGGATGAGACAAAAGTGTTTATATAAATGTTAATTAAAAAAATTTTTTTTTATAAAACTCTCCTTTGGCTAATATTATGAGAGCACCAAACCTCAATCTCCCTTCTTTCTAGATGCCTTCAGACTTGAATAATTACCACTTTAAAGTGTTACGGGGACTACGTATCATAAATGTTATTTGGATTACGAGAACTTTGATTATTCAACACAGACTCTGGGTGGTGCTTCCTATAATGAGTCTTTAAATTACTACTCTGAGTTGACCGGTACGAACAGAGAGTACAGGCGTACGGCTTTTCACCGGTGTGCGTGCGGATGTGTTTGCGAAGATCGCAAACATCCATAGACAGATAACCGCAAGTGGGACAGACCTTCATGAAGCTAACGTTATTTCCCACTTTAAACTCGTACCCTGAGCTTAGCTTCATTGCAACAGCAACCGCTCCACCATCACCATACCCCTAAAGAAAGAGAGAGAACACGTCTTACTTCTAATTTAACTCAAAAAAATCTTCTTTTAATATTCTGACTGACTTATCTGTATTTCTTAATTTTTTGGTGGAAATAACTTTCGTGCTGATAAAGTCTAATCCTAATTTGTTCCCCAACTTAGGGAATAATTCTTACAACTTAAAGAAAGGGATTTTTTGTAAATTTAATTTTTAAAGGTCAAGTCTCAGTGAGTATCTGGTCTTGGGAAAATTTCCAATCCAGTAATTGTCTAGTTCAGGTTAAATCCGTACCAGCATCCGCACTTACACTGGAAGCGGTTGTAAAGAAAATAAAGTTTAAAATTTTCTAATGCTGTTGTTTGAGTGAAATTAAAGTCTGGCTGTAACACAGTGATTTACAAACATTTACAAACCATAAAAGTTTGGATTTTGACCCTGTTGTGAGATTAAAAGATAACTTAGCTCGAGTAGCAGCTTGCTTGTCTGTCCTTTACAAGAAACACATAAACTATTATGAGTGTGGATCTGAACCCAGATCTTGTGCTCCAAACAATATTTGTAGGACTTATGATCCCTACATTAATGTGTGTCAAAATTAAGATAATCTGATCAAACGAAATATTAAGAAATGTTCCTTCATGTAAACCCTGATGAATATTCAGCTAAAGAACACCTCTCTCGACAACATGAAAGTTGCAATTGAATTCTTGAAGATAGGTCAACAGGACACTGTCATACAAAAAGTGGCACATTTGGGTCCTCATCATTCATCCAGCCAAAAGGAACAAAAAGAGGGCTCTGCTCAGGAAAAGCAGATCTTGTATTGTACTACAGCCAAAGCTAACAAAACAGTAAGAATCTGGGAAAAGATAAAAGTCGACTGTATTTATTTTCAAGTTAGTTCAACCACATCCAGGAACCAAAATTCCCAGGACAATAGGTATTGAGTCTGCTGCATTTTCCTTGACAGCACACAAACAGTAATGTAACAAATCCTCATAGCTTTCCAATCTCAGCAATCAGTTTGAAGGTGAAGGTCACCAACATAAAACTTGAAACACTGACGTGGATAATTAGTAGATGACCCCTAAAATTTGCATGACCTCTTTACTGAACCAAGGTTGAAAGGATGACTGTCTCAAGTGTCATCTAAGGAAGATTTATCGATACTGCTATACAGGACTTTTGTGAAGCAAGACTAACTTCCAGAGGGGCTCTGTACCTTAATACATTTGCCCCTCTTGTTTTCTGGAAGTGGGTACTACTGAGGAAAAAGACAAGGTCCTCTTGGTGAGAGAACCTGATGATGCACTTTCCAGCACTCCATATCACATAATGACATCTGTCTTCAGGAAATAAGCTTCCTATAATTATATAAAGTAGGTCCTCAACTTACAGTGCCACGCTGTAAGCAGATTCCCGCCGAATTCAGTGTTTCGCCATTATTGGCACTTTAACAATGCTTACAGCGCTGTAACTTGATGTTTGGTGACCTAACTTGCTGTTGCACCAAGTTACAGTGCTGTAAGCACTGTTAACTTAATGCCTATTCTTGCCATTAACCTGTAATTTGATGCAACATCAAGTCACGGCGCTGTAAAACACTGTAAGATTGAATCCGCTCTAAGTCTTTATATAGAAAATGACCAAATTTTTGGAGGAATTGTCAAAAGGAAAGGAAACACTATAGGTGGATTAACGATATCACCTGGACCTTCTTAATCGGGAGAACCACCTCTTTTATCTAAAGCTATCCAGAACTGGACTAGGTGATGCTGCACCGTCAATCAACAATGTTCTAAGGGAACTAGTTTTTCATACAATCTGGCAACTGGGAGAGACTGTCAAGAGAATAAAACATGATACTGTAGAAAAAAAGCCATCGGACTGTTGCTACAAATGGTAGACTGAATCTCCACAGATGGATATAAGTAATTGATCAGTTTCTCCTGATCACCAGAGTGACTCTCCCCTCAGCAAAAATATGTCTGACTCCTCGACTAAACATGGCTCCCAAGTACGTACCGTCAAAATCTAAGACCAGATGCATCTTCACTGGGGCTACAGTTTGTCAGTGCTCTGCATATTTTCACAGCACATTTCCCTAGTTGGTACCCTATTATAATTCATACTGAGGTTGAGACGACACAGAGAAGCATAAGGTATGGCAGAGGACTCAAGATTGGTGCAGCAAGAGAGGTGGATGGGTATTTGCATGAGGACACCAAACTCTTTATCCTAGAAGAAAACCAAACCTGCAGTGAAGCCTAAACACTTTATTTAACATAGTAAAACACAACTTCAGCAAAGTTCTTTTTATTGTCTAATGCTTAAGAGAGTTCTCTCAAAGCTCATCAACTTTCTATAAAGAGAGAGATTACAGGTACAAACTAGGTAGAGAGAAACAAGTCATCAATACTAAATATTTAATATCTAGTTTTATATTTGTACAACTCCTCATTATGTAGGCAGTCCCCGGGCTACATCGCGTTTGGACTGTGACGTTCCGGGCTTACAACGCTTTCCAAATATATTCATCAGAAATTATTTCCCGGTTTATGACGCTGATCCGATGGAAGAAACATGGCTCAAAAACAGCACAATAATAAAAATTTGGAGGTTTTTTTTTATGAAAAACTCAGTAAGAATGCAGGTTACATCATTTTTAAGACACCCAAAGAATTAAAAGTAAGGTTTTCTATGGTTTTCTTACGATTTTCGACAGTGTCTCAGCTTACGATGTGGAGAAGGAATGGAACCACCATCATAAACCGGGGACTGCCTGTATTAGTACTCTAAAAACAAACTGAAACAAAGGTACAGTATGGGGAATATATCAACAGAGAAGAAGAAAAAAAAAAAAAAAAAAAAAAAAAAAAAAAAAACTTTAACACTGATTGGGGTTATGTTGTTCTGAAAAGCTACCTACATCTTCCAACAAAAAATTGATGTAAAATATAAAATAAACTGCTACATAGTTGGTTTACTGCATTTTTACATGGGATTTACCTGGAAGTACCCCAAACAACTATCAGAGCAACCACTTTTATATTTTAACCATATGTCAAGTACCAAACGGTACAGGCAGTCCCCAGTTATCGGCGGGGGTTCCGTTCCGACGTGACGATAAGCAAAAATTGTCAGTAACCGGTCCTTATCGGCACCAATAACTGGAGATCGGAGCCTCTGTTAGGTATGTATCAGCACCGAAAATCCCCGATTTTTGTCAGCGGACAAGCGGCGTAAAACCGGATCGCCGATACCCGGGGACTGCCTGTATCCCTTTCTACAATTATTTAGTACCTAGAATGACCTTGACTTACAACTAGCTCCACAACCATCTGCCCAAACTAGGTTGCTTTGCATTTTCTAATATGCCCTACTTCACTAAGATTACAGGTATCAGCTGTTAACAGGAAGTAATCTCGTATTCTTGTTCAAATGAGTCCGAGTCAGCAGCAAATATACACAAGAGTACTGTATTGGTATATCAATAGCATATATACATACTGAGAGCTTTAAGAGGAATAAGGAACCACTTATTCAAGAAACCCTTCAGAAATCAAAGTGCATGAAAGACTTGAAAGATGTTTAGTTAAAACCTGTACGCCAACTTAATTTTATATTGTACTTGTAGAGAATTTGATAAATTTCAATAAAATATTTCAGTGACTAATGTGAATTTCTTCATAGCATATACTGTACAATTAAAATCTAAGCTGCCACCTAATAGGTCCTATCCAGCATTTTTCTTTAAGGCTACAGACCAACACTTTATACGTGAAGTGCAGCAAAAATAAAATAATCAACAGCTCAACTAATATACCAAGCAGTCTTCTCAATCACAGCAGATAACGAACCAACCCTTACGGATGTATAAACAGCTACAAACGCCTACTTAATTATGGTAATTTATTATGGTCAGGTGCCTGTTTTGTAGTACTGTGAGACCTGTCAACCCCAAGGACAAATGCAGGGTGGCGTTTCCGATAATGTTTCTTTAAATTACTACTCTGAGTGGACCTATAAGAACAGACTGTACACACATAAGGTTTCTCTCCAGTGTGTGTTCGAAGGTGTTTGCGAATTTCGCTCTTTCTCCACGACCTATAACCACAAGTTAGGCAGACGTTCAAGTCCACAACACTATTTTTCAACTGAACCCCTTGCCCTGACCTCTGCTCCACAGGAACGACAATTGCGCCACCACTGCCACAACCCTATGGGGGAAAAAAGAGAACACAGATCTTATTTCTACTGCCAACTTTCCTCTTAAGATAATTTGATACTTGAATGTTTTTCTAAAGCTTACTCCCATGAATTTACGGAAAAACCCAAATCAGGTGGTACTGTACAGGGAAAACTTAATCAACAGGTTTTACAATTCTTTGACAATGCACCCAAGAAAACAAGAGATCTTATCAAGTTAGTACGGTATAACAGTAAACAGCATTGTATGTACTGGCAGGAATGTGAGGACTACTGTACCATATAGTGTTTCTGACTACAATGAAACCTTATAACCCTGTATCTAGACTGGAATCTTTGATTTCAATACTTAGATGTTAGCAGAAAACACCCTCAACAAAACACTGAGTAACAACACCCTCAACAAAACACCAAGTAACAAAGTTCCAAATCTTATCATCAGACTCTCCAAAACCTATAAGAGAAACCTGCACTAATTTTCAACCACCAGGTACTTCCTTGCTTTCCTTTCAGCTGAAAACTTCCAACAATGGTATGAAGTAGTTTAAATCAATCAACGATAAATAATGTAACATTTGCAAGACTGCCTTAAATGGTTTGCTCTTGTACAAAAAAATATATTTTTCAATCATCTGCAAATTATACATTTTATATATTTGGCGCTTCCATTCCCACATTTCAAGTTAGACTTACTATGGAAGACACCCTCCATCATTATCTTTCAGTAACTTCACAAGGAACTGCAGAAATGGACTGAAAGAAACTTCAAACAAGGTGCACTCTACTTTAATGGCGATTAGCCTAACATTTAGTGTTTCTAGTGTCAATGCAGAGGTAATTATGATATCTGATATCTACAAAGATGGGCTGTTCATTAAATGCAACAGTGCCATCAACAAAAAGCTCTTCAACGGAAGAGGTACTAGAAGTATTAACGTTCCTTAAACTGGCATGCCAGACTAATCTTATGATCCATTTTCAACTTCACTTCCATTCTGTGTGAATCTTGGACAAATGCAACTTTTTGGGAGATGAAAAATACCAATGTTTTCACTGGGTTCCCTTAGAGGATACGTAACATACAAAATTTCTTTAAAAAAAAAAAAAGTAAAATAATTTATTTTCAAGCTTAACTAAATCTCTCTAGCAATTCATCATTCCTAATACGATCTTCCCACTGTTTTCTAGCCGTTAATCTCAACCTTCTACGATTACACCTCTCCAAATTCCCCGTCTTCTTGACATTCCTCTTGACGTGGTCCTTTTTCTGTAGTTGCCTTCATTGTTGACCTCTGCGACATGAAGCTTGACCTGACAATCATCGATGTAACAAATTTCCAACCTTGCCTCCTGCAACTTTTCCGGTATTTTCATAGCATGCTCAAGTAGTGTTATTCCTCTAAGACTACCACACTGCACTGCATCCAATTTACATTTACTTACTGTACCTGTAAGGCTCTTTTCCACTCACTGGTTCGATCCCTTCCTTCATATGATTTTCGCATAATCTAATAAGCTCTTCTGCATCTTTTATTGAGTTACTTGTTATTCCAAATGGTCCTGGGATTTATCTGTCTTTCAATATTTCATCTTCCCAAGGGATCTTTGAATTTCTCTACCTGTTATGTTGTTCATCGGTCTTATCAAGCACAGCCGATGTCCTACAGTTCATGTTCATTTTCTTCATCAGTTTGATTTTCAAAATACTGCCTTCTTTATTTTAAACTTGAATTTTTCCATTTTCACCTTTCACATATTTTGACCTACTCGCATCTTTTCCATCTTTCCTCATCAGCTGCTTTTCTATCGAGGATTTCTTCTCTTTTTCTTCTGCTCCTGAGATTCTCAATCCACTCCCAGATTCTACGCCCACCCAGGCACAAACTTTCTGATCCTTCCCTAACTTACCCCGACATAATTCTACCTGAGAACTTGTGTTAATATTACTTTTCTATCAGTGAAAAAACGTATAACTTTATTTCAATTGTTTTCAATATTAAACATCTACATTTTTTTCACATACTATCACATTTTTTAAAAAAAATTCAACAAAAATCAAGGTCACTGGAAGTTAATTTCTTCCAACTGAAAAATTACCTTACTTGATATGCGGCAGCACATGCTAACATGCATGACACTAAGTTACGATATAAGTGTAAATTTCAGTCAGCTAAAGAAATTATATTTACTAACATTATCTTCTCTTATACCTGGAGCAACCAAAATTTGTGTAAATATAAATATCAACACAAAAACCAACTTTAATTTTTCTACTTCTCACATTGAAATGTCACACACACAACAGTGTCATCTGGCTTCCTAGAGACTATTTAAAAAAATTTTTCATTTCTACTTTGATATGAGAAAGAAAGAAAGAAAGAGGAGAATGTGTACATTTTACCATTTTCATTACAATCTACAACCCTTTATCCAATTATGTCCCTTAAATTAGGTAACCAGGAATAAAGAAAAGTAGTTTTCATTTCCAATTTTAATTCATTCTTGTTACAACTCTTTATGAAATATAATCCAACAATGCCTTGAACACAGAACTGACCAACAAAATTTCAAAGCAATAATTTACTAAACACTTTTCCATCATTTTCGAGTGTCACTACTCTTACTAGTGTCAAGATTCAGTACATCATAAAGCACAGGATCACTTGTTGACAGCAATTTCCTGAGAAACCAACATCCCAAGAAAAAAAATCATGATCTTGATATAAAAACCTGGGAAAGCAATGCCGATGTCATGCAATGCAAACTAATGTACGAAAGGAAAACACCAGTCATGGGTCCAAAGAGATGCACCACCTAGAGGGCTGTTTCTGACAACGTATCAAAATCAGTCTCAAGTGGCACTCCAGTGCCTGGCAACGTGGGCCTTAATGCCGCTACTAGTGGAAGTTCTGTACGGACAATGAGGGCAAGCATATGGTTTCTCACCCGTGTGGGTGCGGATATGCTTCTTCAAATCGTAACTGTCTCGACTGAAATGGCCACAATAGGGACAAGTCAACCTCTGAATCTTTCTTTGCACATCTGTTGAAGTAGATGCCGATGATGGTTGTGGTGGCGGTGACGGTACCCAACCTCCATCCTGGCCGACCTAGAAGAAATGCAGGGCCATTACCACTTGTTCTCTGCTTAGTATTCTCCTCTTTTCCTTAACACAAACTTTCTTTTCTTTTCCCTCAGTCTTTTGAATTCAAAAGATTGACTAAACTTGCAGATTTAAACCTCGATTTAAAGGCCTGTGGTGTAATTTCCAAACATGTGACTTGAGATGGGAAAAATGGTTTGCACGGTATGGGCAATAAGGACAAGCAAATGGCCTTTCACCTGTATGAATTCGAATGTGTGTCACTAAATTGAACTTTTTGTAGAAAGTTTTCCCACAATATGGGCAAGCATGGCAGGTGCCAGAACCACCAGACTGCCACCTGGGAGACTGATAAGAGGGCGAGGATGAAATCCTATGGGGCGTGGCTGACTGCTCTTCGTCTACCCCGGACAACAGCTGTCTTCTGCCACGCCCCTGAAAGAGAAGATTTCTCTAAGAATGTTCCACCAGTGCAACAACACTAAAACAACAAAATTCTCCTAAGACCTGAGCCTATGTAAAAAGACCAAGATGAAATCTTGCTCCACAGAAAACTGTACATTTTTGGCAATAAACATATGCCCCACAATAAACAATCAGGGGTACCTCTAGGTGTTTCTTCAATCATGTTTATTTGCTTCCAGTAATAAACTTCCATGAATATTTTGCCTTCAATTATTTTATTTCTGGTATAAAATTGCCTGCCTTCGATATCCATTTTAATGTCTTTCATATATTTCATGGTATAAAAAGACAATTACATGGCACTTTTATAAAAGCAAAATACCATTTCACGAATTCGAAGTGAATTCACAGAACTGGATAAGTACAAATGGGAGGGGAAGTTACAAAGTGCCATATAATTTTCTTTTATCAATCAAGTTTCATTTAGGTTATGTTAAACAATCATATGTTATGTTTCAGATTCAGATTTGCTTTCCTTTCAAAACAAAATTTTTCCTTTGGGTAAAATGCACTGCCTTATTTCAATTTTCAGTTAAAAAATCAATAAAATAGTATGCCAGATTCTCAAATTCATTGCACAGCAAGCAAAATGGCTAACAGGATTGGAAATGTGTTGACGACAATACTTCAAGACAAACAGCAGCATCATATACACAAATTATTTTCTGGGGTAATCTTTGAAAGCCAGGAACACTGTTAACTATTTTCAGCAGTTCAACACACTGCCAGATCAAACCTCGGTTCGTTATGAAAAGCAACACATTTCCCAGTTCCTGAGACATAAAAATAATAATACAGTAAGATTAAAAAAGTACATAAAAACTGCCTAAAGAGCCAGCTAGGTGTAGTGTGCATGCTGCCAGCAACTTACCTTTGTTGGTAGACCCACACTGGCTTCACTCACACAAACACTTCAGGTAATGAATTGACTTTGAAATCCACCCACAATATTTCAACTCTACCACTGGTGAAGTCATCGACAAAATAATTAGACCACATCATTTAATGAAGCTAATCAATCGTGCAGAGTCTACCAGCTCATTAAAGTAATTGAAAACTATTGGGACAGGACAACATACTGTATGTGTATGTACGCCAGTTGACTACATATGAACTAATGAAAATAAATTGACAATGAACCGTACTAGCTCAGTTAATTCTGTGGTATAGCTCATCATATAACCTTCATGGTATTCAGTTACACGGGCTAAGAATAAAGATTTCTGTAATGCAATTATTGCTAACCTAAAAGCATCAAATTACACCTTTCACAATTAGGCTAACTGATGACAATGACTACATCACCATGGCTTTTTGCGAGAAACAAAGCATTTTGAATAGTCTCAACTAAATCTGCAGTTACTTCTGCAAAGATCTGGCCATCTTCCGAGGCAGGATGAAAGCTGGTGCTACAACTGTACTACTTTCACCTTCACACATTGAATCAATGAACGAAACTGACTAAACCCTAACGAAGACTTGAGAGCCAGGAGTCCCGAGTCTAAAGATTCCAAAGTCTAAAGATTTGCTTCTTCCTGCAGCCATGGTTAATCAAGTCTCAAGAGAAAGATAACAGGACTTCCAAGTTTGTTGCAAGCAGACTAAAACTACAATCAACCAAACAGACCTGTGTGTTCTGGTCATGAAATCACATTCTTGGGCAAAGCATAGAGCTCAATTAAAAGCTACACAGATCTAGTCAAAAAACAGAGATACTTCACAGAAAAGAAATGGAGGCCTCACAAGATTCTACAAAACTAAGATAAATCCTTGAGACATTGTCTAAAATGTCTTGTTCGATCTGAAATGTCACAATCAGCACAAAAATCCAGAATGTGATGGAAGAGGAGCCAAGAAAAACCCACCATGCACTTTTTCATAACATAGGTCCTGCCTGCACTCTGTCACGATTCCAGATGTTACTGCTTCCACAAAGCCTCTCTGTGTTTGTTGGACAATTTGCATGTGGAACCTGTGAATTATGAAGCCTCTTATAAACTTCCCGCAGAACTGAAGAACCTTAGGTTTATCTGGAGAGTTGAGGTTCAATTCCTGTTGGTGCCATACAGGAGCAATGAGGGTCATGTTGGCATTCACCAATGCTCACAACTTGACTAGGAGCTGCCTAACAAGACAAAATGGAGGAGAGGCACAGATGTCTAGACTATGCCAGGAATGCATCAGTGCATTCCTCTCCCAAGCCACTGGCAGTTTGTGAATAGGCTGATGAATGGAATCCCTCATAATTCCCAAAAAGCCTTTCCAATACTTGCATATCACTGACAACTTGTTCAAGTAAGTTATGGCAGTCATGCAGTTGGACATGACTCCAAATGTGCGAGTACGTTCTTCCAAGGATGTCACAAATGCTTGGAGGCAAGAAAATTTGGCCTTGACCCTAAAGTTGTTCCTGATCAGACCAACAAATCTATACTCAATAAATGGCAACTACTTAACCTTTCTCCTGAATTGCCATTACCAAGGCTTTGCCATTGGAAGATGAAGAACTGCAGTCATGGTTTTGTTCAAAATTAGAGTATTGTCATGTAACTGTAAAATCTTTGTGGCCTGGACATGTCACCAGAATCCTGCTGTATTGGTGTTTGACCAATATCACCTCACAAAATAGCAACCAATCAATGTGTGAATTATTGTGAAGGCTTTGCAAGATATGACCTCAGGAGCTAGGATGCGCTAAGAATTTGCGACATTTTATTTTACTGTTGTGTTAAAAGCTGAAACTTATGACAATACGTGTCTCGTATTTCAGGAATATTTTTGTTTTATTATAGCAGGAAAATAATAAAAGACATTTAACTATATTGAGCAATTCAGTTAAAATGCGTGAGTTTGCCACGACAATTGTAAAACCAAAACATTTTTGCTAACAACTTAGTAAGGATATGTGATATTTTGCATTATCCACGAGAGCTTGGTGTCCAAAGATTCAGGAAAAAGATCCAAGACAATTACCACTCAAATAAATTTCCATCAAAGGAGTTAGCCTTGTTCATCAAGATGATTTATATGTGGGATGATGTTGACAGGTATTTTTGGCAAGTGGTATAAGCATGAAATCTCATAAGAAGTCAAAACGTGGATTATTTTACTCATTTGCGAATGCTTTAGGTTATTTTACTGTGAGATAAGTATTTATATACCTGAGTTTTAGATTATTATACTATAATTGTAATAATTGTATATCAGTGCTGATGTAACTAAATGAATAAATATTTATATTTCCTGAAAAATTTATTTGAAACTCAAAACTTTCTCATGGTTACCAATTGCTTTCTCAGTTGTGTTCTGAATTACATCAGAGAGCTCAAAGCATTAGTCTTCCAATGACAATTTTAAATACATCTGCCAAATTCAAAGTGTCTACACTTTTCATAAAGAATATGCAACAGTATTTCAAATGGCAGCAGGATTTCATGTACATGTTTTCACTATCTCTCCTAATGTATATGCTTTGGTGTAGGGCTTGAAAAGTTAGTAGTACCTGGACCAAATGAAGTTTGACAAAATTTTAAAGATCTAACTGAACCTTACTCATGCACTGAAATCATGCTCGATTATGGTGTTGTTCTCCATTCGGGAACTGGGCCAGGGGGTTAGTCTCCAAATCACAGTCGTATTAGTTTCAAACACAGTTCTTTTGTAACAAACGCCACCACAATCCAGCAGTGGTTCACTTATTCTAATTGTCATTGTCTGTCATTTTCTCACAATGCCATTTTCCACAGATGATGGTTTCCAAGATACAGTAACAGCAAACTACTGAATTAACCAAGTATATTGGATCTAATCCACTGACTAACAATTCCTCTGCTATTTATTTCCCTTAGTATGATTTACCTATTCATTTTAATTCATTTCCCATATACAAAAATAAAATAAAACAAACAGCACATAAAAAAAATTGTGTAGCCAACAGAAAAGACAGAAAAAAAAAAAAATCATTATTATTAATCTTATTTAAGAGCTGCTGATGACAAGACTACATTTAATTACCAGGTAACTAGTTTACCCCCTGCATCGTTAATCTTTACCTGAAGCAGGTAGCAACTTTTCCTTTGCTGCAAATCACTGATCCGGTCTCAGTAATTGCATCTTTGGTTGCCTTTTCAGCACCCCGTCCTCATTTTCTTTATTATGTACATGTGCAGGGACCCAACACTTCAGCTTTTGTATTGGCAAAACATCAGAACCTCAGGATCAACAGGAACCAGAATAACCCCACATACACACACACATTTTTCCTGAGTCACCACTACCTCAAGTCTAACACCACCTCGTCTATTACTGGAACTGGAGAATCAAAGGACAATGCTACTGCTTTCCAGGAATTGGTTAAGCTGGAGCTCGAGGTATAAGTTCTTGAGTGGATGTGAGGTTCCAGCTTCTCCATAAACAGACAGATGACCAAAACTTGCCAGTAACTGGTTGGCAGTTGGGGACACTTGAAACTATTTGTTAAGTAGCTACTAAGCACTGAATCATGTCCTCCTGAGGTTGAAGTAGTTCCTTATGTCTATTAACATGGATGAGTAAGTTGCAACCATGAACGGGGTCAGGTCAGATTTACAACAGTTCATCTGCAGTCCTTAAGAATGACAGACTGAAAATAATAAAGGTTCGTTGAAGACCTTGTCTCGAGACCAACCAGTCAAGGTGAAAATGGTGCCAATTCAAACTCAATGAGCAAGTCACCAATGAGGCACAAGTTCTTGTAAAAACCTGTGGCAGAGTTGACTAGCTGAAGTAGATGACTTAAAAATGTTGGTCCTTTCTATACCCCAAAAACTGAAGGATTTCCTCAAAGAGGGGTGGAGTGGAATTTGGAAGTAGGCATCTTGAAGTTGTCACCACAAAATATCCTCTCCTTATTGGCCTAATTACAACCTCCACTGTTCCAATCCTTACAGTTGACAGAGCTCTTTAAGCAGTCTCAATCCTTCCAAAAATTTTGGGACTACAAAGAGGGAACTTTAGAACTGCCTCCATTCCTGTTTCACTACATGACTGCCTACTTACTACCACATGCCTGACCTTGGTATCAAACGCCTGGAAATTTGCCTACCAGACTTCATAGTTCAAGCATATTGCAAGTTCTCTTATGTCTCTGGAGACAAGCTCCCACTGGAGGATACACTGCCCAAGGAGGGGGAGAGATCCTTGTCTGCACCTTCTTGTTATACACCTGGTGACTTGGATAGCGACTGGTCCTCTCAGCTCGGTCACAGAAGCCAAACAAGATCCTTTTGGTTGAAAAGTCCCTCATGAAATATAGGAAAGATGATACTGACTGCTGACCCTGTATTGTCAGTCCTAGAACAAAAGCTGAGAATAAAGCTTCAGACAATAAGGGCCTTCCAAACTGGAGTACACTTTGAGACAAACATCAAGGCTAACACGCAGCTGTCCATGATGAAGACAAATACTCTAGTGGCCGTAGAGGTACATTTATCACCCAAATCCTTGTCATGGGACCCCTTTATATAACAAAACAAAAAATCAAAATCAAAGGAGCTGAACATATGGAGACGAGGCAAAACAGAGGACTGGAGCTCTTTACAAGAGCACCACTTCTTCAGCGTGGCATTTACCAGGAGGTATATTATAGGTTGAACATGAAGGTTGGAGACCCTGACAAGGATAGGACCACAAGTGCCTTGGCACTTTCAGGTAGCACAGCTGGTGCAAATGAGCATACATTCTTGGAAATTCAACAAGAGTAAAGCTCTGTACAGAAATGCTCATAAGTTTTGATTTAAACAGGAGCTGAAGAGACAGGACCTGGCAAAAAGGAGGCTATGACCCCAGCTGCCGTGGAAGGATAATGAACGCAGGAGCAGCACCCCTGGATCTTTGAAATTTCTACAAGCACTGGTTGGGAAAAGAGAACGTATGAGGAATTCCCACAGGGAGGAGTCATAACTGCAACTCATTCCTCTACCCTGCATCAGAAGCAAGCACTCACTAAGGATGGTAGACTGACTTCGCAATACAGAGATTGTATCCATGACTTGATGATTCCCATTTACCCTGACATAATTCTGTGAATGAAGCTTCTTTACAAAGTTGAGAAGAACATTCCAAGACAGGAAGGTCACTCACATAAACATAAACAAACATTTAACCAAGCATCTCAAAGAAAAAAGTAGTTTCTTCAAGTGGGTGTTGATCCTAAGCTGTTTCCTCATCAGTCCTCTACCAATAGCATGTTATCCTATGGACCATTGAATCTTGATCTTTTAATCATTACAAGGAATAACAGGAATGCTCAAAGGTCTCAAGCACCAGAGGGACCAAATGGTAGATTCATAAGCAGAGTTCACTGATGAGCCACCCAGCTGGTAATTCAGGTCAGGGCGCAACATGAGACAACTAGGAGAACAATCATTGGAGGACTGAGCTGACGACGTAACTACAGACTGATGCAACATCTCACCAGCATGATCCTCAAGGAGAGAGCCGTTTATGGGGTCACCTGCTTACAATAGCAATATTCCCTTAACAAACTTCGATCTTTGCAATGGTAACCCGGACAAGATATCGACGCACTACTACTTCAGTCATCAGAATGTGACTAAAAGAATGATCTCTTGGAGTAACAAGCATTCCTCACGAAGCAATCCTGATCTTGGCCCTAAGTGAAAAATTACTACAATCCCTGCTACAGAGAGAGAGAACAAAGCTGTCTTGGGGATTCAATGCTTGTCTCTCTGCTACCTGCCTCCTAAGAGGAAAAATAGTCTATCTTTGGAGGTTTCAGAATGCCATGACACAAAGCCAAAGACCTCAGCTTCAAAAATCACTTTTAACAGACTAGGCTGGCTTAGGTGAGTTGAGTGACAAGTTCCAGTGCTGGCAAGGTGGCAAAGAAGCTATGAAAGGAGAAGACCCAGACAGTGGGATGGTTCAACATTCCAAACTTAGGACGGAGGCAATGGGGGCTGGATCCAAGGTAGCCACTGATAAAATATACATAAAGACTGACAACAAACCAACTACGTCTAACCAGAAGTACAGGATAACCAAAGTATAGGTTTTGAGGACCTAATGACAAAGTTCTTTTCTCTTTAACGAAATGCACAAAACTAGTCCAATCAGCCAATTCTATATTTCAGAGGTATCCATATATCCATAAAAGAATATATATTCTTTTCTTACTACTTAACTGCTTAGGATGAGAGAGAAATAACACCAAGCCAGCCAAAGACAATTACTTGGGTATTATTTTGTTCACAAGATGGGCTTGCATTACTAATGCGCCTTATGAAACAATAAAATACATTTACAGCATAATTATTGCTGTAATGTAATAAGAAAGGCAACACATAACCAATATGACAAACTTCCTAAATCCAAGTGGGGAATGGTTCACAGGACACTGAACATATTTTGTACTGAAATTCAAATCAATCATTATAAAAGTGAAAAACCCATGGGATCACTCTAAACTATGACAAGCTTGACCAATCCAAAATAGCTAGTACAGGCAGTCCCCAGTTATTGGCGGCCTCGGTTACCTGCGATCCGGTTTTATGGCGCTTGTCTAGCGACAAGGATAACTGAATTTTCAGCACTGATATGTACTGATTCCCGGTTACAGGTGCCAATCCCCACTTAACAGCAGCGCCGATAACCAGGGATCAGCATAATTATTGCCAATTTTTGGTTATCGCACCGTCGGGAATCGAACCCCTGCCAATAACCAGGGACTGCCTGTAGCTAACCTACCAACCCACAACAACCACAGTAGTGAAAATTACAAACAAACCAGATGATCTAACATTATAAAATGACTCTTCCATCAGACTATTTCTACACATTAAAATGTTTAACATTATTATATCTAAATTCAAAGACGATGTTCTAGGGAACGTTCAGACCTCAAAAAAGAATTGTATACAGCTATACCAGTAACTAACACACAAAGCAAACTAGCTCCAGTAACAATTTGTTACCAAAGTACAAAACATATTCAGGGTGAGTGAGTCTGACTCAAAACACTAGACACTAAGTAAACCAACTCCCTAAAAACAAAGACAAAACATGAGGACACGGCAATAAAAAAACCACCAACAGAACCTTCCAAGTCTATCTACCGGCAGCCATTGGCGTTCTACATCCACCTGTTTCTTGTAAATTCAGTCAATTCATTTCCACACTACAATAAAATATCACAAGATCAAAAAATTGTCAAAAATTTACAATTAACTTACAGCTTAGCTGGCTCTTTAGCAAGTTAAAAACATAACAGTGATGTACTAGTAGCGTTTGTGGCAAAATCAGCATCCAATTATACTCTGGTAACTCGAGCATTTGGGGAGAGTTATTGTATCAATAGATTTTTAGCAAATATAACTGTATAATTAGTACATCACTGTTAATGGCAGTAAAAATATCAATAAATATAACACTAACTACAGTACATGCTTGCTTCCAGATGTATGACTAAAACGTACTAGCCTTGCTTAAACAATAACAATAAATTATAAGAACTTGTAACCTTCATACTTAGGGGGTAAGTTTTGATTGAAGTATACAGTAATTGAAAATGCAGTCCTCTGAATTCAATACCAAATACTAACAGAGTACAGTGCGTCACCAACTCACGGCGCTTTTTCAGTGCTGTTAACGGCGTTTTACAGTGCAGTAACTTGATGTCGCATCAAGTTATGGCACCATAAGCGCTGTTAACGGCACTAACGGCAAGAGTAGGCATCAAGTTAATGGCACCGTAACTTGATGCAATATCAAGTTACAGTGCTGTAAGCGCTATTAAAGCACCAGTAACGGCAAAACACCTACTTACGACAGAAATCAACTTATAGCGCAGCGCTGGAACGGATCCCCCACCATAAGTCAAGGACCTACTAGATAGGTTTTGAGAGGAATATGGCAGCCACTCACCTTACACTTTGTGCGTATGACAGATACTGCATTAGTAAGTCAGCAACATTCAGGCGACCGTTTCACTTACAAGTGAAGGAAAAACGCCAATATCCTGATAAAATCAGAAGGTAGAACTAATAATTTCCTGGACAGAGCTGGAGAGGTGGAGGTTAGGTCTGGTACCTTTCAGAATTATGACCATTTTGTAAAAATGTAATGGATAAACCAGATCTATTTCAACAATACTGCTCCCTTGTTTTTGGATTACCTAAAGCTGACCTCTCAATAAAGTAGTCTATCAAAACTGGGTCATGAACAGCTTACCTTAGTTGTATACGAAATACTGAAATTGCAACAACTGTATTCGTTTGTAATGGAAGATAAATTGGGGAGAGAGAGAGAAAAAAAAAAAAAAGAAAAAAAGAGAGAGAGAGAGAAGAAAAAAAGAAAAAAGAGAGAAAGAGAGAACAGACTCCCAATTCAATGATGCATAACTATATTCTTCTATAAATATGAATATAAATTAATTCTGGTTTGTTAACCTTTTACTCAGATTTTTCGTTATGAGATGTACCTCAATAAGCCCCTCTACGTATAATGGATTTAACATTTCATTATGAGCCAGGAAACTCGGTAATCCAACAATGTTCCATAAGGGATATAACTCAGAAAGAAAATCTAAACTACAAAACTGCCAATTTTACCATGGGCAGTTGCATTTACAAAAATTAGTTTCCAAAAAAATCCATTACCTGCCATACAAAAATTTCCCCCAACTCCATGCAACAATCATTCAACTATATAGTGAGAACCTTCATCCATATTAAATGAAAACTAATTACTTAGTTAAAATCTACACTTTACTAGAGCAGCCACTAACCTAACCTAGCATTCATTCCAACAGCTACATCGACCACGAGTCCCATGTTTAAGGAAAAAACCAGTCGAGTCCCATGTTCAACGAAAAAAGTCCAGTCCCATGTTCAGCGAAAACACCAACTTTCATATATATTTTTTCTCAACATCCTACACTCTCCAATATAGCCATTCCTTTACAACAGAAAAGGAGACATAAGAAAAAAATTTAGTGTTCCTGACAAAAAGAGAAAGAGAGGAATCCATAGTTAAAAAAAGAATTTGTACAAAAATGCAACCATTCAATGATTCAAGATAGCTATGCATGCTCAGCCTAACCTTGAAAGGTACGAACTTATGTTAATGCAATGTTCAGTACAATATTGTAGGTTGTATCTTACTATTTAAACAAAATAAATCCTAAAACACAGTTTTAGGCTATCGTTACATTCGAATGATGCCTGTTTTTGTTTAGGGTAAGGACCTGGTCCCTAATCATGTTGAAAAGTGAGCAACAGATTCTGACTCATTTTCTCCTAACATATTGTGAGATGAACTCAGCCTCCGTAACAGCAATGTTATTTGTTCAGTTTTTAAAATCATGTCTTGATTTCACCCAACAGAGGGCACTTGCTTGGTGCTCGGACATAAATATTTATTGAGGTACAAGAATCTTAAAAATGCAATGCACAACAGATGCAGTTCCATTTAAATTCCAAGATCAATCTCTCAGAGCACATAACATTTTATGTGGAAGAAAAAGACATCAGAAAGATTCAAATTTACTTCCGTATCCAAGGGAAACATGCTAATATTCTCCTCATTCAACTAATCCTGGTGATAATGGAAGACTTGCATGCACTCCCTACACAACCCTGTGGGAGTGATAAAATGGGGCTGTGTCAACAGATACTTGGCTTAGCCATAATGTCAAACAAATGCAAAGGAGCAATTTTGAAGACCAGCAAATTTTTGACAGCCAGAGGTAATGATTTACAGCAGGTGGAAGACCAGTTTTAATTTCAACATGACAGGAAGACCAAGTAGGGTACCTTTTTCTATTATTTAAGGGCAGTCTACATACAGATAAAGCTACTGCTTTATCAAGGCACCTAATCAGCTCTTTTATTTTCAATCAAAAATTATTATTCAACCTGTTCAATCACCTACTGGCTTCACTTCCATAAAGCAAAAATCCCCATCTCACCACACTCAACTTATTCAAGATTTATAAACCTTTCCCTAGGCATGTATTGCTCTGCTTACTGGTACTACCAAGGTTTCATTCACTTATAATTGGCATCTCTCATGGGTAATTTCATCCTCAATTGAGAGTGACATCTCTCGTGGGTGAAAGTTTTTGAGGAAGCAGACCAACATTTCCAAGTCCCCACCAGCAAAACAGCTCACAATCCATGCTTGAACTAAAAAGCACAACAGGAAGAAGTAGCCAACATTAATAAGCACAATCTTTGACTTGACCTGCAGTTATATCAAAACAGCAGAATATGCATTCAATACCACTTGTCTTGGGTAATAGATTTTTTTTTAATCTGCTACTTCCCATGTATATAAATCTTAGTCTTCACTTTCTCTATCTTTTACAATACTTTACTTGTCCTTACTTGGCACAGTAAATGTCGTTCCTCCCTTGGTGTGACTGTGAACAGAATTTATGGAATTCCCAAATGCCTAATATAGTTTACCTCTTAGTAAGCACTCAAGTACAGGCCATGTTGATGAAAGACATGTGAGATCTTATAATCTTTCGCTGTTGATATTGATAACTTATGGAAGCCCAGAAGAGCCAAGAACTTTGCTTTAATGGGAACAGTTGTATTGACCTGATCAAGCCTCCCTCACCAAATGGTGTACTTAGCCCACTTTCCTTGGTACACGTGTAGTGGGCATCAGATCCTCATTACTCCTTGATAATGGGTAGCCAGGAACATTCTCCAGTAATAACAAGACGTGAAAAGGTAGTCCACAGCTGGCAATGTACTGTCTAACCTCAAGATTAAACCACAGATGAAAAAACTTGTTCAGGCAGTTAGGTTGATTCCCCACAACCAGAATACCAGTTTCATATATCATAATCATAAAGCTGGTGGCATTTGTATAAAAAGCACCATTTTTCTCTCTCTTCATGCACTAAACAGGTACGTACTGTATTTAATGAATTTCAGGTAGGATTTTTTCCAAAATAAGGGGTTACAACAGTAGGTAACCTCACCAAAGTTTTCAGTTTCTTCGCACTCTTAGTAGCACGTCGCACAACATTAAGAGCTTTATGCTTCATTTATGGTTTATGCTTTAGAGTTATGGTTCAACTTAGATTTTATGTTGTATAACACTAAATGATATAAAAATCATCAAACCCCCTCATCAATATGTGAGAAATAATGTGTGAGGCTGAACGACGACATAACTGACACATCTCATCAAGGCATGTACAGTAGATCTCATTCTTTGGTATACTGTAACTTTAATCATTTCAAATTTTATCAAAATTTTGTTAAGCACACACACTAGTGGATAAACAAATAGTTAATACATTCATGATTTTCTGTATCCTTTAAAATTCCAACCTTGCATGGCTTGTCGCAGCTTCCGTGTGTATAAACTTAGTTTTAAAACTGTTATAATAAATAAGTACTGCAATGTGATTTATAACAGCAACTGACAGAAAACCTTAAAATGTACTACTGTATATGATAATGTAGAGTATGTTTTAGGCAAAGCACTTGTGACTTAATACATGACATTTACCTTTGTTTAAATTTGTCTTGTCTGTTGATTAAGATACCTGCAGTTTGTGAGGATGACTTTTCTTCATTTTGTGCAAATGACTTTTTCAATCTTATATTTATCATAATTAATCTTAATGCTACAAGTAAAAGTATTCAAAATATTCATGCCCTACAAAACTTCAGACGTCTTCAAAATTTCCAGCTTACACGAATTTACTAGAAGTTTTTACAGACAGCCACATAACCAACGACAGAACGAACCATGAATAACGTCCACGAAAATGAATTTGCTGAATTTACCACATTCAAGGGACAACTGCTTCAGCAGAGGCATGTTCTCAAAGTGGTCTGAGAAACGTGAAACTGGCTTTAAGGACACGGTGGTGGGAATCGCCATGAATTTCACTCAAAGGAAAAATCGGGAACTTGCTAACCATGACCCATGCATTCCTGAAACCAAAATACTCGTACGCTGCACTTCACAAATTATATTTAAAATTATTGCAAACTGCAACTGAGAAACATTTCAGTGATACAACAATCAAGTTTATCCAAATTCCCCTCCAACTCAACGACTCAAGATGATCACTTACGGCTCTGCCACCGCAGTGATAAAAACAATTCCTTCTTGTCTGCCATGTTGCCATCCCCCTCCCACCCACACATACACATACGTTCAGATTCCCCGCTTCTCTTTATTTTTCAGAGGTGTTTATTATTTTACATGCAACTGATCATAAATCAACCTTGTTCACTAGCTAGAATAAAATTCATAAACTGTAGCTATTGCTTGACTCTTTGGCAACCCCCCCCTTATATTTTCTGTTATTGTGAGCGCCAAGCCTCAGTGAACAGCAAAAAACCGTTACGCAAAAGTTTTTTCCAAATAGCTCTAGCATTGTTAATTTTTATCCTAGAGAGTTCATTTTGGTCTTGTTTTTATGGCAAATGATTGAACTTTATCATTAAATCATCAATATCTTCCCAGGTTTAAAATTATAAAAAAAATAAAGTCAGAGTAGCTGAAACTGAAAATTTGTATAATGTCTTACTTTACCTATCTTAGCACAAAAAACTATTAGTGATGGAAAATCTGAAATACTTTTCATTGTATAACTGATAAAACTTTTTCAATTTCATATATTTTGGACAAAAATACATGAGAAAATACTGATAAACAAAAATATTTTCTCACACTGCTGTGCGACTTACCCCTAGACTACGCAAAGAAAAGTTTTTAAATTGCTGCAGCATCATTAAATTTTATCCTGAAGAGCTCATTTTGGTCTCGCTTTTTGGCCAAAGAATTGAACTTAATCTTTAAATCATCAAAAGCTATCTAACACACACACACACACACAAAAAAATGTTGTGCTGCTAAAAATTAAAATTTGTATACCATGTCTTTATATTTATGTGCCAGGATTTTAAAATTTTTATCATACAGCTAATAAAATTTCCTTTTCAATTATATTTTATATATTTTTGACAAAAAATATGAGAAAATATTTGATAGATTTCTGGATGTGACACACACCACAGATATTCTTCAACCACAACCCCATTTCATGATGAAATATGCATTCGATCTTTTTTTGCAATTTCAACCAGGATTGATCTCTGTTTCTCATTCAATTACACATCTGGCACTGTCATGGGTTTGGGAGTGACAGCCTCTTCCCGGTCTAGACAAGCAGTGTTGGATTAACAGTTAGAGGATGCGGATGTCAATATATTTGCTCTTGGCCTTTCTAATTTTCGTATGCTATTTTTTGTGCTCCGGCGTGTTTAATGTTTTTGGAAATTAGTCGTGAAGACCGAGATTGTGACATTAGGCACCTCAAAAGTACAGTGTTAATGTGGTGCCACAGTGCTAAGGAAACCAGCTAAGAAACTGCACTGCAAGGTGAAAGAAGGCTCTGGAAGACCAAGAAGACTGATGAAAAGACAGACAACCTTATTCAAATGATTATGAAACATCCAAAATGGCAGCAAGTTTTTGAAGGCAGAATACTGCATCTTACTTGGATATGTTTCAGAACTGTACAACACAGTTTGCAGAAAGACCTTGGTCTCCCTCTCTCACTACTGCAAAGAAATCATTCACAATACTGGCAAGAAGGTATGAAGGTCCAGAGGTTCAAACCACTTTGCATCAAAGTATACAGTCAAAACTGTAACTCATCCTGCTTAATGTGATGGTATGGGGATGTTTCAGTGGATATGGAGGTAGTGGCAGTTTTTTCCTTCCATAGAATACAACTATGAATGGAGTGAAGTATGCTTAAGTTTTAGAAAATGAACTGGTTCCTTATGAGGCGCTACTAGGTATGCAAATCTTATGCAAGATGGAGCCCCTTGCCACCGATCACAAGATGCTAATGAAGCATTTAAGAAACATGATATTCAAAAGATAGAATAGGCTGGCAATTCGCCAGACCCAAATCCTATAGATAATTGCTGGGCTTAAACGAAACGACTCAATGCCAGGGAAGGAGAGAAAATGTGCCCAAGTTGAAGGATGCTACCCAGAGGTTTTGGTTTGCAAAATTTGATGATCAACATTTCAAAGACTTGGCTCATTCTATGCCAAAAAGAATAAGAGAAGTACTTAAAAATGATGGGAAAGTGTCAAAATATTGAATAGAAAGTAAGTGCAATAACTTTTCTCATTTCCTTATTTTAATAACAATATTTTGATTTCAATCAAGTGGGTGTTCAAAAATTTTTTGTGGTGGTGTGTGTGTATTTATCTATCCAAAGACAGACACATATCAACACACAAACACACACACACAAAAAAGTACGAATGTCCCTTACTTTTTATCCTTTCGTATCTACGAATAAAATTACTTACCTTCTGTCTTGATCCTTCAGGTTTATCTTTTCCTACCCCTCCAGTTGAAGGATCTAATATTTTGATGAAGTGAAGTTGAAGGAGGAGGAATGCAGGCAGCTGTCACTGAAAATGCCTGGCCCTCAGGCCAAGCCTGGACCTGGAGGGTGGAGTGCACCAGTACTTTTGCTGGGTATGGTACCTCCTAAAGCAGTCTCGGCGGACACAGAGGGCTATCTTGCAGAGGGAGCACTGGAAGGTGGTGTCTCGCCTTATGCCATTCTTAAAGCATACTCGACACCTCTTCTGCTTCTGACCTTTCCCAACCTTCTCTTCTTTGTGATCCCCAGGCCTCAACCGATCAGGAGGATCATGAAGGGTCCTCTGGGAAGTGGTAAGTCTAGGGTCGTCCTCAGCTTCTTCTCTAGCCAAAGGAGGAGCATGTGCCCATTCATCCACGGGCAGAGAAGGTGCATGGGGTGGAATCTTCATGCCTGAATCAGGCCACTGGTCCCCATCGTAGTACATAAGGGCAGTGGCACTGTGTCCCTGAAACTGACGAAGGGTGAGCCTCTTCCTACCTCTTTGTACTTGAAGTGGAGGGCAAAAGCATTCAGAAGTGCAAGTTGAAGGAAGCAGTACATTGGGGTAAGCTTTAAAACTTTTTATTTTCTGACTAGCATCTTGACGCTATTTTTTTTAACCAGAACACCATGTTTCACCATCACAGATACTGCTTGGAGCACCATCATCAAGATGCCTCACACCTTTGCCATTGGGCACGGCCCAAATGACACCTTTTGGCATCTTGAATAAACTAAAACCAAATTAGATACTTCACATATCTATGTTAAAAGTTTTCAGCAAAAACACCTTCAAAAAACAAAATTATGACGTGAGGAAAGTGACAATACATGCCTGGCAAAGTATGTCATGGCAGTACGTCAGAAACTATTTTGAATTTTTTTTTTTTTTTTTTTTTTTATTTTCCCCAGACCTACTCTACGTCCAGTGGCGCATTAATTCCCAGATGTATAATACATCCTATGATACTCAAAGAGTTAAAAAGAAGTACTAATTGAGAAATACATCCATTACATTTGTGGGAGGAAATTTTAAGAACCTCCAGCTTCCTATAAAATCCAAGACTGTAGAACCTAGATCTAGGTAGGAGCCGTTTCATGTACATATTAACGGATCTATATATTTGTTGATCAAATTATCAATGAGTTTACAAAGTGGTATGCATTCACACCCACAGCTCAGAGTTAACATGCCAGGCACAAGGGCTGGATCTGAAAGATATTCCAGTAAGGATGCTACCTTCCAAATATGAAAGCCATATCTCACTTCATCTAAACCCATTAGAATTTTTAAACCTTCATAACCTATAAAGTGAGTTTTTCTATGAATATTTTTGACTCTGACCCCAGGTCAACCTGACTGAAAATAGAGGACTGAATATGACAGTTCTTCCAGTAATCAAGCTACCCTCTAAATTCAAATCCAGCCTGATAACCTTCAAAGGCTACTGGAACTAAAAATTTTTACTGGCATTCAACTGATATGGCAACAATGATGTCAGTGGTATCCAGCAATTCTCCTGACATCTGTCCCAGCATGCTAACAAGGTCTTAAACAAAGAGGCAGTACTACAGTTTACCACTAAATACTGGAAGCTGAGATGAGTCTTAACTTTTCTGTTGCAAGTATAAAATTTGGAAATCCAACACTAATAACTGCATGATACACAGTTAATGTAAAATTGCCAATTTTCACTACATTGTACTTTACAGATTTATATGAGTTGCAATGTGCAAGTCAAGTGATTATATTAAAAGGAATTACCCAGAACCCAAAGAGAATTTTCCAAGTGATTACAACAAGGAGCAAGGAAAATTCAAAACTAGCATCAGTATCAAGTAATAGCAAGGTAATGACGACCCAAGGAGTATCAGGCAGCAAACAGCAAAAGACAAGATAAGATTCACAATATCCTTCAATCCGTCACAAGGAAGTTCTTTCGCACCCTCCAGGGATGGCTCACCTCCATCCCTCATTCTGAGTCAAAAAGCTATTTATTTCCCATCCCAAGGTTTTAACAATTATATGAGTTAACCAATCCAAAGAATAAGGTATTCTTAAAATAAAAATTCCCCTCAGCATACTATTAAACTATCAACAAATACATATATGCTTTCAGTACCATAGCACTGTCCTCCAAAACTCAACTGTATAAAAAAATAAATACTGGGGTCAAGAATAGTGTTTATAATGCTACAAACAACTGCCTTGGCACCAAATTATCTAACCCAAGCAATCAACTATCAAGACAAAAGAGTAACTATGAATGGCAAATCAATTTTTCTTTACACACTATGACTATCAGTAATTTCTGCTCCAGAGGTTATTTGACTTTCATCCCCAAAGCTTGGCTGAGAGTTCAACGCAAAATGGACATTTAGAAGCAAGCAAAAAAGAAAACAAATAATTTTCCCATTAAAAAAAAAAAAACTATTGCAAACTGTTCTTACTAGTCTAATTATAACAACCGATCAATTCATGTTTCTGAATTAAAAGCCTTGTTCAGATCACAATTTCAGCCGCACATCATCGGAAATGCACAGCCACCATTGCTCACATACAGACTTAAAGTAAGAAACCTCCAAGGAAAAGAAAAATGGGATCCAGGCATGCACTTAGATCTGAATATCTGCTATCCAACGACCAAGAACAGCAGCCTTTGTAACCAATCACAGTTTTCAGTACTTTAGTACCAAATCTAAAGTGCCAAATTAACGCATTCACCTACAGTAGAAACTAACTGGGTACTAACCCTACCAGCATGGAGACATTTTATAGAAGACTATGAACATGTTTAGGGATTAATAATTCAACTCTTACTGTACCAAAACTTACTTTCCCAATGAGGTCATAAAAAATAAATATATTTTATTAAAAACCTAAACACATATGGAAGCAAGCCTAAAAGAGAGATCATGTGGAAATGACCCTGTCTTAACATAGCTACGATTCAGCAGGAAAAGGGATTTTTCAAAGTTCAGTTCGGTTACACCCAGCGCACCACGGTTTAAAAACTTTTGTTCTGAACATGAATTGTGGCATACAAAAAGTTTAGACACTTGCAATAAATCTCAATTACTAGGGGGTTGTAGTTATAAAAAGTTATGAGAGCAACCCATTCCATTAAAAAATTCCAATTGTCATGACTGTGCTTCCAAGAAAAATTTAAACTATCAGGGTAGTATAATCATTTTTGCCACCCAGGTAGCACTTCACTATTTTATAATGTGACTTTAAATTTTACAATGTCAATTTCATTATTCTGCATGACAGTATACTGTATGTACCAAATGTCACATCAACAGCTATAATGTAAAATTTTTTTTTTTTTTCACACAAACCCATTATCCATACAAGCCTTATTTCAGTGATGCAAAACCCAGTCCCACCTGACTCATACTGGAAAGTAAAAAAAACTCCCAGCACATGCTCCATCTTGCTTGCAGACATCTCCATTCCTCCCTCACTTTTCCATAAACACTCCTGCACTCTTACTACAGTACACGATTTTGAATGGTATAGTCATTTACTTGGATAATGTATGTGCTATATTAATCAATAGATTGGAAGGCTGCACCTCTCTTGTTCATCTATGTTTGTCAGTATATAGCATACACCTTACAGCTGATTAGGATAAAGGCCTGCCTAGGAAGAGGACGATCTGTGTGGAATTGCCAGGTCCATCCATAACCAAGTTTCATCTGACAGGAGGGTGCTAAATGGTAGTATCATTCACTGTACACCAGTTCACATGAGCACATAGCACCCAACAGAATCTTCTGTCACTATATCTGGAGTAGAGGAGACCAAGAGTCATTGGAGTTAATCTATGTTGTACGAAGGGCAATGTTCTAGTAATGACAAAGTGCTGAAGATTATATAATTTGTGCATGCACTGGTCCAGCAAGAGGAATAACTGAAAGGCTCCCAAGGTGTGATCAAACTCACTATTGTCCTTTACCGCTCCACACAGCTGGACTTACATTACATCTCATCCAATTTTAGACTTCAAAGAACAAAACCTTGTTCTACTAAGCCTGGAGATCTTGGGTTCTCCTGAATCCCTGTACCTGCCTAGATCAAACCTTCTATTTTGAGGGGAAGCATGTTGTGAGTGGCCAGAAATACTGGGGTTGAAGATGGCTGGGGATCTGCTGGATTAAGGCCTGGAGTCGCAGGAGCTGAGTAGATCACCGGTAATAAGGACTTCTTCCTACTGCTTGAAGGTGTAGGACTTAATCAATCTAGGAACCTAGACTATGGCCTGACAGGGGGTTAACAACAGCAGCCAACCAACATCGTATCTGTCTGTTTCTTGAAGAATGTATGCCCTAAAGGTCACTAAACTAAATGTGTACCTTATGGGCTACAACCCTCAAGGAATAACCATGAACACTCCTGGAAAGGTCCTGAGAACAATCATGAGCACTTGAACAGTAGCAACCCAGTGTACTAAAGGAATCAACATTATTTCTTGACATCATGATTCAGAGGATGAAAATGATTTCAGAATTCTATGGAGTAAAGGTTATATCTCTGCTTCAAAGGTCATGCCAGATGGCAGTAACAAAAATGGGAGTCAAAAACCACTAGGCCAGGAAGGGGAATGATGTCCTACCTCAGCAGAGTATCCTTTTGAGCAGAAGTACAGGTAGCATGCCCAGTAAGTACCAAGGAGCCAGAATCCTGCACTGCAGATTAACTCACTGAGGGAAGAGCCAATTAATGAACACAACAGTGACTGGATTGACATCACAGTGAAGCTGAATCAAGAAAACAAGTCTTAGAGTTAGTTCTCCGCAAGCCGGAGGAAGAGGAAACTGTTAGTGAGCAATACAGAGACAGCATGAGCTAATATTAGACCCACAGACCAGGAGTGGGCACAGATCATGGCAATAGCTACAGAAGCACAAGGCAAAAAGGCAGGTGGCTCACAGGCCGTCATGGGAGGATGCCATTCACTGCTGAGAGATCCTTACTGGCCATGGAGTGTAGAGGCAGCATTTTCCAGGGTGACATATTGCAAGACAAAATGCAGCACTAACTGAAGCACCTGGAAAATCTGTGAAGGCCTCTGCCAGGATCTTCAACAATCTCCCTTTTTATGCCCATCTCTGCAAAAGTGGTAATGAACTCACATCCGTCATGTCTTAAACATCGGCTGCAGGGAATATGTCTGGCCTTGACTCAATGGACAATGAAAATACAGCCAGACAGAAAAGACAAGTCAATAATCCAATGAAGGAATTACATGGTCTACCAAGAAGACCCTAGTATATAAATACGGTAAGGATGTATTGACACTTACTAGGGATATACAACAAGGCATGAGTCAAACAAAATATCAATTCCCTACGCTCACTGTAACACAGCATGGAAGCAAAAGCATACACTAACTTTAGTTTTAAAAAATTAGAGAAAAACCTCAACATGTAGCACACAAGGCAAAGGGGTTACTTCCAAGGCAAATTATGCTACTCTTTAAAATTTAAGTAAGAAATCAGATTCACAAAATTCATCTGACAGTATCAAACTGGCACAGGTGAAAATGCCAGTGATTATGTTGACCCTCAAGGAAAAGACATTCAAACAACCATAAAAAGGCCTTGGATGTGAGCAGCACTGCAGCTACAGTAGCTATTCTGAAAATGTGTGCTGACTCTATTCACAGCCCAGTGGAAAAGTGAGGATGGAGCAGAGATGGCATCAGTAAGGAGGACAGAGCATGAATTAGTAGTCTTGATCTTTGCTCTTAAAAAGTCCCCAGAAATAAAAATTTTCACATCACCAAAATATGGCACGTAGGATTAATGAGGTTGTGTGAAACAAATAAAACTATTATTAGTCTATCACTATCATATTTAATCCCTTTTCAACTGCTTTCTTTGACCACTGAATGTTGGATAGCATGCATGCTGTTATCACTCCCCTTGACTCATGGGTCTTAATCTAAGATCAACCCCGATAGTTTTAGATGTCCTTTAATCTTCATTAATCAGTATACATTAGTCTCTAATTTTGTCTAGTGTATTCCATTTTTATTAGCAGATTTTACCCAAAAAATACCGATGGATAAGAGGGATTGTAGATATTTTTACAAAACTATATATTTTTTATTTTTTGTCATTTAAGGGCTCCTATCTAATGGACTACATTATAACCAATGTAAACAAAATGTTTTTAAATATTTTTTTTTTTCCAAGCATTGTGGGTCAAAAATTTAATATAAAATAAAGCAGTAAAATCAACCAAGCTTTAACTATCAGCAATACTGAGCAATTCTCTCAGCCTGATCTTATCACAAAAAAGTTTTAATAATTATGGAAATGCACGGGCAGGCAAGACTGTCCTCTTATCTATCCAGCATGAGTTTTATTCAAATGGCTGGGGTTATTTTATGTACCCAGTCAATTCAATTACATCTTTTCTGTATAACCAGATGTACTGTACTAAGAACTACTTAAGACAGGGAAAACCTTTCACATGATCTCTCTTTGAGTAAACTCTAAATTGAACACTCACCATCTGAGGAGGTCGTGTCCCTTCTCCACTGTAGCCCTCCATAGGAAAGCCCTGTAGACTTCCTTCACCCTCCCAGAGGGAGTTCTGTAATATAAAACCATATATTACCATAAACAAGTGTAAACCACCAAGAACCACAGAACATTTACGTTTCCTATTATTGGTGGTACTGTGAAGCTGACAGCCAATTGATGATTTAGTTGGCTCTTATTTTTGATATGAAAAATATGAAATTTCAAATTTGATTTTACTTTCATCAAGAGTAATACTCATTCATACCAACAAGCACAAGAATATAAAACAGGTTAGTTTTGAGATGAGAGTTGCATTTCTTTATCACAATAGGGTCATCCAAGGTTTTACATTTCAAATGTGAAAAATGCATGGAGTAAAAGGAAGAAACTAGCCAGATACAAAGGAGGCAGCCAAGGGAATTAATCTTAAGTGAAAAGCAGAACAATGTAGCTCAGCCCTATACAGGAACACTGTCAAGAAGCTTAACATCTTCAGCAAACAACTTTCAACAGTTTTTGTTGTGTCCCTTTAGAAAGCTGCAGAGCTCTCTGCATTCTATTACTGAGTTAGTGTTCCTTTTTATCTTTGACATTTTAACTGTTAGCTTTTCCAGCAACCTTAGCTTCAATTTTTGCCTTTCACTCAAGAAAAATTTCTTGGGCTCTAACATTCCAATGCATTGCATCAAGCAAAATACTCCAGTAAGGGAAATGCCAATGAAAACACTGTCCCCTCCCAGTCACAACTTTTCATGTAAAATATGATCATACAAGAATACTAATACATACCCCCTGTAAACCAGAGGAACCTGGAAGTGCTTCAGCAACTAAATCTTCCATGGACTGAGATTGAGAGGTTAACATCTGAGAGTCATAACCACCACCACCACCCCCTCCCGGATCACTTCGAGAATCACCTTCTTGCAACGGATCAAAAGGAAATTGAGAGACAACATCCTCTTTTGATTCCGTAACCTCCTCTTCAATTTCTGCAGGTTCTTCTTTAACTGCAGGTTCATCTAAGATAACCTAGAAGAAAAATAATCCCTAGTTTATAATTGAACATCAATTGTACAATGCATGCACCAAAGGGGACATGGAATGCAAAGGCAATTTTTAACATTTATTTCAAGACCATTTTTGTCAGGAATCATCTCCCTTACCTCAGGTACTGACTGTTTGCTTTGACTAGATGGTTCACCACCAGGGTGCTTTGACGATTCTTGAGCTTCATTAGTTTCACTTTGGCTCTGACTACACTCCTCAGACACAGCATCTGAGGCACTTCCCACAGACGGGGAAGGAGAAATGGAAGGGGGAACTACTCGACCTACTGACGAAGGGGTGGACATAGAGGCACTCGATGAATGTCTTTGAGAATGGCTACCTTCCCTGCCTTCTCTGTGTAAATGTTGATTGTGGGAGGATAATCGCCCGTCATCGTCCCTCTTTCTTCTCTTCGCGTGAGGGCTATCACCACTACTATGATAAGTCCGTTTGCTTTCTTTAGTCGGAGATGGGGCTTCATCAGGTACAGCAAGGCCTTTAATCATTAAACACTCGGCCGCTTTTATAAGTCCCGCTAGTTCGTTTTGCAAAACATTCACTTCACCTACATACATATAATTTAAAAGGGCTTCCAGCTCTTCATGCCGGATGTCTTTTAACACTATTATTGGATGTTTGCAATTGGTCCTTTCAAACATCCTTTCAAAATAGTCACTACATGTTGATAACACCAACTTATGAACAGGATAAAACTTTCCATCACAGGCTAAAGTGACATCACAGTAAGACTCCTGAAACAAGAAAAATCCAGATTTATGTTTTTATAACAATTATTCTAGTTTTATCACATTCAGCTTAGAATGAGGACTTGTTTTGGAAGGAGAGGTGAAAGACCTTTAAAGCAACAAACATTTTTTCAGGTCCACACCAAGTTCAAATGAAAAGAAACTACTGACACCGCATAAATGATTATACACTAATAACCAGACTACTACAGCTTGTGGAGGCTGGTACTCATAGTTCAAACCAATCAATTTTTGTGCCCTGGAAATACTTGTCAGTAAGTACTTTGATGTCCCTGATCAAGGAATACAAAAATCCAATCAACTATGAAATCTGCTGTACAGCAGTTAAATTGGACCGGCAAATAAAACACTATAACTGTGTACAGTAAATATCCCAGTCAACAGCCCAAAATTAAAACAATACAAATCCTTTACACTATGATTAGTCCAGGATAAGAAAAATTGATACAATGGTCTAGCACCACAGGTTGCAACCTCAACAGTTCATCACCTGCAATGTTACTTCACCTGTTTACTAACACATTTAAAACCTATCCAGACTTCTAAATAGTGCAATCAAATCTGACAGTCTTAAAAACCAATGATTTGGTTGTAGACTATAACAATGCAACTACAAATAAGAAAATTCTTACCTTACTCCTGACAGTGGAGAGGACATGGAAAAAGGTACTTCGGTGGTTGTTCCACTTCAACGACAACAAACCACTCGCCATTGTGATATCTGCAACAATAAGAAATTATAAACATAAAATACACCAAACCAGGTTGCACTTTTTTATACATTTGTCAAACTGGTTATCAATTGAAAAGCCTGAAGTCATTTATCATTCTTATTAGCTACCTATTCAAGATGGTGGATCCAATGAGTACAATATTAGGTATTTGTATTTTGTAGAAAATTCTTCAGTCTACTCTATCTATTTGAAAGCATTCAATATATCTGCTACTGAAATATTAACACTGGGACAAACTATTTTTTTTTTTATACTGATGATACAGTAAACCCGCAGTATTCACGTTCTCACGATTCGCGGACTCGCATTCGCGGGTTTCTCTGCGGAACATATCTACCCATTATTCACGGAAAATTCGCCCATCTGCAGTATTTTTCACTGAGAAATATTCACTAATTACTGTATTTTCATATAATTTTCATGAATAAATGCACTTTTTGTGATAAAACTATTAAAATACTCAGGTATAAGCATTTTTACAGGGTTTTTCTTGTGTTTAAACTATCAAAATGGGCAGTTCTAAGCATTTTTTGGGGGGTTTTAAGTATTCGCGGATTTTAGCTGTTCATGGGGGGGGGTAAGCATCCCCGCAAATACCCGGGGTTCACTGTAATCTTACATAAAATCAACCATGCTTGTAAACATGTACTGTACGGTATAATTAAAGAACTGCAAAAGAACATGCAGCATTAACTAGACCATATTTCTCTAAGATAAGAAATTTATTGTCAAAATATATCTTTCCTTAGAAATTTTTTCTACATTCCTGTCAATTACAGTTCTCTATTCCTCCATGTTTGAGTGGACACACAGACTAGCCTACCCTTACAACCTAACTGTAACTGTTATATGCCTATAAAGTAAATTTTTTTTTTTTTACAAATTGCACTTTCAAAATGTCTACCGATAGAAGAAATATAAAAGTGACTCCTCGTTTTTATCTAACCGAGATGATGCGATTCCTCATCTTCATTTAAGACAGACAACAATCTATACATTTTATTATTTATAAAGCATCTACTGTATACTTGCAAAGAACACAACACTAATTGTACCTATCAATATACTGTAGTATTGGTGACCAAGCGTGTCTTCAACCAAAGACCACACAAGCGAAGCCGAGCGTTCTTTGAATTTAGACTCAAACCCACCTTTATTATTAGATGATAATGACTCATGTCGTCTTTCCTATATTTGCATAGGTACTAATATGCACACAGAATAAAATAGCAGGACAGCCTATCCAATGTATGACTCCATGCCTTTCAGCTGGGATTTACAAGTCACTAAAAAATATATTTAATACCACTACCTGAAAGAGGCTGACCTTATCTACAAAAATAGGTCTTGAGCTCTTTCTAGAAGCCCAGACTGAGTAGGCCTACTGAAAACACTGACAACAAAGAGGAACTTCCATCACCTCTTGACAGTAACTCACTCCTACTCAGTGCTCTATTACACGCACACTCTCAACTAAAACTGCATCCAGGGCGACGATTATCAGTGTGAATAATTAGTGTTGCCATTAAGAATATGAAGCTAGTTTTTACCAATAATCAAGTTCAAGTTTTCACACTTTAATTGGACTTAAACTAAATCACTTCACACTACTTCTTATAGCACTCAAGGCAGGGGAAGTTGAGGTGTGTCCAGTGAGTGAACAGTGTTACCAGATCATGATGGGGACGAGAAATGAGCACTGATGTCAGAAGTACATAAACCATGGACAATGCTACCAGACCTAGCTTAGCCCCCTTATTCTCTACTCAGAGTTAGTTGGTTATTCCCACAATCCAAAGCAATACAAATTTCTTGTCATGGTGCACAGCCAGATTAAAAAGAAAATTAAGAAAAAACACTGGCCTTAAAATTGCTACACATTACCAGAAAACGGAATTGAGAAAAAGGGAATGGTACAAGGAATGGTCACTTAGAAAAGGGGAAAGCCATTTAACAATTTTACATGAACTGTAAGCTGGGTACGAATTGGACTTTACACACTACACGAGAATAGACCCCAATTCATTATACATTCTTTTCGAGGCCCAACCATTTATATGCAAGTGGGACACGTTTATGATGCATGGTACATGTTACTTTTGAAACGTTGTGCCTGCCTTGCTTATTTTCAAGTCGTTCTGTTACTTCTTACACATTCTTTGTGAATTTTTAGTTGTTTACAAGGCAAGCGCTGTATTTCTTTCTACTACAAATTTTCTTTTTTAAAGCACTGAGCCTAATATAGAATAGAGTTACCAGATATTTTTGCCCTCTGCACAGTGCTCCACTATGACAGACTTCAGTCACATTCTGGGTAACTTACAACAAATGTTCATTGGAAATGAAGAAATTTGGAACATTTCTACTTGACTTTCATGTGTAAACATAGGAATCTTGGAAGGATTTAATTGAAGTTTAGACGGAAAACTTTCCATCTTGTTTCTCAGCCTGAAAAGTGAATAGCTGATAATCACAAATGTACTGGAGGCGCTTAGCTCTGCCTTGATTTTTTTTACTAGTAAAATTTGAGGCCCTAACATGTGTTTCTTTTAAAAAAAAAAAAAAAAAAAAAAAAAGTCACTAATGTTCCATTTTTCAGGAAAAAAAAAAACAATAAAAAATAAAATAAAATAAAATAAATAAATAAACTATTCAGTTTTATACAGTTAATTGGGGCAAAGGTAAAACGATGGGACAAGTTCCACAGCATTCGGGTCGTTTCGGCCGTAAGCACGTTTAGGTGCAAAATGGGCGCCGTGTTCAGTACCAGCCCCTTGGGGATGTACGTAAAACATGAAATAATAACGGTAAATACCATAAACATAACGTCTCACATTGTTTTGGATGTTACGGCCTAAAGTGACTTACGGCCGAAACGACCAGGACCGGTTCCACACACACAAACAAACCTAACCTTTCCTAGAATGCCTTGCCCTGACCTAAACAGAACTTACCTGCCTAACCTCACTTTGGGCACCGTGCTACCCCTGGACACCCCCCCAGGTAACAGGTGCCACCCCTGGACACCCCCCAAGTAGCACATGCCACCTCTGGACATCCCCCCCCCCCAAGTAACACTAAACATCAGACAATGGACTCGGCTTCTGTTCGGAGGTTGTCCAGCGGTTCTGCAAACTACCCTAGTTAATTTCCTAATTAGTTAACACGAGCCCTTTGTCAATCAGCATATCTTCAACATACTAGACACAAAACCATTAGCCTCTTGTTAAAAAAAATAAATATTTGCATACTGATTTTTAGATCAGTATGCAAATGCTCAACCACAAACCCAAGGAATTATTACTGTACTGTACCGTATTTGTACTGTTTAAAACTGGGTACTGACCCTAACGGCGATGAGTTCAGGTCGTTTCGGCTGTAAGCACATTTACGTGCAAAATGAACGCCGTGTTTAGTACCAGCCCCTTGGGGATGTACGTAAAACATAAAATAATAACGGTAAATGCCATAAACATAATGGTAAATACCAAAAACATAACGTTTTACATAGTTTTGGATGTTACGGCCCAAGTGACTTACGGCCGAAACGACCAGGACCGATGGCGATTGGTGAACCTCTGTTACTTTTTGCCCACTGACATACACAGAATCAAAAAGATTGAAGGTAACGGTTTGAAATACAAAATTTAGGCCGAAGGCCAAGCGCTGGGACCTATGATGTCATTCAGCGCTGAAAGGGAAGTCGAACGTAGAAAGGTCTGAAAGGTGTCACAGGAGGAAGTAGAAAGGTCTGAAAGGTGTAACAATTGTCAGGCCAGGAGAGGGTTGACGAAAGTAAGACGGAAGAAAGAGATTACAGAATAGAATGGAATGAAATACACAGTTTAGGCCAAAGGCCAAGCATTGGGACCTAAAAGGTCATTCGGCGCTGGAAAGGAAACTGAGAGTAGGTAGGTCTGAAGGGCGTAACAGGAGGAAAACTTTTGCAGCTGCACTTTGAAATATCTGTTACGAGAAGGTGGACAGCGAGATGAAAGATAATAAGAATGGAGGTACAGTAAAAAGAAATTAAAGGGGTTGCAGCTGACGGCCGAGAGGACGCCGCAAAGAACTTTAGCAGTGCCTACAGTGCACCAGGCGAGGTGACCAGACAGCACTACCTAACCCCTACAGGAGAAAGAGAATATGAACAGAGATTCAGTAAATGGACTGAATGGGGTTGCAGCTGGGGGGAGGGGGAAAATGGACGCTGCGGAGAACCCTACCTGATGCTTACAGTGCGCCAACGAGGTTACCCAGTGGGGATTCACATGGAATTGGTCCCAAGGCGAAAATGGTCTTCGGCCTAATAATGGCGAGTTGAGCCCTAATGACTTCGAAATGGATATGCCTTAAGTGTGGGGGGGAATGCGGGGTAAGGGAGGGGGGGATTAAGGGTGGTATTTCAAGCCTAGGGTAACAGGCCTGGATTAAAGGTAAATCTTGGCCGGATTAATTTAAGATTAAGGATATAAATTAGTATAGATGCCTACCGACTTCCGACGTGGCTAACCGTATATTAAAAATTCAAATTTTTAAAAACTAAACAAAATATAAACTAAATTTCCATAAAACTCAACAAATCCCCATATATAAACCTAAATAACCACCCATCAATCCGGATAGATGTAATACCTTATCCGTTATTCATTTCGGCAATTAGATCTAACGCTGCCGCCCATTCGGTCTTCCTCGGATTTATTCCCGCGGCCGAATAAACCGAACGGATCTCTCAAACCACCCCAAAAAAAATACCGCGGGGGTAACCAGCGACCTAAATCACCTGTAATCGAACAGTTCCTTCAAGCGGTAGTCATCGGGACCTCCTCTTCAGTCTCAACGGCGCGACGACACGGAGGGAAGAAGCCAACATGGCGGCGCTGCTCTCGTCCTCTCGCCTCATCCCTGAAGAAGAAGATGGAGGACTCTCCCGCGCTAACGACCGTCATTACGCGACTCCATTGCACAACGCGGCGCTCGTCAAATCCTCAGCGACGTTCTCCTCAACACTGGCCTCCAAATATTCATTTGCGGGCGGAATATCGCAGGCGATGTCGGTCGCGTCTTCTCCACCGGTCAAGCGACGATGTTGTTGGTTTCCCACTTTCTGCGGCGGGGGGGGGGGAAAGTGTTGCCAGATCGGCGGGAACTCTAACTCTCTCTCTCTCTCTCTCGCGTTCCAGACCGCCTTTTTGCTGGAATTGCGGGAATGAGCGAGGATGGTTCTCTCGTTAACTGGAATTGCGATGAGGAAGGGGTTTCGGTGTTAACTGGGAATTGGTTTGGTTAATCGTTTGCCCGATTTGAGGAAAGGAAGATGGTAGATGTTTCGCTATCAACTGGAACTGGGAAAGCTTTTTTTTTCCTCATTCCTTTTTCGAAAAATTTACATGTCGTTTGCTGGAATTACGGTACTGAAGATGCTTCTCTGTTAATTGGGATTGCGAGGAGAAAGATGTTTTGCTATTAACTGGAACTGGGAGTTTTTTCTAATCCATTTTTCGGAAAATTGATCGCTCGTTTGGTAGAATTGCGGAAAGGAAGATGTTTCGCTATCAACTGGAACTGGGATGTTTTTCTTTTGTTTTTTTCGTCCCTTTTTCGGATAATTGGTAAATCGTTTGCTGGAATTGCGGAAAGGAAGATGTTTCGCTATTAACTGGGAGGGGGTTGAGCTTTGTTTTTCTCGTCTCTTTCTCGAACGATTGATAAATCGTGAGTTGCAAATTCGCAGCACTCATCTGTGAGTGAATGAAATATCAAGCAGCATATTTTTTTTTCTTTACCGTAACTAGGTCTAACATCTTAAATTGTGTCACATCGTATGTACCAAATTATACGGAGTGTAAATACTCCAGTGTTAACATCTTGATATACAATTAAGTGAGGATTAACAGCAAATGTCATTTAATCAATGAATTACGGCTTCGTGGCTTCATCGAAAGGATATCTTATGAGAATGTCCTTTAAGGCTTGATAATATTTCTGTTTTTTACCAAGCAGCCATTTACACATTTACAGCAGTCATACTCATAACACTGTTCCTCCAGTAAATAAAAGTTACATCGGAGGTTGCAATTCAAGCATTATTCATGCTTTCTCGTAGGTTTTAACACTTAAAATTCACTTGGTCTACTGTCATTGAACGGTGGACCATCATCTTGTGTTGAAACCTACTTTTATACTTTTCTTCGTGATTAATCTGGATGATCCCCTCTTAATATAAGCCATACTGGCTGTAGCTGTTAGAGAAGGTTAAATGTTACTCCTATTAAGGTTATCACAATAACTCGTGACAGCGATACTTGAAATTATATTCTTTTTAGTGACAGAACACAGGGAGCATCCGTGCCTCTCCGTCTCTTTCTTTAGTAAACAAAGACGCTTACAGACTTGTGGCAAGGTGATGATCATGCGCGACTTTGATATAGCCGACAATTTCGGCTTTTGGCGCGCACTCGACGGGCAAGTTGCTAAAAGGCACCAGAAAATTCTGTGGCCGTGTGAGAACCGCCTTTTTAGGAAACAAACGTCAAATGATTTCCCCAAGATTTCCCAAGACCCGGCCATAGAGCGTTGGTCCCAGCGCATCCAACCGAGGGAAAAGTTCTGGTAACAGTGTCAAATGGCTTCTTGGCAGGACTTTTGGAAAAATTGAGTCTGCGTCATGCGTATAACGTCTCATTTACCTTCATTTCTTGAGACTTCGGTCCTACTGTTATGCATAACAGAACGGTATATAGACTTCATACGCATACTATAAGACTGATAGTAAGCTACAGTGAAAATTTACTCGCAGGATTCAGTTCCCCGCGATTTTTTTTTAAATAAAAGGGGGAGGGGCAATGTTAAAATGCTCTAATGCTGTAGTACAACATTTCAGCGAAAAATTGAATACATTCACACTGGAAAAATTATTGCAAGGCTAAAACGTTTCTCTGTTTACAGATATTAACTGAAAGTGTTTTTTTTTTTAATTGCCTCAGCTTCAACGGGCAAGAGCCTGTGCTAGACACAAAGCCATCTTGATGTGAGCGGACGTCGCCCGACACATAAATGTCTCGGTTTGACGTTGTCTATAATCTTCGTGACATGCTTGTGTCAGCTACATCCTCTTTTGATTATCATTATCAAGAGCAGTTTACGTCTTAAAGATAATATACCTCACGTAATTTTCTGCTAGTGCATTGAGAACAATAATGAGGCTACGTTTTTAGACCAGCTTAAACTCTTCTTCTTCTTTCGACGGTATTAATCCTACTGTTTACTTTTGTAAATGGTTGGGAAAGAGCTATAACTTCTGAGGTTCAATAAATTGATGTCAATAGATAAAAAAAAAAGGATGCAATGGTGACGCAAAGTTTTCGTTTAAAATTTAATGGTCTTAATTGAAAACGGATGTTTACAACGAAGGTCTCCATGCAGCATTTGCACTTAAATTTTCATATGACTGAGCATTAGGTATTTTAAGTAACCATTTCAGCAGGAGTTATTATGATCATTACAAAGACTATCGTGTTATTCACTCTATATAGTCAGACTTTTTCAGTCAGCTTCCGAGGAATTCTAAACCTTCGTGATTGGTCGACGACGCCATGATAACCTAATTAGCCAATAATCGTATGGAATATCTGTTAAACGTTACGTCATTTGAAATTAGGTTTTAATTAATGTAAAATGACGAAAGAAAGATGAACGAGATTTAAGCATGAACAAATGATGGCCTGATATATTATCCTTTAAAAATATGCTACATAAATTAGAGACAAGATAGAAAGATACACATTTCACTGCGTGTTGGGGCCTGGTCAGCTTATCTATCTGTGATAAGAGAGAGAGAGAGAGAGAGAGAGAGAGAGAAGACACTCGCTATAAATATTCAGCTGTATGTTGCATAGCATCAGTGCACCCAGATGCCAAGGTGATTATTATATTTAAAGAGAGGTGTCGAAATAATAAGTCCTAACCGTAGGGACGTTAAGCACCATCATGAACCTAAGAGCAAGTTACCTTCATTCTTACACCACACACATGTGCAGACGCACACGCACAGGCATATAAACATACAAACACGCACATATACTGTGCATGCCATCGGGTTTGTTGATGTTTATCTCTACGCTGTGCCCAGTGACAAAAAGAACGTCTATTGTTCTGGACACTGTGACAGCACTTCGTATAAGTCTTGAGGGAAAGGTCCATTGTTTATTATGCTCTGACCAGCCACTGCTCTCTCTCTCTCTCTCTTTCTCAAGAACCAGACATGACTATTCACATCTGGAATTGGTTCCTCACATGAGCTGCAAAGGGATCAGGTACCCAAGTGTCGTTCATTTCATTCACATCAACCATTCCACCTTCATGCTTATGAACTCTCTGCCTTCTGCCGTGTTCCCGTCGTCTAGAACTTTGGTAAAGGAGGATATCACAAGGCAAATGGATTCTTTCTCTTATGGAGCTAAAAAAAAATAAGATTTGGTCTATTGTGCGTCTGCGCTAGACGCACATACACACACTCTCACAAGTCAATGGCCCCTGTAGGCTTGTTCCATATTAATAAGGTTTATCCCTGAATAATTATATATATATATATATATATATATATATATATATATATATATATATATATATATATATATATATATATATATATATATACAGGTCATATAGCTTTAAGCCTCATTGTAGCTATTAAGGGGGCATCCAGGAATAGGCTGCACGTAGGCCTATATCACAATAGTGTATTTTGCCGACGGTGTTTCGCACTATCTCATCGCATCACCAAGGCTGCAAAATCTTATAAAAAAAAGCGTAAAAATGTTAAAAAAACTTAAAAATCACTACAAAGACGGGCGTATATAACTAAACTCAGTTAAGAAGAGGGAGAACTGACTACGTTAGAGCCTATCGTAATGAAAACTACCATCCCCTGGTTTTAAATACCCAGACAGTCTCCGTGCAGCTCTTCATATCATAACTGGTCGTTTGTTTACATTTTGGGTCTGCACTTCGACTTTTACTTACTCGCTTTCTTTTTTAGATGCTTTAGTTTCTTTTTAACTCGGTTTAGGTAGGTTGTATCCATGTGATTTTTATTTTTTTTAACGTTTTTTATTAGATTTTAAGTGATTTTGTGAACGGCAGCCTTGATGAGGCGACGAGATATTGCGAAACGCCGTGAGCAAAATAAACTGTTGTGATGTATGCTGCCTTTTCCCGGATGTCCCTTGATAATCTATCTATCTATCTATCTATCTATATATATATATATATATATATATATATATATATATATATATATATATATATATATATATATATATTATATATTTCCAACTCCCCTATAATGTAAATTCCACCCAACCCTAATTGCGAGGGTTTTGCTTTTATTCCTGATTCAAAGACAGTATTTCCACAATGTCAAGCTGAAATGTAGACATTATTATTGCAAACGTGCACAATTTCTTATAGGTCAAGCCTAAAACATCTTTTTTTAACGGTCCAAGCAATATTTTAACCAAATAGAATACACATTATAGGAAAAAAACACAACTGAACGGTAAATAATGCATCTTGAACGATGCATTACGAAAAGTTCCGAGGTTTTCCCTGAGCACTAGAAGCTTGGCAAGACTGGGCGTTGTTGAGATATCCTGGTGGCATCAGTTAGCTTCTGTGGGTATCTGGTGGTGGGCAGTGACGCGAGTGATTGCGTGGTCAGCCTCAGGTGCCTCTGTGAACTTATTCAAGGTCTTTTTACCGGCCGAGAGGGAGTCTGCGTCTCGTGGACATGTTATTCGAATCCCAACAACTGTGACTCGAACATCGTGTAATGTGTCTCATATAAAGTAAGTTTTGTTAATGTATTTCTTATTCGGTACGTACCCGCAGGTGTAATTATATACAAAGTTGCTTTTCTACATTATTGCTGTCTGTTCCAAATTCACGTATAAAACGGACATAACAAAAGTGGCAAGTGGATACAATAGTTATATTTCAAGATAGGTCTAGTCACTCTAGTGTAATTAGTAGCCAAGTGTGAATACAAGTGTATTGTTTTATATACAATCATAATATGCTTGACCAAGATATACTGTAGACCACGTGAACTACAAAACCTATACAAAAATGCCTTTGACATATGCAAGCGGTCTGTGATAGACTTCGAGTGTAAATATGACAACAGTGCGCTTCAGTCGTAAGTCTGAAGTTTGTGTACAGCGCCATTTGAAAAGTGCGCTCAGTCTCATTTCCATTACCTTAAAAAAAAAAAAGATGCCTGTGACACTTAATAACTTGTTATCCACATGCAAGGCATCAGTGAATAATATTTTGTATGGTTTTATTTTTCTGTAGAAGAAGACTATTGTGCAGGTGTAACAGTCTGTATTTCCCCCTGTCCGAAATTCCCCCCGGGGGAAATATGGCCCAGGATATATTTCCCCCTGCGGGAATTTCCTCCCAGGATAATATTCCTCCCTTTGGGCCAAGATTCCCCCAACCCCACTACCGGGATGATAATTATCCTGCCACACAGGATAATTATCATCCCGACTAAACTACCATCACTTCGGCTGTTGACAATCGCACTCTTTTTATGCTTCCCTTGTAGTCATGGCGCCATCAGGCTTCACAGTTGTCCGAGCAGTGGAAACAAGTCACAATTTTTGATAAGAAAAAAAGTCTCAGGAAAAAAGTCACAATTTTGGCTAGGAAAAAAAAGTCACATTAATTTATGGTGGGGGTCATTATCTTGATTCACAGTCTTTTGTTTATGTTTATACGGAAATCACCAACGGGCTTGTACTAAACACGCCGCAAAGGTGGATACATGTAGAAAGTTAAGTATACCTTAGTTTAACCAGACCACTGAGCTGATTAAGGGAGAAATGGCCTAGAGGGGGAAAAATATCCCAGGTCCAAAATTCCCCCCGGGGGAAAAACAACCTGGGCTGTTATTCCCGTGGCGAAATCAATCCTAGGCTAATTTTCCCCGGGGGGAATTTCAGTCAGGGGGAATAATTTCCTGCTACACCAACTTTGACTGTACGTCTGTCCTGAGATCTTAAAAACTACTGGGGCTAGAGGGTTGCAAATTGGTATGTTGATCATCCACCCTCCAATCATCAAAAATACCAAATTGCAGCCCTGTAGCCTCGGTAGTTTTGATTTTATTTAGGGTTAAAGTTAGCACTAATCGTACTTCTGGCAGTACTATAGGTACCAACAACATAGGCCATTCTTTTGCATTCTGTTAAGTGGAAACGTGGTCATTTATGCAACCTCTTTATTAGTAAAAACTCGCACCTTTTGAATAATGATGAATATTATTTGCATCAATGCAATTTTAAAAAAAGGCCGTAGACAAGTATACTGCAGAACATAACTTTAATTCGATCAGAAAGGACGATAATATTCAAATGATTTTTCGCAGTGCCATCGAACTCTTATCGATTACAATATGTTGCTGTGTATTTCGTTACCCGAGATTTTGTGATACTCTTAAATACCTGACCGAGAGTTTATCATAACTCCGATTAAAGAGAGTATACCAGAGTGAAACAACGGTGGTCTTTATTTTTCAGACAATGCTGTTCCTGAGACGTCATCTCCACGCTGTGACTGCTTACGAAAAAACACTCGGTCTGCCGTCCTCAAAGTTAGGCTGTAACGCAAGAGATGGACGATCTCCCATTGTCCCGGGGACAAAACAGTCCTCCATTGTCGCAGTTACAAATCAGAGTTCTATTGTCGCAGGGACGAGGCTTTACAGCATCGCTCGAAAAATCTCTTGCGTAAACCACCACAGGGGAAGGTTCTCGCACACGACCGCCATCGGCAGAAAGAGCGAAGAAGAAGAAGAACAATTCTCGGTGCCCTCGGAGGGCAAACACCAGAACGAAGTCTTGCCCTTCGAAGCCATTCCTGGTCCCAGGGCTTTGCCGATCATCGGCAACAGGTTGCTCTTCACCGACTTTGGTGAGTGGCTGTTCGTTCTTCGCCGGAATCGCTTTTGATTTCAATAAATTCTCAACGAAGCCCTTCCACATATGTTTAAGAATATGCTGAATTACTTTAACTATTATGTTCGTTAGGAAGACTCGCCGTTCACCTGAGGTTAATCTAGCAGGCTATCTTAATCTGGCGTTACAATATCAAAGGTCTGTGGTGCAAAGTCATAAGAACGTTGCCAGAAAGGGCTATGATAAATTCAGATCACACATTTCGATGTAAAGTACATTGCACTTTTTTCACCGGAGACCGCGATGTTGTAAGAGATGTCATTACCATAAGTATTCTCAAATTGGATAATTGAGTAAACTAAGGGCAAAATGAGGTGGCCATTAACAGAAATATATTTATGATGAAGAAACCCACAATGACTTCAGGGTGAATATATATTAATTAAAAATATAAATAAAACGAGAACTTCGAGAAGCCTGGTCGATATTCCTTACCAATCAATCAGTTGATAAGGAGTGCCGAGCATGTTCGCGGAAGCTCTAGTTTTGTAAATATTTTTTAATGTGTATTTACACTGGAATCATTCTGGATATATTAATCAGAAATACGTATATTTGTAGGAATCTGATACCATTGTCTCACTAATAGGATATTCGAGCGCGATTGTTGATTCAGTGTGAAGCAGCATTTTTTGGAGGGCGCGGGGGGATACTCTCAGGTGGAACAAATAGTTTCTTAAGCGTGGCTTTTGCAATATTGTTTTTTTCCCGTTTCCTTTCCTCCAGACTTATTTATTTATTAATTCAATTTAATTTGGTTAATTTTACTCTTCACCTCTGCTGCGTTTTTGCTGTTTGGGCATTGTATTCTGTGGGGGTGATAATAATAGTAAAATAATAATACGGGAGGAGGCCTTCTCTGAGGTCAGTTGCATTAAAAATTATAGCTGTTTCCGCGGCATTTAATTTACACAGGCTGAGGCAAAAGATAATAAGAAGAATAGAGAAGACTCTGTATAAATTAAATGCCGTGGAAACAGCTATAATAATAATAATAATAATAATAATAATAATAATAATAATAATAATAATAATAATAATAATAACATTCCCGTAAGACAGTGGTTAACAATCTCGAGAGTCACAGAGACTGATTCCACCGGGTGGGTTGAGGTAGGGTGGGAGTGGGTCGGGAACGACCAGACCTGGATTAAGTAGCTGGTGGTTATTCGACTGTGACTGGCCTCACTTGAGGTCATCAAGAGGAAGCTGGCGTTTCACTGAATAATTAGTTAACGGCTAGAGATGTTGGACAGCAAGATTGAAGAAAGGAAGTCGGGATGTAGGTGAAGTAAAAGACTGATAAGTGGGTGCAGTTAGGGGTCGAAGGTTGGACGCTACAGGCACCCTTTGGTAATGTCATACAGTGCAGCACGTGAGGTGCACTGACGGCATTACCTTTCAACGGGATTAATAGCAGCAGTAATAGCAGTAGTAGTAGCAGTATTAGTATTAGTAAATTCACTTCTCGTATCTCTAATTAGGTGGCTACCCATTCGAGCGATTTTGGACGACATGCTGGAAGCTGTACGGAAAGTACGGCCCCATCGTCAGGATCTCCAAGGTGGCCACCAAGATGAACTTGGTGTTTGTGTTCGATCCAGAGGATACCAGGAAGCTATTCAAGGTAAGGGATCTATAAAAAAAGACGTATCAGTGAAATATAAATAAATGGGAAGAAAGTTTGTAAGCGCTCTATTCAGAGGCCGTGTAGATTTGTCCGAGACGGTGGGGTGAGGGGCTGACGTCACTTTCACGCGCGATCTGCTATAATTAATAACCGATAATGTTAGTCTTTAATTACCCATTTATCCGTGTAATTACTTATGTTTATTTGTGTTAATTTATTTTGAACTTTGTCTTTGTTTTTATTTTTACTGTTTTGTCGTATTTTTATTTTTATCAATATTGGACAGTTAATACTTTTTGTTTTTTACTTTTCTGTACATATGACTGAATACACTTTTAATAATAATAATAATAATAATAATAATAATAATAATAATAATAATAATAATAATAATAATAATAAAGAAAAAAGGAGAAATACCAGAAAACTTCGAGACGTAAGTCTAAGTTCTCGCAAGTTATCGCCATGTTTACTTTTTTTTTTTTTTTTAGAAAAATACAAGATACCAAATGATACAACAAAGATGCCATTCACTAATTAATTTGACAATATTCCTAATTCAGAGAGGATAAACCAAGTCAGGAATTAGAAGAGGAGATTTTGTGAAGCACCTATGGAAATCAATAGTCATAATTTAGTAGGAGCCTGTTGCAATACAAGTTACGTTTTAAAAGCCCAGTAGGGCGGTAGGGTCGTCAGTGCACCTCACGCCGTGCCCTGTAGGCATTACTTAAGGTTCTTTGAGGCGTCCCTTCGGCCGCTAGCTGCAACCCCTTTCATTCCCTTTACTGTACCTCCGTTCACGTTCTCTTTCTTTCATCTTACTTTCCTCAGCCACCGCCTAACAATTGTTCCATAATGCAACTGCGAGGTTTTCCTCCTGTTACACCTTTCAAACCTTTTTACTCTAAATTTTCCTCTCAGCACTGAATGACTTCATCATAGGTGCCAGCGCTTGGCCTAAATTCTATATTCCATTTCTTGTATTAAAACTGATCTGGGTAATAAAGAGGACCATATGGATTGGGCGAAGATGCGATAACAACCGTGCAATCCTGTAGAGGTAACCAGACTTCTTGCACACACCACGAGCAGTAACATTTTTGGATCTATCCATTCGTGGGATGACACTGGCAGAGGAGGTATGTGCTCTCTTGAGTGATTTCTACTAACTGATCGTGTATTTGCAGAACGAGGGACCGCTACCAGTTCGGCCACCACTTGATATCCTGGAGCACTACAGGAAGAGTCGACCACATTGGTTCACTTCGGCAGGCGTTGTTCCGGGGTAAGTGAGAGTCACTGTGCTATAGTCAATTGCCCAAGCAAAGATTAGGGAAGGCATGCAGAGTGTGGAACACGAATTACTTTGGGGAAGGGGGGTCCAGGGCAGGCGAAGCCCCTCGGCCAGGTTAGGACACGGTGTCAAAAGGTTAGATTAGGTCAAGATAAGTCAGGTTAGGTTATATTCCCTCTGAAATGCCTACTAGGCCTACAGTAGTCCTGACCCCTACTGTGCATTCGCTCCAAAGATTATGTTGTATAAACCGATTTCCAATTGATTTAGCCGGTAATTTAATCATCCCTATCCTCTCTTTTCTTCCTGTACCTTCGAATTATGCACCACATTCACCAACCTATTGTCACTCGATCTGTCCACATGACATACGAAGTCAACTCGCGTCAATCCTGATGATGATGCGCAATTAGAACCTCAAACGTTCAAGCGAAGATGCAATACACTACTATAAAAACAGTCTCCATGTATTTTTATTAGTTTATTAACATTTTATCTATTTATTTATTAATTTGTTAATTTATCTTTGATCTCTTCTTTCAGTATTTCCTACAGTCTCGTTTAATTGCTTTCAAATGAGCACCATATTCTTTGGAAGCTTGAATTTTAAGTCAGCGGGCCCTGTGGCTTGTTCCATATTAGAAGCGTTTTTCTTCTGAATGATAATTATAATGCATTTAGATCTTTATTTCAGCATACTCTTTATTCTCAGAAATGGACCCGATTGGCGCCGCCTGCGATCCAGCGTCCAAATCCTCCTGAAACGAGACGTCGTGACTCACTACCGAGGGACCCAGGCTTCGGTTGGTCAGGACTTCATAAGTCTCTTGCAAAGCCAGTTCCCTCTTTCTTCTTCGTCGTCGTCGTCGTCTTCCGGTGGTCACGTGATTCCAGACCTTCTGCCGCTGCTCTTCCGATACACCTTAGAAGGTAGGCCTATAATGTCCCTGAAAAGCAGATCTGAACAGCAGCTGTTTAGCTGTTGATCGGATGGCGTAGGACTAAGGTTAAGTTGAGATTTCATCGTTGACCTTTGGTCTATTACTTTTTTTTTGGCGTTGCAATTCGAAGTCTTGTATCTGCAAGGTCAGCAATGAATTCATTTTGACTTATAGAAGTACAATTCTCCATATATATATATTTTTAATAATCAACTTAAATTTTTATTTATTTATTTATTTGTTATTTTTTCTGTTTTTTTTTTATAACTGATCCCCGCTTTCTGTATTTTCCATTACCTTTCGTTACCACTTTCGAGTAAACTCCATAATATTCTTTGGAAGCTTGAATTTCAAGACAGCGTCCCTTTTGGGCTCGTTCCATATGAATAAAGTTCATCTTCTGAATAATAATATATATAATAGTAATATTGATTACTTAATTTTGAAACGTGACTTTTTCTAGTCGTTTGTTAGAAGTCTCATAAATTCAAGTTATCATCACATGATCTTTTCTGCAGACCTTATAAGTGATCTAAAGGACAAGTTGAGATTATTTGATTAATGGTACCTTAAAGAACGAACCTAAACTCTGTCGGGGAACACAAGAAGATAATGTCATTAGATCGCTGTGGTAGTGACTAGCAAACCAGTCAGTTGTACCGCTTGATTCATTAATGATAGGTTTAGCAGCTCTTAAAATTTTCCAGCGTCAGGTTTCCGTAACAAAATAATGCAGCCTTCATATTACTTGGTCGTGGCTATAGTACTAGTGTGATTCAATTTAGCTATACTCTCTCTCTCTCTCTCTCTCTCTCTCTCTCTCTCTCTCTCTCTCTCTGTCTGTGTGTGTGTGTGTGTGTGTGTGTGTGTGTGTGTGTGTATTATTCCACACAAGACTTAACTGGAGTTAGCCTACTGACACCATCCTTTGATAAGGCATTTAAAAATAAATAAAAATCAAAAGGTGGACCCCACACACGAGGAGTCGAGAGCAGAAAGTCTCCCTTCTGAGGACGATCCCTCGTTCTCCAACAGCCGTGGGCGTGGTGGCACTAGGCGGAAGGCTCGGCTGCCTTGACACCGACGGGGAACTCTTGGACAAGGGCCGTGCCATCATCTCGGCCAACGAGGAGAGTCTCCTGGTGCTGGGAGAGTCGCTTCTGAAACTTCCCCTCCATAAAGTTTTCCCCACGAAGCTCTTTCTGAGGCTGGTGGACTCCCAGGATGCAATTGTTAGGTAAGGTGGAGCATGAGTTCTCTCTCTCTCTCTCTCTCTCTCTCTCTCTCTCTCTCTCTCTCTCTCTCTCTCTCTCTCTCCAAAGTGAAAGACATTGTAATACTTCGATGTGGCTATGTTACGCCGCCAGTTCAACACCCGTTTTTTTTTTTGTTCCTTCCATAAAATAATAATAATAATAATAATAATAATAATAATAATAATAATAACCAGGTTAGTGAGAGAACGGTTAACCAACCACTACGGGTCGAGGGCAGCAGATTCCTCGGCGTTTTCCAGCCAACAGCCATTTATAGCAGCGCTGATGAGTCAGTCGAGTCTCTCCCAGAGCGACGTGCTTCTTCTTCTTGTGGAAGTCTTCCAGGGAGGCATCGATGCTGTGAGTTACAAAAGTCAGATAAAATAAAGAGGTGATGTGATGAACGTGATGTCTTTGCAAAATTGATTGTGAATTGTACAGTATGTTTTGCTATGTTAAAAATTAGCAGTGTTAACTTGAGAAAATAGCTAATTTTAGTGATAATACGGCGTCACATGAAGATTGGCTACATTTTGTCATCTTTTAGCATCTTGCGGCTACCCTTGTTAAAAGCGGGTATCAATTTTTACTAAATTGATGCATATTGGAAGTCGCTAAGTCACGCAAGCTCGTTATGGTGAAGCCGTACACCCACCAGCATGCGTCACTTTTAAATTTGCCATGTGTATTGGCCCTACGAACAAATTTGGCGAGATTAACTACGAACCAAGGCATTCTACAAACAGAATGTCATGTTGTAGCACTTAAAACTCAATTTCATGCCATACTTCGTAAGAGTCATTTATTTTTATTATCCTTTCAGACAGCAACCACTTTAGCTTTCTGCATACATTACCTTTCTCGAGACGAGGGCGTGCAGGCGGAACTTTACGAGGAGATTAAGGACATAGAACCAGCGACTCACGACTTGCAGGTACGGGAGCAAGATTTATTAAGCCTTGTCAGCTGAGAAACAATACTATTTAAATGTATCACAATCTCATGACGTTTCTCTGAGACTTTTTCTATAGAGAGAAAATATTATTTCCAGAAAGGGATTTAGGTAAAAATACATTTATACTTAATTCATTTAACGACGTAAAACAACCGTTTTAGTTGGGAAAATGACTTCTACTTCATAATATTTTTTTGTTTTTTTTATTATTTAGGTCTGCCATTTCATTTCTGATCATGAAAAAAGTCTCAGATTTTTTCGTATTAAATTCTTGGCCCTGTATAATCTACACTAATTGTCAGCTTTTGGGTTTCACTGTAACCCACAGTGCTTGCATAGTACTCCAATGCTAAGGTTTGCTGCAAGCACAGGAATGATTGGAACATTGTGTGTATGTGTAAACTCTCGATGTAGACATTTTATAGTTTTCGTTCATACTGAAGATTTAAGGCTACCATCCGTGAATTTCGTGAAATATTTTACTGTAATGTAATTTGAAATACTGTAATGTATCTTATTCACTTGCTATTAGTAGCCTATATAACCTGTTATCTTAATAATGTTACTTTGGTTGGAAAAGAAAGCGTGTAAGAATGGTTGTAAGTGGTTAAAAGGACTTGGTTTTTTATATTAATGAGATATTGCTTGCTACGAGAACTGGGCATAAATTTGTGAATTGTCATACAAAGCAGAAAGCTCAACTTGGCCACGCTCAGTTCGGTCTAACGATGAAGAGTTCATCTTTTATCTGTTCAACGTGTTTCTCCTGCTGCAGGGTCTAAGGTATCTACGGGCGGTTCTTCAGGAAACCTTCAGGCTACGGCCTTCGGCTTCTGCCAACAGTCGGATTATACCGCAGGACGTCGTGTTCTCAGGATACAGAGTACCTGCCGGGGTGAGTTGCAGATGCTATAACTAGTACTATAGATGTCTTTGCAGTGGGTCTAAGGTGAGATTCTTTTCACCTTTTCCATATTCAAATTACAACGACATGTCTCTGTGGGATTTGCGATAATTTTTTTTGTCAGTAATGTTAAAAATAAAGCTACTTGTTAGTAACTGCTGTGGCAAACAATGTCTATTTTTTTACTCTTTATTTATTAATTTATTTGTATTACTACTGAAAATGTACTAGCAGTCTCACGCAACAAACCAGGGAGCCCATTAACTTGGTTCTAAAATCTTTCCCAGAGCATAATAATCATGCCACGATGAAAAAAAACAGAAGTCAGAGAAGCGCAATGCAATGCAGATGAAAATAAACATTAAATAAACACTCAAATAACGATTTCCACAGCTCATTCACCTTTTTATCAACTGATTCTTTTCGCCAGACTCTGGTGTCGTCCCCTCCTGTGATTGCCTGTCATAACGAAGAGGTCTTCCCTGAACCTCACCAATTCAAACCGGGGAGGTGGTTATCCAGGCACAAGAATAGAGCTTCTTCTTCTTCTTCTTCTTCTTCTTCTTCTTCTTCTTCTTCTTCTTCTTCTTCTTCTTCTTCTTCTTCTAAGATCCATCCGTTCTCTCTGGTTCCCTTTGGACACGGTGCCCGGATGTGTCCCGGGAGGAGGCTGGCTGAGCAGGAAATATTAATTTTGCTGATTCAGGTGAGATTTTTCTTTTCTCTCTCCAGAGCTCATGGTTTTGTACATCATTATTATACTCAGTAACACTGAATACTTTCCACCATATCTTAGAACAATGTTGCATCCCATTTTCATCAGTGCAGGATAATATAATATTTATATCCTTCTTTACAGCTGGTGAAGACCTTCAGAATAGAGGAACTGGGCTCTGGGAACAAGGCTGCTGTTGGGCAGGTTATGAGACTGAACATGATGCCCGATGCCCCGATTGGTGTCAGGCTAGTACCAAGATAACGAGCAACAAGAAGCCTGTACCTTTGAGACTGACTGGTTGTTTATTTCTGAGACGAACCACTGACACCAAATCACGCCCCATGGAATATGTGAGCAACTTGTCACCCACCTGCGCCCCAAGCAGCTAAAACTGGTGGCAAAATTGAAGGCAGAGAAGTATGTACAACTTTAATTTTGCCACCATTATGGGTTGCGTAAAGTTTGTAAAAAAAAAATGAATGCTTGGTTTCTTCCTTTAATTTAATACCAAGGGGTATATTACTTCATCTGATGTTCTAAAATAATGTTATCAGCATTAGTTGGTGTCTATCATTTTTGTGAGAAAATTGAATTGAAATAGGCCTAGCTCATGGTGCAGTTCCCTTGCAATAGGTGGTGCTCTATTGCAATTTCATTGCTGATTATGTATAGAGTGATTTCTGTGCAATAACCCTGTAAGCATTGTTTGCTATTTACTGTTCAGTAAAGTACACGTTATAGACAAACCACAATTATTTTTGCTATAACTATTTTGATTTGGGATAGGTTAAGTTAAACGAGTGTCTGTGATCACTGGTAAAATGAAAGACTAAAGACTAGAATTTACCAGACGAAGTGTGTTTAGAAAATAAATTTTGATCATCATATCATTAGCTTTTATTTCGAATTCTGAAAAGGATAAAGACCAGGAAGGAAATATAAGTAGCACATATCCTTAGAGCACTGATTTATCCTCGTAAGGGGGTATTGACATCAGTGCACCTCATGCGGTGCGCTGTAGGCATTACTTAAGGTTCTTTGCAGCGTTCCTTCGGCCTTTAGCTGCACCCCCTTTGCATTCTTTTTATTGTACCTTCGTTCATATTCTCCTTCTTCCATTTTCCTTTCCACCCTCTCCTAACACTTGGTTCATAGTGCTACTGCGAGGTTTTCCTCTAAGTCCTTCAAAAGAAGGCATCGTGCTTACCCCATACAAAAATGGGAAAAAGCACGTTAAAAGAAGAAGAATGTATATATATATATATATATATATATATATATATATATATATATATATATATATATATATATATATATAATATATATATATATATATATATATATATATATATATATATATATATATATATATATATATATATATATATGTATATATATATATATATATATATATATATATATATATATATATATATATATATATATATATATATATATATATATATATATATACACACACTAGTTTAATGTTACCAGTAAATACTCAACGAATGGAGTTTAATACTTTTGGTTAGCTTTAAAATCTGTTGGAAGCAGTTGTAAGCACAAATGAATAATTTTGCCTCTGAAACACTGGCAATTAAACATATTTTGTATGAGTTCAGCATTGTTCAAGTAATAATTCAGGTGTATTCAGCCAAAAGAAGAAGAAGAAACAACTTACGACCCACAGCATGAACTATGGTCTAGGCCTATGGATGAGCTGGTACCATATCTCTTACGGCCTAAGCTTCAACTAAGTCACAATAAGTTGAAGTTCTGTAGTTCTGCACAGAACGCAACCTAATGTCTATAAAACTGACACCAAAAGATCAAAATTATAAATGAAAAACTCTGAGGTGACGAAAAAGGCGAAAGGAAGAATTGGTATTGACTACTACCAAGGCTTGGAAGCTTAGAAGTTTGTTGTACTCCTGCAGTTTATGACATTGTTATTTTAACCATAAACAAATTTAGAGCAGACGGCTTAACAAGGAATAAAAGTGGATTGAAAAGAGAAAAAGAAACCTGAATTATACAAGACTATAGTTCATATTATACTTTTTTTCCAATAAAATCTACAGACTTCAAAAAGTCCCAACGAAGGTGAATATAATTGTAATATTTTTTGTTAATTAAGAGCAATACTGGACGATGAGAATAGGTTAAAAATTATTGGAAATGTCGAACAAAGATGAAGATAATAAAATATATTGATATATATACAGAAATAAGAGAACGTATTTATACATTAAAGTTCTGGGGAGACTAAAAGGGAAGAGGCGTTGCATAGGTAACGACTTCAGTATCTGGTTACCGAGTTTGACATTTGTCAAAATTCTCAGTGTGTTTTGTGTTTCCCTGTGTTCGAGACGCCCAAAACTTAATCAGTAATTTATAGGCATGGTTTTTACGGTGATTTATAAGAAAACAGAAACCAAAGGCCTATCTCACAAAGGTAATGTAAGTTACGTTACTTGTAGACAATGATTTTTATAAGCTAGGCCTATAATGAGCCTAGGCCTGATTGGTTTGGTTAACAGAATGTTATAGGTTTGTTTTAAGGGAACCATATTCAATATCCAAGGCCATATTTTAAAAGTATCGTAATCCATAGTAGTTGTGCTATATTAGAGTAGGCTTAGTCTATGCCAGATGAGTGTAGGCGATGCTAGGCCAACAGGCAGGCATAGGCCAGGTGACACTTGCCTAGGCCTAGGTACCCATTAGCAAATACTTAACCAGGCTAAGGCTACTTGCTTTTAAATTATTTATCTAGTGTTGGCCTAGCAACTTGATAATAGGGGCGACTTGTGTCCGAGTGTATAACAACGGAAACGGGTTTGGAAGATGAAAACAAACCTAACCTTTCCTAGACGGCCATGTCCCGACCTATCTAGATCTTACCTTCTTAACCTCACTTAGGGTGCCAGGCCCCCCCATCCCCACAAGTAACAATAAACATCTTAAGCAATAGACTAAGCTTCTGTTCGGAGGTAGTGTTAGGGCCTGGTCTCATCGTCCTGCAAAGTACCCAAAAATTCCATCATCAAGTAATGTTAAATTCTCTCTCTCTCTCTCTCTCTCTCTCTCTCTCTCTCTCTCTCTCTCTCTCTCTCTCTCTCTCTCTCTGTGTGTGTGTGTATGTCCAGTATTTCATTCTTTCATGCTGACCCTGTGGATATTTTATATTTGTTAATGTTTGTGATGGCACAAGGTCCAGATTTCACCTTTATTTGCATAGTCTGTTAAAGCTCATTATGCATTTGTTGAACTAAGTAGTGAACTATATACATTGTAGTGGGCTGGCTGTGATGGGAGGCCATGGGTCATTATCATTTTGGATATATATCTTAACAGTCAAAAGAAATTGAAAATACACAGATTTTATAATTAGAAAATTTATTGAATAAATGCCACTGGGTATCACATATGTCATTACAAAAACTGAGGTTCATTTAAAAAAATACGAAAAATATATAATCTGCACCGTCCGTTACTTTGAGGAATGTTTGGAATGTCGAAAGAGCAATGTCATACAATATCTGTAATAGGGAAATGTACAATATAGCTAAATAGCTTTGAGAAAACTAATCTTACGTAGCTTGCGTTTGTCAGCATTCAAATTGCTGAAAGGTAGCACGTTACGAAGGAGTCACATGACACTTTCCTGGCATCTTTGAGTAGATTCCCTCCAGATTTTTCCACCATGCCTTAGGTTTACACCAGCAAATTATGTATGAATACAATAATATAAGTGAAATTTTGATTACACCCTCCAATTTGGCAGCAAGAAGCAGAGTGAAGCCAGCACATGCGCTTATGTAACACAACTTTGATTAGTGATACTCCAAGGTTGTCACATGGGCACATTTTGGGGCATCTTACTGCATCTAGCTGCCAAGAATTAAACAAGTATCCAGTATCAATGGCACATCCAAAGCTCAGAATTTGTTTACTTTGGAAGGAATGGGAGATAGGCTGTCAGTGCTCTCCTCCAGCTAGGATGCAAGCAGCATAATTTACGTCAACGCAATGGGCGCATTATGATTAACTTATTCTAATGGGTTCATTTTGCATTACTTATTCTGCAAATTAAAGTTTCCTTTAATGACCAAACTGAAAGACAATAGGCCTATCTGTTTTAGAACCAGGCTAGGCTCATGCCACGTAGGACACTGTGTTAAAACTAAATCTGTGGTAACTAGTACTGGTAAATTTGCTTTAAATTGAGCATAATGTTTGAATTGCTTACAGGTAATATATATAAGAAATGGAAAATATTGTATTAAGTTTATAAATTGGCTAAATGCATTAGTGATTACCCTTCAAAGAAGAAAAAGGCTTGTTTAGGGAAGTGAACGATTTGGCCCGTTTGACAGCGCCTACCCACCTGCAGTGCCATTATTGGTGGCATGGCACCACAGGCTCCCGAAAAGAATCCGTCATGTGACACCTCCTTTGGTGGCACGTGTTCAGAGGAACGAAAATTGGGATACAGTTCTGTACAGAAGTACTTAAAAAAGAAAATACAATAAATGCACTTTAGGAACCTTGTCTAGCTGTTTGTAAGGTATGGCTACCCTAACACCCTAAACATAGACAAGTAATAAATTATGAAAAATAATCTTAGGCAGACATACATACACCAGTTCTGTGGATTCTCTGAAAGGAACAGGAAGTGATCCCATTTCGCTAAGCGTCCTGTTTGTTACAAAAGAAATTTGCTAATTCATCTGAGAATTATGTACAAAAATCTGCACTGACTTCTCAGCCAGTGTTGCTCTGATAGCAAAATGGGCTCACAATTTAAAACTGTTAAATACAATAATAGTACCAAAAAATGCATCCAGGAAATATGAGCTTCAGAAGTTTATATTAGGATTTGAAGCGACATAAAGTGATAAGAATATAAATTATATTTACTAAGCATGTAGGCAAATGGGATGAACCCAGATCAAGGATGAAGGACAGCAAGGAAGGAAAAGATCTCCCTCGTCAGTAAAGGAAGGAAGCTTGTGAGGTCCAGGGAGAGGGTGAAAGCCAGACAGGGTTTGGTCGTTAGTTATCTCTTTACCGTTTGTCAGTTAGTAATTGGCACTGAAGCTTTGCATTTGAGTATTGCTAATTACATCTCGTTTGATACAAACGGTCATAACCTCTGAAGGGCAGTGTATGTAAACGGTGCCACATACATTGCTATCTACCTATACAGTGAGGATAATGGTAAATAATCATTAGGACAATTATTGGCACTATATATAGTAATGAAGTGATATTTTGATTCTTAAAAAAGCAGTTATGGTCATTGCAGACAGAATACAGTCAAAGGTTAGTATCATGCGGTTAAGAATTTTATGATTATTCTTGGTAAACGTACAGTGATTTGGCATATGCCCTTTTGCTCATTTTAAATGCATCAGCTGGGCCTCAGATGGCTTAGTAATATTCGTCGTAATAGTAATCGTCGGAATAATAATCATCAGAGGCCGCATTTGCCGCAGCTGGCTTTGTCTTAGGCTTGGCGGGAGTAGCAGCGACAGCAGCTGGTTTAGGTTGTGGGCGAGCGAGACCTCTTCTTCTGCCTCCCAGGCCACTCAGAATCATGCGCACCTCGTCAGGTGGGGTGTCTTCAACTGTACCAATTTCCGTGATCTTCACGTCTCCTCCCTGGTACACTATATCTGAGACGCCGTAGTTTGGCTTCCTGAATTTGCTGTCAACTTCAGGCTGAGAAGCGACTGGTGCAATTGTTGCAGGACCATTGGAGACATCATTTGGGCTGGCTTCCCGGCTTGCAGGGGTGCTCACCCGGTCTCTGGAGCCTCCCCTGACTCGGTTTCGGACTGCGGCGGAAAGTGGTGGTGCGAAAATATCTGAAGAGGCTTGTTTCACGGGCGCTTGGGTCGTTTCGACGATGGGGTGGGCTGGTGGTTGGGGTGGAGTGTACCTGTCGAGGTAATGCAGTTTTAGTGTCATCATCTAGGTTTATGTATGAAGGCATGAATTAGATTAGTAGTTTTGTTTGACCCTGTGCCAAGGCGTTATCCTTCCGTTGCTTAGGTAGTATAATGAGGTTGCTTGTAAAATTCCATTCATCAGCTTGTATGCTACAGACTAGAGGCGACTAACCACGAGTTGTCTGATTCACTGCTTAGATCAGCACGAGATGGAGCTGTGCAGGAATGTTCCATTTAAAGTTGCTGTGAGTTCAGTATCCTAAGCAGTGAATTATGGACCTGGTAGTTAGTCAAGTCAGTGGGTAGCAGCCAGGTAATGAGCTTCCCAAAATACTAATAAGAAATGGAAGAGTAATACCATTGAGAGCCACCCCTCTTAGGGGAAATAGTGTGCAATGAACTGAAAAGGGTAAATAGGATATTACCTGGAAGACTTCCGCCTGCTTGCGGCGGCGGTGGTGGTTGCAGGGGCTGAAGTTGTAGTTACCGGGTCATCTACGGGGATCCTGACTGGGATAGGCCGGAGTCTTACGCCAGCCAGCTCCTTCTCCCTGTCCTCAACTGGGATGTCCCGGTAGTCAGTCAGTGGAGCCTCTTCCTCGGGGATCAACTCATCCTCTGGGTACACTTCTTCCTCTGGGAACACTTCTTCCTCTGGGAACACTTCTTCCTCCAGGAACACTTCTTCCGGGTGAGGGACCCTCTCGTGTGTCATGACTTTGTCTTCCACAATAACCCTGTCTTCCATCATCGTTTTGTCTTCTGTCATGGCCATGTCATCATCCATCATAGCTTTTGCCTCCATTGCAGGTTTGTCTTGCATCACTGTCTTTTCTCCCATCATGGAATCCTCAGGTCCCTTGGCCATGGTGCCGTCCATGGGCGTCACTGTGGTCAGGGCCTCTGGGCGTTCAGTGGGAGCATCCACGATCGCTGCTTGTGTGGTCGGGGCTTCGGTTGTGGTGGTTGTAGTTGTGGTAGTCGCTGGTGTTGTTGTTGTTGTAGTAGTAGTTGTAGTTGTGGTGGTAGTAGTAGTAGTAGTAGTAGTAGCAGCAGCATCAGCATCAGCATCAGCAGTAGTAGTCTTCTGAATGGGTCGACGGATGTGTGGGGGTTTCCTCACAATCGTGGGACCCTGGAACTTCCTTCTGGCGCCACGGGTCGGTGCAAGTCTGGAAAAGACAAAATTTATTGTGAGAATGTCTGAAGAATTTTGTCGTTGAATCTATCCACAAGTATAAAATGCTTACTTCCTGTAGAACACAATACTCTGTGTACCCAGTAAATATGCTGAATGGTATGTACACACATGATTTGGCAAGGTGATCACAAGTTGCTGAAACTGGTAGAGGGCTGGACGGATGTTAGTGTTGATTTGGAGGAACTGAGATGTGCCACTTGCAGAAGCATTTGAGATTACTGTGCGTGTTGCAAATCATGGTAAAAGGATGCATAGGGCTTGTTATATTGCATGCGTGGTAATTTCGTGGACCGCAAGCTTTAGTGAATTGTTGGGGGTAGAGTTCGTAAGATGAATTCGTCATGGGAGTGAAATGCTGGTGTTGGATTTAAAAAAAAAAAAAGAGCAGAGTGCAGAAAGAAAACGTAAAATTCACTTGAATAAGAACTTATAATGGAGGCTTGATGTATGATGACAGTACTTATCGATATATGTGTCAAATGGAATTAGGACCAAGGAACACTTGAAAATGCAAGACAAGAACATTAAACCATTAGGGCTTTACTGTATTTGAACCTCTCGCGTATTTGAAAGGCAGGAGCAAGTGATGTTGTATAAATCATAACATGCAGGTGTGTTGAGAGCTTTTGAAGCCTCAGGCTCATTTTCCTGTGGGTGTAGCCTAATCCTCTTATATACATGAGTGCTGTGGGATCAATGGGTAATCTTTTATGATGGGATCAGACAAAGAATATTTCTTGTTTTTCCCTAAGTTTTTAATCATTGATAATGGTTTGCTGCTGAATCTACACACTTTATATGTAGTTAAGGCTCTGCTTAAATGGTTATAAAGGTTTTGTTTATTTAGCCGCATTTACAGTTTTAATTTTAAAAATAAATATGCTGGAAATATTATATAGCGTGGTTTCAGATGTTCTAGTTTAGATGTGTTTTTTTTATTCTAAAGATTTATATGTCCATTTTGATGTACTTTTGTTGGACAGCATTCAAGAGCTTGTAATTTTAATTGTACTATGTTGTGGTCAATAAACTTCTATCTATCTATCTATCTATCTATCTATCTATCTATCTATCTATCTATCTATCTATCTATCTATCTATCTATCTATCTATCTAGGATTACAGAAGAGCTTGTCCTGCAAATGTAGAGGTTATGCAGAAAAAAATACAAGAAATTATTCAAGTTCTGTGACACCAGTTGACAATGAATGCTCATTTAATCAGTCAATGACCCCCCACCGTTTTTGAAGAGAACGCTTGTACGAACAAAACTGTCAACAACTTTCACTCAATTACTTTCAACTCAACTCAGTCGAAGGTCAGGGTCGCTGGCCCCATAAGGTCTGGTTTCCTAATAGGGACACAGTCCACTTTGCCACAGTTAAAATTTCCTCCTTTAAAATTTAAAAGGTAACTGTGTCAGGAGAATGTGGGTCAAGGTCATTTTTATGGGTTAGAAAAATACTTTTTCCAGTTTTAAGTGTCTGGGTGTGTGTGTGTGGGGTGGGGGGTTGGGGGGAGGGGGTTTCATTTTAGGTTAATTGCCATTGATCTAATGTAGTTCTAGGTCTTGTAGTGATGCAGAATATGACATTGTCAAGCATATACGTTTTTTCCATCTTCTGTCCGGATTTGTACCTTCCCATTTCCTTTCCCATGACACTTGTAACTAACCACCTGTGGTTTCTCCGATTTTATCTGGCCTGTGCCGAGTAAGGCCACCTGCTTACCCCTCTCTTCGACGTCTGCAACATAGCAGTAGAGGGGAAGAGGGTCAGAGAGATGACACTGCGCATGCGAGTCCCGTTAGCTCCCAGGCGATGAAAGCATTGTCAGACTCGTCAGGGTGCCCAAAGTGTCCTGTCTTGTTGTGTCCCTTTTCTCGAAGAGTAATCACTCGTGATGAAATGCCGCAGTCGCAAAATGACACAGAGTTGATGTGTGTCCCGTCACCTTTTCCCAAATTTACTCTCGGCGCCCCGAGAGGGCCTCAAGCATTTGGGAAGAACGAAGACAGTCTGGAGACATGAGGGCTAAGGAAAGCTTTCACTGTTCAAGAAAGTATCGTCTGGTGGTGTTTAAGTCGCGGATATTCTTTCAAACGCTTGTTTCTGAAACGTTCATAATTCAAATGTAGTGCCAGCTTTTTCTGGTAATCTTTTCTGAAAAGTACCTTGTGTCCATTTGCTGCAATATGTCTCTATATGCAACGTATGTTCGGTTTGCACCTCTCTCTCTCTCTCTCTCTCTCTCTCTCTCTCTCTCTCTCTCTCTCTCTCTCTCTCTCTCTCTCTCTCTCTCATTGCATGCCGTGAAGCTAAGCACTAAATATTTCGTTTTTCATATATTTTCAATTTGTTTTTTACTCGGATTACAATAAAAAGCCTTGATATGGACTCTTTCCCCCCCACCCCGACCCCCTCCGTCAAGCGTTCCTGGCATAAATTTCAGTAACCTTAAAAGGGAAACCTCGCTCAACCTTTGTCCCTTGACACTCGACCTCCCCTCGAGGTAAAAGTTGTTGCTTGTGACCTCAAGTGAATCTTCTCGCGTCCCTTGAATATTTTATTTGGGGGGGGGAAAGTTAAAGCAAAGCTTAGGAGTCTTTTACTTTGCTTCGTGGCGATGTTGAGGACGATGTTGGTGGGGTTTCAGGACTGAAAACTATCCAGGAAAAGCATTACTGAAGGTTCTTTGCAACATCCCTTACTTAAGCCCCTAGCTGCAACCCTCTTCCATTCCTTTTACTGTACCTCCGTTCATATTCTCTTTCTTCCATCTTACTTTCCTTAACCCTCTCATAATAAATTTTTCATAGTGCAACTGCGAGGTTTTCCTCCTGTTACACCTTTGAAGGCCTTTGCCACTGTCATTTTCCGTTTCAACGCTGAGTGACCTCATAGGTCCCAGCGCTTGGCCTTTGGCCTAAATTCTATATACTCTGGTAAAGCCTCTGAAAGCATCACTGCGACTGCGCAAGAGTCCTCCTTACTTCTTCATGATTGAAGAAGGGTTTACAAATCACCTATGTCAGAATACGTTCCGAAAGACGACTATAGTTTTTGTAGTTTTTCCTCATCAACTTCGAGAGGACGACTCAGCCCCCTGTTTTAGGTTACAGCAAGACCCACTGGGTTACAGGGTCGTTTTACAGAGGGCGAAGAGCACATACCATCTGGTCACGCACAGTTTTAGTTTTTTTTTTTTTTTTTTTCAAGGAAAGGGTATACAGTTTCAAACCTGGTGTACGCCAGGTTGCTTGTGGGAGCTAAGTGCCCTTACCGCGAAGGTCATTGGTAATGAATGCTCTCTCTCTCTCTCTCTCTCTCTCTCTCTCTCTCTCTCTCTCTCTCTCTGCATACCTACACAAATCCTGTTTGTAAAGGAAAAGTGATGATTAGGATAAGGGCCCGTTAGGTTCTCTTGCAAAAGCTTCTCACTGGAACTTAGATAATTCAGGTAAACACAAAGAAGTCTCCTGTTTGTTAAATGGAAAACTACTCCAGTGTGATGATTAATATTGGAATAAAAATGCTTCAGAACACTACTCCACTGTTGAAATAAAAACTCTACTTCAGGTTCTCAGTGTTGAACACTACTTCACTGTTGAATAAAAACACTACTCAGTGTGGAACTTAGAACATACTCCACTGTTGGAAGAAAAACTTACTCCATAAGTGTCAACTGAAGTCTAAAAAACTCCAGTGTGGGAGTAAGGAACATCTTCACTGTTGGAAGAAAAACCACAGTGTGGGAGTAGGAACACTACTCCACTGTTGGAAGAACACTACTTCAAAATAAAAACACTACTCCAGTGTGGGAGTAAGGAACACTACTCCACTGTTGGAAGAAAAACTCTACTCCAGTGTGGGAGTAAGGAACACTACTTCACTGTTGGAATAAAAACACTACTCCAGTGTGGGAGTAAGGAACACTACTTCACAATATTGGAATAAAAACTTCACTGTTGGAAGAAAAACACTACTCCAGTGTGGGAGTAAGGAACACTACTTCACTGTTGGAATAAAAACTACTCCAATGTTGGAATAAAAAAACTCCTCTACTTCAGTGTGGAAGGGAGTAAGGAACACCACTCCACTGTTGGAAGAAAAACTCTACTCCAGTGTGGGAGTAAGAACACTACTCCAGTGTGGGAGTAAGGAACACTACTTCACTGTTGGAATAAAAACACTACTCCAGTGTGGGAGTAAGGAACACTACTCCACTGTTGGAAGAAAAACACTACTCCAGTGTGGGAGTAAGGAACACTACTTCACTGTTGGAAGAAAAACTCTACTCCAGTGTGGGAGTAAGGAACACTACTCCACTGTTGGAAGAAAAACTCTACTCCAGTGTGGGAAAAACACTACTCCAGTGTAAGGAACACTACTTCCACTGTTGGAAGGAAAACTTCACTGTTGGAAGAAAAACTCTACTCCAGTGTGGGGAGTCCACTGTTGGAAGGAACACTCACTGTTGGAATCCACTGTTGGTAAGGAACACTACTCCACTGTTGGAAGAAAAACTCTACTCCAGTGTGGGAGTAAGGAACACTACTCCACTGTTGGAAGAAAAACTCTACTCCAGTGTGGGAGTAAGGAACACTACTTCACTGTTGGAAGAAAAACTCTACTCCAGTGTGGGAGTAAGGAACACTACTTCACTGTTGGAAGAAAAACACTACTCCAGTGTGGGAGTAAGGAACACTACTTCACTGTTGGAAGAAAAACTCTACTCCAGTGTGGGAGTAAAAACTTCACTGTTGGAATAAAAACTACTCCAGTGTGGGAGTAAGAACACTACTTCACTGTTGGAAGAAAAACTCTACTCCAGTGTGGGGGTAAGGAACAGACTTCACTGTTGGAAGAAAAACACTACTCAGTCACTGTTGGAATAAAAACACTACTCCAGTGGGAGTAAGAAACTACTTCACTGTTGGAGTAAAAAAACTACTCCAGTGTGGGAGTAAGACACACTCACTGTTGGAAGAAAAACCAGCCTGTGGGGGAACACTACTTCACTGTTGGAAGAAAACACTACTCCAGTGTGGGAGTAAGGAACTGAAGTCCAGTGTGGGAGTAGAACACTACTTCACTGTTGGAAGAAAACTCTACTCCAGTGTGGGAGTAAGGAACACTCCACTGTTGGACTCCAGCATGAACACTACTCAAAACTCCAGTCACTCCAGTGTGGGAGTAAGGAACACTACTTCACTGTTGGAAGAAAACAGCCTAAGGAACACATCCTGTTGGAAGAAAGCTGCCTCCAGTGTGAAGGGCCAGCAAACACTGTTGGAAGAAAAACTCCAGTTTTCAAAACATGTTGGACTCCAGTGTGGGAGTAAGGAACACTACTCCACTGTTGATGAAAAATTCAGTAAGGAAAAGACTGTTGGAGAAAAACTACCCAAGAGAACACTACTCCACTGTTGGAAGAAAACTCTACTCCAGTTGATTGACGTCACTGTTGGAAGAAAAACTCCAGTGGGAAGGAACACTACTCCACTGTTGGAAGAAAAAAAAAGTAAGGAACACTACTCCACTGTTACTCCAAGAACTTCACTGTTGGAATAAAAAACAGTGTGGGAGTAAGGACTCCACTGTTGGAAGAAAACTGGGATCCAGTGTGTCGAACGTAACTGTTGGAGTAAAAAAAAAAGCGACCCCGACTCCACTGTTAACAAAAATACGACTCCAGTGGTGATGATACACTACTTCACTGTTGGAATAAAAACTTGTTCCAGTGTTTGGAAGATCAGTGTGGGGAGTAGGAACACTACTCCACTGTTGGAAGAAAAAACTGCTCCAGTTTAAGTGTAACTGTTGGAAGAAAAACTCTCCCAGTTATACATGATCTGGATCTCCACTGTGTTGGAAGTAAAACTCTGCTCCAGTGCCAGGAGACTGTTGGAAGAAAACTGCTCAGTTTAAGAACCCCAAATCCCCTGTAGGCGGAGCTTTGTCTAAGGAACACTACTTCACTGTTTGCGTCAGCCTGTTGGAAGAATTCAGTGTGGGCCGTACTCCACTGTTGGAAGAAAAACTCTACCTCTCCACTGTTGGAAGAAAATACTCCAGTGTCATCGCCTCCACTGTTGGAAGTCACCCCAGGGAGGGGCTACTCCACTGTTGGAAGAAAACTCTACTCCAGTGTGGGAGTAAGGAACTACTCCACTGTTGGAAGAAAACTCTACTCCAGTGTGGGAGTCGAACTACTCCACTGTTGAAGAAAACTCTCTCAGTGTCGGCCTTCCACTGTTGGAAGAAAATTACTTCAGTGTGGGAATCGTTTCATCTGTTGAAAATCTGATACTCCACTTTATGAAAGTGTGTCAAGTACTGTTGGAAGAAAACTTTGTTGTGACGCTGGTTTTAGTAACCATAAATCAATCAGTCAGTGTTAGACTTGTCAAATCCACTGGCTGATAAAAACAGTACTCCAGTGTGTTCATCCACTGTTGGAAGAAAACTCTACTCCAGTGTGGGAGTAAGGCTATCCACTGTTGGAAGAAAACTCTACTCCAGTTTCTCTGGAAGGATAGTATGTCTTGGAAAGGTTCCACTGTTGGAAGAAAATTTTGAATATGAACATGGGCAGGAAAATCTCAGTATGGGGATCCCAAGTGTGGGAGTAAGAACCCCTCCTTCCCAAAAATCATTCCAGGCTGCACTTCCAGTGTGATCTGGAAATTGTCCAGTGTGGGAGGTACGAAAGAGGTCAGTGTTAACAGGACCCAGCCTAAGAACTACTCCAAACTGGGGTGGTGGATCCTGGGTTAATCGAACATCAGCAAAAAAAAAAACGAAAGTCTGGCGTCAGTAAACGGGGAAGATGGAAATGACCCTGAAGAGGGAATTGACTGGGATAGTGCGAAAGGCAGTCAAAAGTGCACCTCTAATGATTAACAAGAATACGACTATGGTGATGATACAGTGCTTGTTATTTAGATCATGTACGTTTAAAGGTTCTTCCCAGGGTCCTGGATCAAGGCCAGGAGAAAGAGAAGGTCTGCTCACTTCCCTTCAAAGCTGCAACCCTTTTTCATTCGTTTGACAGCATCTCTGCTCATATATCCTCGACCTGTTACACCTTTCAAACCTGCTTTTCTCTCATTTTGAAATTTCAGCTTTGAATGACCTGGTTTTAGTAACAGGTCCCAGTCAGTGTTTGACCTCTGGCCCCGAAGTAATTCTGTATTTTGTTCTATTCTCTGGCTCCATATGACGTCATTTTGTTACACAAAAATCACAGTCATGATCTGGAACGGTTATACACACACTCCCGGGTTACAAACACAAACACAAACACACACTTATATGACCACACACATACTCAGTGCACCTCATACGGTGCACAAACACACACACACAAATACACATCTCTGCTCATATATCCTTCTGTTACACCACAAACTCCATTACAATCTAACACACACAAACACTCACACACACACATACAGACACACAAACACTTACATACACAAAGACACACAGAAAAAAACACACACACTCACACAAACACTCACACACATACACACTTACAAGCTCCTACAAACACTCACGCACACACAAACACACACACACACACACACAAACAGTTGTCAAATAAGAAGACGCGGCCGTCGAGAGAAATCAGAAATAAAGGAGTTTTCGTCACGGGTGTGTAAAGTAGCATTAAAACGAGGCCGTTTTTGTTCCCTTGTGTTTCTTTCTATTTCCTTCTTGTTTGTTGTCGAGGTCGTTTCGTACCAGAATCGTGAGAGAGCTCTTAGTAAATCGTGCGTCTTTTGTTTTTTTTTTTTAGGGGGGGGGAGGTTTAGAAATCAGAGTTTTCCGTTTTCTCCGTAATTGGTCTGTCTATTTGTCGCCAGTTACATCGGAATAGTCGCTGATGTTAGTCGAGAAATAGGTAAATAAGTAAATCAGCAAGTGAATAGATATATAGATAAATCTGTAAATGAATAAATAGATAAAATAAATAGATAAATAAATGAAAGCCTTGTCTGGAATCCTTGGGCCGACAGCCATCATCCTAACGGTAATAATTCTCATGTCAAGCCGCTGTCAAGTCACAGGTTTATGCGTGCTTGCGCGCTTGTGTGTGTGTGTGTGTTTTTGAGTGTCTGCGCTCGCGCATGCACGCACCAGACCTGTCGTTTATATTCGCGATGAATTTTGAATTTTGCAAGAGCGAGAGGAGAGGTCGAAGGTCAAGGTCATTCCCCGCTGTGAGAGGTCACGCTGGGGATAATTAGAGACTCGATTGGAAGGACATAAGGGTATTATTATTATTATTATTATTATTATTATTATTATTATTATTATTATTATTATTATTATTATTATTATTATTATTATTAACAAATTATTGACTATTATCATTATTATTGAAATTATTATTATTATTATTATTATTATTATTATTATTATTATTATTATTATAAACTTTTGTCTTCTGGCATTTGCGTCAATCGTTGTGGACCCCCAACCACCGCCCCCACCCTCCGGGGCTTGGTTATCAGTCACGCGCTCGTGCGTGCGCATGTATGTAAGTATGCGCGTCACTTTCTTTCTTCTTCTGCCGTGAAAAGTGAAAGCTCGGTCGAGAGATGTTCCCGTGGCGGTGACATTTGCCAAACTTCTTCTTCTTCGTCTGTGAGTGTGGGAAGAGAGAGCGGCAGAAGAGAGAATTTGTTGATTTGTTAAAAAAAAAAATACAACACACACACACACACACACACACACACACACACATATATATATATATATATATATATATATATATATATATATATATATATACATATATGTATATATATATATAATATATATATATATATATATATATATATATATATATATATAATATATATATATATATATATATATATATATATATATATATATATATATATATATATATATATAAATTATTATTTTTTTTTCTTTAAGGGAAATAGAATTTGCTGAGTTTTAGTTTTCTGTCAAAGAAAACTATTGTGCCGGCTTCGTCTGTCCGTCCGCGCTTTAGTCTGTCCGCACTTTTTGTGTCCGCATTTTATTCTGTCCGCACTTTTTCTGTCCGCAGTTTATTCCGTCCGCAGTTTATTCCGTCTTGTTCTGTCACTTTTTTTCTGTCCGCACTTTTTCTGTCCGCCCTTGTTCTGTCAGCCCTTTATTCTATCCGCACTTTTTCTGTCCGCACTTTATTCTGTCCGCCCTCAGATCTTCAAAACTGCTGATTCTAGGGGGCTGCAAATCGGTATGTTGGATCATCCACCCTCCAATCATCAAACGTACCAAAGTGCAGCCCTCTAGCCTCAGTAGTTTTATTATATTTAAGGTTAAATTTAGCCATAATCATGCTTCTGGCAACGATATAGGATAGGCCACCACCGGGCCGTGGTTATAGTTTCATGGGTCGAGTCTCTTAGAGCATTATACTGAGACCACCTAAAAAATAGCTCTGTTTTCAGTGGCCCTGATTATACGCTGTAGCGGCTGTACAGAAAACTTGATTGCAGCGCATATCTTACTTGTTTTTTTTTTTTTTTTTAAGAAAATAGAGTTTTGTCAGTTTTTTTGGGGGGGAAAACAAAATTTGCTGTTTTTTTTTAGGAAAATAAAATTTGCTGAATTTAGTTTTTTAGGAAAATACAGTGTGCTGAGTTTCATTTTTTGGGAAAATGGAATTTGTTGGTTTTCTGTAGAAAAGTAGGATTTGCTGAGTTTTCTGTAGAAAAAAAATTACAGTGCAGTTTTTATGGGATAATAGACGTTTGTGTTTTTGGCATAAAATGGGTTCATTGAATTTATATAAAAAAAGAGCATGCAGATTTTTGATATTTAAATTGAGTTTGTAGTAATTTGTATATTAAAACAAAGAGCACATAGTGTTTAGATATTGAAACTGAGTTTGTTGTAATTTGTATGTTGAAAAAAGGAGCACACTGAATTTTGGTGTCAAAATTAAATTTGTTGTAATTTTTATGATAGAATAGAATTGACTGAATTTGTTGAACTTTTGCAGCAAAAGTGGCCTCACAGAGTTTTTGTGGCCAAAATAGATTTGACTGACTTTGGAACTGCAATAAGTATAATTTCTTGAGCTTTACAATACAGGCAGTCCCCGGGTTACATCAGGCTCAGGTTACATCGTTCCGTACTTACGGCACTTGCCTCACGGCAATTTTTCAGCGCCGTAAGTGGATATACAACACCATTACCCGGACTTATGGTGCTGTAAGTGCTATTTATTCCCACTATAATTATGATGGTTCGGGTTATGGCGATTTTCGACTTACAGCGCCCCTCCGGGGACGGAACCCCCGCCGTAACCCGGGAACTACCTGTACAGTCAATTTTCCGATTTATGTAGCTAAGGTGGAATTTGCCGTCTAGATTACCAAATTGTAATTTATTTTCATGTAGACTAAATGTAACACAGGTGATATAGCCAGAGACCAACATTTATTATATTATACTGTATCTTTATACATATATAGATTTTCTCTCTCTCTCTCTCTCTCTCTCTCTCTCTCTCTCTCTGTTTATGTAAACAAGTATTTTTTGAGTCAGTCTCTGCTTGTATATCGGGTTGTGTATGTTTAATTTTGTATGTTATATAATATATGTATATTTTAGTCAGTATATATATATATATATATATATGTATATATGTATGTATATATATACATGTATGTATGTATGCGTGTATGCATGTAGGTGTGTGTGTGTGTGTATGAGAAAGAAAGAGAGAAAGTCGGAACGCGTAATTAAAGATTGTCGTAGGCTATTGTTTGTCACCGTTATTTCAAGGAAAAATCTTCAGAAAATTGAAAACAAATGTATATATATATATATATATATATATAAATATATAAATATATACATATATATATATATATATATATATATATATATATATATATATATATATATATATATATATATATATATATATATATATATATATATATATATCACGGTGTTGCGTAATTTGCAATGTTCGCTCAACGATTGGATTGTGTAAAACTTTATGAACGAGTCCCTGAGTACGTCGTATTGTCCGAATTATTTATTTTTTTTTTTGAGGTTCAGTTGATCAGGTGAGAAACAGGACCGGAAGTTTACGCTTGCTTAGTTTTTGTGGCGTCGTTTTTGAAAAATAAAAAAGATTCAAGGTTTTTAACGCAAATTTTTTCTTTTGGTTTCTCTCTCTCTCTCTCTCTCTCTCTCTCTCTCTCTCTCTCTCTCTCTCTCTCTCTCTCATTGAAGGATTGACTTTTTCGTGATGGGATAAAGATAAGAGAGAGAGAGAGAGAGAGAGAGAGAGAGAGAGAGGATAAGCAGGTAAAAAAGAGAGAGAGAAAAAGAGGGGCTATAAGAAGAGAATGAGAGAGGATAAGTAGGTAAGAGAGAGAGAGAGAGAGAGAGAGAGAGAGAGAGAGAGAGAGAGAGGATAAGTAGGTAAAAGAGAGAGAGAGAAAAAAAAGAGGGGGCTATAAGTAGAGAGAGAAAGAGGATAAGTAGGTGAGAGAGAAAGAGAGAGATAGAGCGAGAGAGAGAGAGAGGGGTTGGCCCATAAGTAGAGAGAGAGAGAGAGATAGATAGAGAAAGGGTGAAAAAAACAAATAGATAAGGAATCAGATAACTACGCAGAAAGACGAAAAAGGCGAACAGAAAGAAACAAAAAGAAAAATCACTCGGAGGCCGAGCAACCGTGCGTATATATACACAATTAGCTACCTGTCATTGTCTTCAGCAAATGCGTCTTGGTATTCCATGCTATCGACCACAGGGGACGGGGGGGAGGACGTGGAAGGGGGGCTGGCGGGGGGGGTGGGAAGGAAAGGACCTATGAGAGGTGCCAAATAGCAAGGACCCCCCCAAAAACAGCTATTGTTGAGAATTATCTTTTCTTTTCTCCCTGATAGTAAATGTGAAGGATTCTTGTCTTTGGGCCGTTACGCTTTTGTTGGGGATACGCTCCGTTTCCGGATTCTGGAGACAGGTCGTTTATAGCGGTTATTGTTTTACGTGAAGCGGGGGTTATGCGTTCTCTCTCTCTCTCTCTCTCTCTCTCTCTCTCTCTCTCTCTCTCTCTGGGGCGTATGTCTTTTTTTGTGGATTATACCACTGACTTGATGCTAGTTTTCTAGTGACAGTTTTTGGGTAAATTTTTCTTCTTGTTCACCTGTTGGAGGAGATATATATATATATATATATATATATATATATATATATATATATATATATATATATATATATATATATATATATATATATATATATATATATATATATATATATATATATGAAAGTCTAGGACCCAGACTTTCAAATCTATTATTCAGTTTTACAACAATTACAAAAAATAATATTCATGAACAAATTTTGTTTTCATTTATACAGTTTTGGGATGGGTTTGTTACCCTTATGCCATTAACCTCCTGGCTGTCAGCCACAAGAGTCGACTTATTTTTAGATATTAAATTCACCATTTTGGTCAGATTCGGGTCCTGGCAGTCCAGTCACTAAGACGCTCACCTCACGACCGAAAGAGCAGGAATCGAATCCGACCAAAACAGTGAATTTGATATCTAGAAATAAGTCGACTGTTGTGGGTGGCAGCCTCATCCCAAAACTGTATAAATGAGGACAAAAATATATGTTCGTGAATATTTTTTTGTACTTTTGGAAAGCAGAATAGACATGAGAAATCTGGGTCCTAGACTCATGCTGGTCCACTGGTATAGTCGCTAGTGTAGTGACATGCCTCTCAGATGTCGCGAGTTCGCGCCTCCCCCAGGACGATGAAAAAATCACTGGCTCTGTGTGACGATCAGTTACTGCCGCAGTGTGGGGTCTGTGGATGGGAGGTTGAAATCTGCATTCTTTGAAAGCTTGAATTTCAGGTCAGTGGCCCCTTTGGTGTGCTTGTTTCATGAGAATAATAATAGTAATGTCTCTATAACAGTGCAACATTGTTTCATAGTGTAACTGCGAGATTTTCCTCCTGTTACGCCTTTTAAACCTTTTTATTCTCAGTTTCCCCTTCAGCGCTGAATGACCTCATAGGTCCTAGCGATTGGCCTTTGGCCTAAATATTATATTCCAATTCCAATGCCATTACTGTTTAATATGCATGTTCCTTACTTCTTGCACTATGCATTTGAAGGTAAAGAGATGCGGATCTGTTCGCATTACAGAAGGGATTGTAATTGTTTCGTTCAAAAGGCTTCAGGGTAAGACGAAAATCCTTGGTATTACGGTGACAGATTTGCGCTCTGATGATGGCGACATTCTTTGGAGCGGTGGTTCTTAACCTGGGGAGTGTCAGCAATTTCCAGAGGGGGGCGCAAACCCTAGGAAAAAATTAAAAATTCTCTAATTGTATTCGTTCTTCTCTTAAGAAGAGTGAGGAACCAATATTCAGAAATTTATGAAGAAATGTAAAAATGTCGCCTCATAATTCCTATAGTTAGACTCGTTGGACTTCCATTGTTTTGTAATTATTCAACTCCCTCCCTATCCTCGAAACCCCTTCGCTTTCTCTTGTTTTTTAATTTTCATTTAAATCTGGGTGGGAATTATACACAGATGCAAGGGGGGGGCGTGGAGGGAAGGGCCAGCTCTTAGAGGGGGCGTGGTAATAAAAAGGTTAAGAACCACTGCTTTAGAGGTGCACAGTTAATTATGAGGGAAATTGAAAAACTTTGGCCTCGTCACTAATCCCACAAAAACTGTGGTCACGCAGCTGGGTGTTGATATAAAGTGGAAGAAGAAGAAACAAACATCATCTCGATTTTGAAAAAGCAGCTGGAGTTTTTGGCTGTTTGCTGATGGGAGTTTGGTTCGACAGAATGCTCACAGTAACACCAAAGGCCATTTCTTGCTTCGCTTGCTCAGTTATGCAGCAGGGGAATGTCCCCTCTCATTCACACGAGTTTCAGAGAATGAATGACTTTCATTTCCGCTGCCTGGGAAAGAATCTTTTTAGTTTTCTGTAAAAGAAAACTATTGAGATGGCTATTTGTCTGTCCGTCCGCTCTTTTTCTCTCCGCCTCTCAGATCTTAAAAAATACTGAGGCTAGAAGGCTGCAAATTGGTATGTTTATCATCCACCCTCCAGTTATCAAACATATCAAATTGCAGCCCTTTAGCTTCAACAGTTTTTATTTTATTTAAGGTTAAAGTTAGCCCTGATCGTGCATCTGTGCCAACAACATAGGGCACCGCTGGGTTGTGACTGAAAGTTTCATGGGCCGCGCTGAGAATTTCATGGGCCGTGGCTGAGAGTTTCATACAGCATTATACACTGTAAAGAGAACTCGGTTGCGCTGAAGAAACTTAGGCACATTTATCACTTGTTTATATATTGGTATCGAGAGTGACAAGTGTGTAGTTTTTGAATAGGGCAGAGTTTAACTTGGTTAAATAGGAAAAGACCCCGTTGGAGAGCTCACCTCAGAAGAAATCATGACAGTCAAACTCCAATGGAAATATTGTATGAAATGCAAAGAATGAATTGAAGAATGAAAAACCTATCATACCCGACTTTTTGAGGTCTGCGAAGCTCAGTTTCCATCAGTGTAACTACCATTTGTGTCACTTTGAACAGCTCAGTGACAAGGTTCAAATTTCTTTGTTCTGTTGCATCAGATTGTTTTAATTACTGCACCGAAGCAACTTTGACAAGTTTCTTACTGTCATTGAACAGTAATGATCTGAGTGCAGACGGATGGAAGAAGATACGTGATAGAAAGAGAGGAAATCAATAGACTGCTATCCTCACCAGATTTATTCCTATCTGGATAATAAATGACTGGAAAGAAACTGGATAGTACCCAGCCTGAAAGCAGATTCAGATGGGGATTTGGTGTTGGCGGAGAGAAACGCAGAGGGAGTGCCATGTTAGGTGGTGAAAGTTTGCGCACCATGAAGAGTAATACTCATTGAGCTTGCTATATATATATATATATATATATATATATATATATATATATATATATATATATATATATATATATATATATATATATATATATATATATATATATATATATATATATATATATATATATATATATGGTGTGTGTGTGTATGTATCATTATTTGTATGAAGTAACCAAGACAGGCTCATGAATACTCTGATCTGGCTGGGCCTCATAAGTCTAACATCGGTGGCTCATAAGTCTAACATCAGTGGACTTCTCCGTCTTGCTATTGAAACAGTCATCGGGGAAGATCATAAAAGACTCGGAAGCGTGAAAATCGAAATAGCCACAGTATAGACACTGTAGAACCACATGGATAACCCAAGTGATGGACTCTGATTCATCATTTTTACACACACACTATGTTGGTAACCAATGTAAAGTTCTCAACACAGGGTCTATGAAAATATACTGTTTGTCCAGTCTTTAAGTTCCAGCTTGCTCAGTTTATCTTTACTAGTTGGGGATTCTTCCAGCTTTCCTGCAGCCTTTGAAAATACCATAATCAACCATGTATATTTATCAAGACATTTACATTTTTGGTATTGAAGATGCCTCTGTGGTATCAAGGGCAAGGAAATCTTGCGAAACATCTGTCGCAGTCTCACTCAGCTGAGACCATGCGAGGGGGAAGCCTCGTGTATATTAGCTCCTTTTGGATCAAACCTTACTTCTCTTTCCATTTTTCTTTCATTCAGGTCTCGAGTATTTCTCAGCTGTATCTTAAAATAATCTTTTATTCAAGTGTTCCTCCAGTCGGGGACCCAGCTATTGATATTTGAGTCGCACATTTTGGACCTTGGCTTGAATCTGGGCGTAATTCATGAAGAAATACTATTATTGCTTTTATTACTTACTGTAGGTTTAAGATACTACTTTTATTGCTTACTGTAGGTTTAAGATACTACTTTGTCTTAAGTGGTTAGGTTAGAATCAGACTGCTCTACCCATATTTCACTCTCCACCAAACAGCAGAATTGATTTGATAGAGCTTCCTTGTCAAGCATTTTTGTGGTACATCTGAGGGCAGATATTCTTATGATTTCACCCACCTATCTTTTAGATCTCGTTCCCTAGCAGCTGCATTATGGATACTCAGTGATGTTTAAGCCAGCATCCAGAGTTTGTTGATTTGGTTGATAGATCAAAGGTTAAAATCATTCAGCCGTCATTAAGCATTGTGCCATCAGCTTTGTTTGAAAATTCATCCGTTCCTTTTCAGTGGTCTGGGGTATTTAGATGCAGTGAAAGAGAAGCAGAGTTGTATCCATCAGGCCATTTTTCAGGTACTGAAGCTTTATGCGTAGAGGGCATTCGTTAGAGACTGTTCTGTACCATTGGAGGGTATGGGCTTAAGGATATTTAAGATCTTATGTTAACTCAGAAGAACGCAGCATTAGTAAATTCATAAGTAAGAAATTACTTGCTCTACAGATGGAGCGATGAAAGAGTAGATGCAGGCGACTTTCAGATCAGACCAATTCTGAATTCAGTGACAGAATGTGAAAATTGGACTTTGTGAAAGCTTGACGTGCATAAGACCAACTGAAAGTTTAATCATGTTTCAGTGGTTCCTGAAAGGTTAATTTGGATTGTGCAAAATCAGCAGTTTTGGAGGTGAGCACTCAGTATGACCACATCTTGGACTTATTGTCTTTACTCTAGAACAATTGCATCCAGTATGTGATGTACAGACTTTTTACAAGGTTGTCTTTTTTACATTTTTCATGTGTGTCAATAATGTTTACAAGACAAAAGTTTTCTCTCGTCCAGTATTCTTTTGTCATCTTTCAAATTGAATCCCTCCAAGCCATTGGTAATTGCAAATGAGCAATAAATGTTAGCGGTTCTAAAAGGTCTTGCCATGAACCAGGCCAAGGGTATTCTTATAAAGCTAGATCAGCTTCTTAGATGCAGTGCGTTTTGTTGAGTAGCATCCTCAAATGTATGAATAATATTCTAATCTTCTCAGAAGACTTCCCCTTCATTATTTTTCTGAAAAAGTTGGATCAAAGGCATGATGAGTAACCATACTCCCAATCTGGAGCCATTACTGCATCCTAATCAGGTCGCTGGTTTCTTACTCTGTAGTTACCATGTTAGACGTTGGCCTTGAGAGGTACCGGACAGTGAGCTGCCTTCTCAACCCAGACTGCAGAGTGCATTTCAGTTACTCTATGGAAGTTTTGAATCCAGCTTGCCAAGTGGTTCTGGCCCATCAATTCTTAAATTTGAAACTCTAACTTATGCATTTTCGAGATTCATCTGTGTACGGTTCTTGGGTTTAAGAGACTACACTGTCTTAAGTGGTTAGGTTAGAATCAGACTACTTTACCCATATTTCACTCTCCACCATACAACAGAATTAATTATGACAGAAGACATCTTTGGCCTCAAACATAATTTTGAAGTCAAGACTTCTACCTTCCTTAATCCAAATTCAAAGCATGACCCACATAGCTGGTTGTAAAACCACCAAGCACCATTTGAAAGCGTAAGTGGAATTTTTAGCTGGCAGAAGAAAATTTAGGGTAGGGGTTCGCTCACAGATCATTTCGTCAGAATCTTATCAAGATTTGCCCTTAACTAAGAAAAGCAAGCATAGAGCCTTTTTTTTTTTAATCTTGGAATTTGCTGCTTTAGGTGAATGCTATACTAACCATACGGTTCAGTGATAAAGCTAGTGTGCTTTTCGTGATCCATAGGAAGCCTTTAAAAGCTTTCTGTCAGTTATGTCAACTCGTAACGTTGACATAAGACTTGAAGTGGATTTGAGTATGTCTCCAGAGTTTCAGTTATTTGTGATCTCAGAATTGTATTGGGTGACAAATGCAAATCATCACACCCACACACATCTCTGTATTGAGAATCCTCTTGTGGCAGATAACTTTACATGAAAATTTAGGTGTAATTCCAGGTAAAGGTTAATCTTAAAGCTTGTTTGCAGTGCTTTTAGTGGTCAGTCCAAGGTGGCCTCTGATATAAAGAACTTCCCCTTATATTTATTCAATCAAATATTAAGCTTCTTCAGATTAAGAAACCAGGCACATCTTTAGAGTAGAAGATCTATTACATTGTTCTAAGTCTGTTCTCTGGAGAAGTGTACCTTTGAATATGATTTTAAGTGGTAGCTGGTTTAGCCTTCTATCCTTGCAGTTGGCAGACACAAGAGGAAACCTTGTAATTTGGAGTCTGGATATTGGGACATTGGCAGATGGTTTCACAACCTTACCATTTCTTAACTCTGCTTGTCTCTTATCCAGTGAAGTTGGTCAGTGCTTGAGCGAGTGACCAGCAACGATTACCAAATGCTGTAGCATACAAGATCCCATGACCTTATGCATAGACAATAGGCTAACAACTTCATCCCAAAATCTGCGCTCAGAAACTAGCACAGTACCTTGGTGGTTTGGTAGTCTGTCATGTGAAAGCTGTAGTCACCAGATATACATGCAGATTATGTTGTGTTTTAGCTAGCACAGAATGCTGTGTTGTAGTTTCTGTTTGTGGTACAGAATAGGTTCTCCTGAGACTAGAGCAAGGAAGCCCTTTATTTTGTATGGAAACTTTTTTTGCCCATTGATGTGACAGAAACAAAGCCTTTGTGATCTGAAAGTTTCTACATTATGTTGATTGGAAGCTGACAGAAATTTTGTGATTCCTCAGGAATTTATTCCAGCCATTTTCCTGTTAAGTTAAATGGATTTAGGCTAGTTTGTCTTATTTCAGTACAATATTGTTTTAGGCTTCAAATGTGCAGTGCCATCATATTTGCTCGTTGTTGTGCTGAACCTTTTGTTAAGTTTTTGTTGAAATTCCATCACGATTTTTATCATTCCAGTGTGAAGGTCATACTGAAGCTTTTGTCATTATCATGGCTCACAGGCTAAAGGAAGTTTCTGAGACATTTATGTGTGCCAATCTAAGGGTTAACCCATCTTCAGACAGCATTGTTTTTTGCCAGAAATTCAATTCAGAACTGCATTGTAAACATGTTATTCTGTGGTGATATTGTGCCCCAGTATTTTTAGGCATATGCTGTACAACACGGCACAAGGTTTCTGGGTAGCTAACCTTTGACCTGAACAGCTGTGAAAGCTTGCTGGCAAGTGAGGAATGTAAAGTACTTCCCATCTAGAATTAACTTTTTGCCCTAATTTGCATTTACATAGACTCAGATGCCTACCATTAGACCTTTAAGAAACCTCTCATCTTCAGCTTGCAATATAGATGTGAAACAGAACATCCCAGGAGCTAGAGCATGTGGTGCTCCTGCTCCTCGTGTGTTATGCAGACTTGAATGTACTGACTTCTTTTTGTGGCAGAAATTAGAAGTATAATCTTTGCTTTTCCGTAATCTCAAAGACACTCACAGCTTGAGTTAGCTCGACTGGTTACATACGAGTCTCTAGTGCTTAATCTGTAACAGGAGATAGTTTCATGTATGCTTTCACTGTTGAACAACTTTCCAACCTCCAGTTTGGTCAGGGTTACAGTTTCTGACAAAATACTTATCAAAGTAAAAGAAGACTAAGTATAGTCCTCTTCATAACTAAACTGCACACCTCTTCCATTCAGCAGTTTCATAATGATCTTAGAGCTATACTCTTTGTCAGGAAAATCAGTCTCTTTAAGACTAGTAGTTGACTGTTGAAGAGGTGGGCAGAGTGAAATCTCAACTGTTGCTTGTTCATTGCTTGTTCAGTAGCATACGTGACCCCATTTTGAAAAGCAGTTTTTGTTTTGTTTCATGTTGCGTAATTCTCATCTTGTATTTTTTAATTCTTCTGATAGTACCACTTATACTATACTATTTATCTGCCTTAGGGAATTACCATTTTCCAAAGCCATTGCAGACTTGCTGAATCAGACTTATTTTTGCAGGTTTAGGGCATTTTTTGAGAAGTTTCGTCGTGTAATTTGTTATTCAGTTGCTGACCTTGTTGTTGCTGTTGCCATCTTCTGGAGATATGATCTCCTGTCCAATTCATTTTGTAGCTCCTTCACGGCACAAACCTTTTCCGGTGTGTTGCCAGATTCTGGAATTTCTAAAACTGTAGACTTTTACTGTCTTTCATATATTTGATGAGATTGTTGGTCACTTTTATGTTCCATTTATATGTTAAGTTTCTCATACATTTTACACACGCATCAACCAATCTTGCGATAGATACTTCAGTTCTTTCATCCTCAATCCTCTGATTGTTTTTCGTGAATGGCAAATATGTTTGACTTGTCTTTACCCTTAGATATGTGAGGAAATTCCGTGGACATGTTCTGTTACCTTTCTGTCACCCTCTGGAATGTCAGTGAGCCCTCTGAATCCTTATCAGTATCTGAACTGAGAATCGGCACATGTGACCACATAACACTCAAAACAAGAAAGAGTTCCTATGGCCACATTTCACTGCCCTCAAAGCTTCCTGTGAGTTCCCTTTGTCCCATGCCTCCAACTGCTTAACTTGAAACTATTTCTTTTGGTCACACTCTGTTACATTGAGAAATGCCACTAAATTCGTTTGACTGCCTTCCATTATCAGTGAAGCTGATACTCAGTACTTGTGGTCCCTCTCCTCCTTCAGCCTTGAAGTGATGAGATCCTGTTTATTCTCCCATCCAGAGAATCAGATGAAAGTTCAACGTCATGCAGATGCATTTCACGTTGCCAAAGGTACAAGGACCCCCTTCACTGTCGCATTTTCTGTTTGAAAACAGCCAAAATGTTGATTTGAAATTACCTTGGCTTTTACATAAAGGTAAACAAAGGAAACCAGATGCCAGAGCTGTGACTTTTGAGTGCCACCAGTTATGCACTGAAGAAACTATTGCTAGATGACGTCACTCACAAGCCACTGTGACTTAAAATTGTGAGATGTCTGATTTGTCAGGTCAGATGGGTTACTCCTCATGAATTTTGGTGTGATTTTTTTCTCTCGTACGAACTTTCAATTGACAGTAATATAGTATAACATTAATCTGAAAAAACAAACCTCCATTAACAATCTACAGTGAGTAAGAAACAAGCGACAGATCCGCAAGAAGTGTGTTTTCATCAAGGCGGGAGATTCTGTGTTCATTGGTGTTTTGTGAGTATCCTTGTTTCCATTCGGGTAGCCGTCAAGTATTGTTAAATCATGCATATTAAGCGGAAAGATTTGTTTGGCTTCTCTCTGAAGTGGATCATAAGTGTACTTACTGTATACTTACGTCGTGTCCCGTTGCCCTAGACTTTTCTTTTGTTTTCGCTTCTTCTTTTAAGGAAGATAAATAAACTTAAAACTACAGTCATTTTTATTAACATCTCATAAAAATTTACACAGACCTTTGGGTTTCTAAAATTTGAGAGGTCATCTGTCGAACAGGTAACAACAAAAGGAGAGACTTGAGGCTGAACAGAGTTTAAAAAGAGATAAAAAAAAATATCTACAGGCCTAAATTCTCTCTCTCTCTACTAGTAAGAAAACAATTCTGCTTAGAAAATAATAATCACAATTTAGATGAAACAGTCAGTGATTCACTGTAGCTGACGAAAGGAAAGTGTAGAGCAAGGGGAAGGAAAAGTTAATAGGTTTCCAGGGTTATGGGTTGCAGTTGGGAAACTGGGATCGTATATGCAGGAGTCTGGAAGACACGGTCAGATGAGTCGTATTCTGCTACAATGAATGTTTTGTTTTGAGCTCTTGCAGAGGAAAGGTATCATGCTGTAACATCTTATGATTACTGTGAGTTAGTTGTTAGTAAACCCAGCCAGAGAGTAGCTCTGGCAGTCATTGTATAAAAGGCTTCAATACTGAAATAGGTTTTTAATGAACAGCCTTAGCGGCGGCCACGACTACCAAACCTTGATCTGCGGGTGTTTTCGGTGGCTGCTTCATCTGCTGCTTCAGGTTCGCCAGCTGCAGGATCAGCTTCGGCTTCTTCGCCCTGGGTTCTGCCAGGCCTGAAGGAAGATCCCGCTCTGGGGTTGGTTCTACGGCTTGAGCTGAATCGATGGTTGGCGTTTTGGTCTGCTTCCTCAGTCTTTGTGGAAGAGGCAGAGGAGGATGGGCGGAAGCTGCTGCGAGTGGAAGGCCTGAATCTGTTGGAGGAAGTCTTGCTGTCTTCGTCTGCGCCATCTGAGGCTGAGCTTGATCCACGAGTGGATGGTCGGAAGCTACGAGTGGAAGTGGTTGAAGGCCTGAATCGACCTCTTGTAGGTGTCTCACCTTCTGCAGGGCTCTCAGCGTCAGCAGCTGCTTCAGGCTGTGCTCGGACAGAGGTTCTTCCGCGTCCCCTTGCATTGGTGGTGGTGGTGGTGGTGGTGGTCCTACCACGTGCAGCAGACCCTCTTGCTGGTGTGCTTGAGGAGGCCTCTTGGGCAGCGTCAGCAGTTTCTGCAGCAGCTGGAGCCTCTGAGGGGGCTGGACGAGGCCTGACAGCCCTGTTGCGGTTGATCTTGGTTGACTTGAGGCTCACCAATTTTCTTCGCCCCGAGGGATCGGTGCTAGGTTCGGTGGGAGCTTCTGTGACAGGAGCCTCTGTAACTTCCTCGTCGGCAGGCACCGCGTCCTTGGCAGCCCCAGCATCAGCAGGAGCAGCGGCAGCACCATCCTTACCAGGTGCTGCGTCTGCGGGAGCTTGATCGTCATAATAATAATCAGCATAGTCATCAGCTGCAGGTTCTTGTGCCCTTGCTAGTAAAGCGCAGCACAGAATGCCTGCCACTAACCTGGAAGGACAAAATAAAATTTCAGCAAAATGTTCCATATACAAAGTTGGAAATTTTTTTGTGTTAAATATTCCTAAGGTGGCAGAATTCTGATAATTGTTTTTTGTTTTTGGGTTGAAATATTTAGGAAAAATTAGTGTAGTTCGACTAAAGGTTAAGTCTATTGCTTGATAGAAGACACTCTAGCATTTTTTTGTGAACCAACTGACATATCTAGACAAATACTTAATCTTTCTTTAAACATGGCTTTGGAATGTAGTAAGGCAATTTTTTTTTAAACCAAAAGCTTTAGTTTCATTGAAGATATCAGATCTGCATTTTCGGTCGTGAGGTTTCTTGAGCAGTTGTGTGAATCGAATTTGTGAAGTAGTCACTATTTTTTATTTTGTTTCTCATCAATGTATTATCATTATTCTTATTATTCAGAAGATAAACCCTCAATTCATATGGAACAAGTCAACAGGGCAATTAACTTGAAATTCAAGCTTCCAAAGAATATGGTATTCATTTGAAAGAAGTTACAGATGAAAATAGGAAACATGGAAAGAAGAGATCAGTTTTTAGAAAGAGAAAACGATAAATTAATAAATAAAAAGATAAAATTACAAATAAACTGTTGGAACTTTTGAGGTTCCAATTGTGCAACATCCTCAGGGAGACTGTTCCACAGTCCAACGGT